>NC_135488.1:24097601-24399310 GCF_052094955.1 Ictidomys tridecemlineatus | reverse complement strand
AGTGGCAAGGTGGCCACTTCTTAGTGGTGTAAGAAGATATTTACCAAAGTCTTCTCTGGTCCAATCATGTCTCTGATGAGGTGGCATCGATGCATGTCATCCTGGAGATCAGCCCCAACCTTTACTTTAAACCTATAAATACATTTGGTTGGGTAGTTTGGATCTGTCTTCTGACTTGGCAAAATCTCCTGGATTTTCTACAGAAATAACTCTCTATGTCAATAATCCACAGACCACATTTTCCAGTAACCTCTTGGTATTTTCTAGTCAAACTTTAGACATGCAGCTTGAAAATAAAACTGTAAACTGCATCTCTCAGTACCCAGGATCAGGGCAATGTTTTTCAGTTACCTGCAGTTAAGGAACTGGAGAGAGAAGTTAAATCTCTAATATAATTAACTGAGTTTTTACTGTGTCATGAAAAGAAATTAAGATCAAAAAGGAACAAAACTGGGTGTGTGTATGTGCTAAAGGCCGGGCCCCAGCCCCAGCCCCAGCCCCACTCTCTCATTCCACTCCCTAACTTTACCGCCACTACTACCTCCCTCCTCCCTGCTACCTTGTTGATCCAACACCACACCTCCTGACCTACCCAGCCTCACTTTCACTCTCAACCCTTCCCCTAGAACTACAAAATGTCACAGTCAGAATTGAAGAGGACAGTGGGGCTGATATGGTTTGCTAAGACAACCACCCTGAGAAATCACAAATCAAGAGTCTGATTTATAAAGCACCTACATTTGCTTATCCTTCCCACAGAGGGTCTTATCTTAAGAGAGGAAGGCCTTGGGACTAGTCTCTTCCCTCTGGTGCAGGGGCCTAAGCCCCAGAGGGGAAAAAGGACTAGGCCACAGCACTGAGGAACAGCAGAGTGTGGCCTCAGGCTCCCTGCAGAGATCTCCTTCACACCACATCTGACATTTGCAGGGAGCTCCCTAATCTGTCTTGAGGTTCAATTATGCTCTTGAAATAAAAGCCTCTACATTTGTTCCCTATGAGTTTGCTGTCAGGAGAGTGTCATTGACCGGAATGTGGGCACTGTCATGTGGAGGAGGGGACACATTGCCAGGCCACTGGCAAGCTCTCTTGCTTATCAGCCTCTGCTTCCTGTGCAATCCTGGCATCAAGGCTGCACTCAGGGCCAGCAATGGCTGCTGGATGTTGCTCCAGACCAAGCCTGGACTGCCCAAGCTCCTTCCTCTGCTTCCCTAAGTGCCTACAAAAATCCCCAGCTCACACGCACCCAGGCACTTATTGCCCTTTTCTTCCTGAGCGCAGTACTATACTCTCTAAAGACATTTCTACACACATTGGAGCTTGACTACATGATCTGTGGTGCTTGAGAGAGGGCTGCTGGCCACAGCCTCTGCATGTCAGGCTTCTTGTGTTGGGTGGCCCATGAAATTTTCCTGGAGCCTGGCCGACTCACCAGATTCACTGCTCTGGACTCCTGAGTCTGGAGGAGGGCAGGAAGCCTGCATTGAGCACCTGCTCTGAGTCTACCTTATGCTGGTCCTTGTCACATATGGCAACTTTGAGAACCATCAATTAATATTATTTCCATTTTATACAGAGAGAAAATGCAGTGGAGCAAGAGTAAGCAATTTGCTCAGAATCACACAGGTTTGTAGGGAATGAGGAGGGAAAGGCAAGATTTGATTCCAGTTCTATCATATGCCAAAGTCTCTTTCTATTGCTTTATGCTGACTCCTTTTTATCTTTAGCTGAGAAGTTAAAAAGAATCCACATTAGTGTGCACATCAATCACTTAGGGATCTTGTTATAATGCATTTTCAATGTAGCAGGACTGGGGAGAGGCTGGGACTCTGCATTTCTGACAAGCTCCCAAGCTCCCAGGTGCTGATGCTCCATGAACCACACTTTGAGAATCTGCAGAGTTGGTAGCCAGATCAATCACAAGCCAGGTAAAAGGTGCCACCTTGATCTACACTCATGGGCTTATAGTGGCTGGATCAAGAGGGAAGACAGTCTCTGCTTCCTACTCTATGTAAGGATTTGGAGTTGTTGACAACCACAATTCATTCAGAGATCGTAGGAGTCTCAGGGGTCCATAGTCATATATGAAGGAGGGAGAAGTGCAGGTGTTCCATCTGATCAGGAGGCAGTCTGGGGAAGGGAGGGTTGTCACTCCAGTGGAAGAGGAGAAGCCTGGCTCCTGGAAACTCCATGAAGAACCAGGAACAGTGGCAGAAAGTTAGTTGGAAGTGAAGGGTTGCCAATATTCAAGACCTTTCCAATACTTAATGGCCTCAAGCAATGGAAAAGTGCTTTGTAAAGTTAAGCTGACTGCCTTGGGAGCTGTCCAGAAATGCTGAATCAAGTCTTGTGATTCATCTAATAGAATGGATTTCTATTCTCAATAGCTGCTTAAAGTGGACAGTCTCCAAGTTCTATTTTATTCATGTGATGTTCTAACATTCTAACTGGGACTTATCTTTGGAGAATGAGCCTGGTCTACATTGGAGCTTTGGTGTGCCTATGTGCCATATTGCTTTTGGCCTTGTTGGTGCTGTTTAGTCCCTGGCTCTTCTCCAATGAGTCTCTTCCTGCTGATGAGAAGGTCAAGTCCACTACCACACAAATAACTTACCTGGTCTAGCCGTCCTTCAGCGCTGCTGCACAGAGCTATGGGGAAAGAGGAGTACCTGTTGGTACTGGCTCCTAGAAATGCCATGAAGAAACAGGACCTGGGCTGGGTTGTGGCTCAGCAGTAGAGCGCTCACCTGGCACGTGCAAGACCCTGGGTTCGATCCCCAGCACAACATACAATAATAAACAAGTGAAATAAAGGTGTTGTGTCCAACTACAACTAAAAAAATAAATATTAAAAAAAAGAACCAAGACCAGTGGCAGAAAGTTAGTTGGGATGGAATAAGGTACTGAGCTCCCCTTGCCTGACATTAGGTACCTCAGTCATTTCTGATCTGAGTTTCATAAACATAACAGTCATAGCATAAATCAGAAAAACAATTATGTATTGTTAAAATTAAAAGGAGATGCAGTTTGGCCAACATAGCATTATTCTTTCTAGTGGTAGTGATCCTTGTCTCTACGGGAACTATTTCTCAAACTGTCACAGCAATCCTGGAAGGGGAATATAGTATGAATGACCCTTTTTTAGCCAGGATTTTCTGTGATGGCCATCGAACTAATGGATAAAAAGAGCAACAAACAAAAGCAGGCTCTGTCTCTTTCTCTCTCTCTCGACTCTAGGTGAGTACAATGTAATAAGAAAGAGTAGGGGCTTGGTTGTAGCTCAGCAGTGGAGCGTTTGACTCGCACTTGTGAGGTACTGGTTCCATCCTCAGCACTACGTAATAAATAAATAAATAAAATATATTGGGTCCATCTTTTAAAAAACAAAAGAGTAATAAATAAATAATGTGCTATCTGTATACCACACATCAGCCATCGGATGCTAACCTACAGCTTTCTTCAAAACTGTCCCACTGAGATACAGGCTGTTATTTCCCTGTTTCACAGTGAGAAAACTGGGGCTCAGCAATGGGTAAGTCACCTGCAAAATGGTACATGGTTCTATTAGTCTTTATTATCAATATTAGTCTCTCACCTTCTAGAATTTGAGCTGGGATGATTATGTCAGAGTCCCAGGGTTCACAAGTGAATGGCTTGACTTTCATTCATATATAAGTACTTTCTGAAGGAAGCCTTGGATTGAGGATTTGGAAAACCTAATAATAAAATTGTAAATCTCTCCCAGGGAAGCCTGTGTGATTTGGTATCTGCCTCTTCCACTTCCCTGCCCCATTTTTCGAGCATACAGCTCCCCCAAACCCTAGGGATCTCTTGAGTAGTGTCTTTTGTATGCTAATGACATGAACATCAGAGCGGATCACCAGAAAGACCAGGCCCTAATAAGGTGTTAGAACTTCCAACCCCCACCCTAGACCTCTAGAGAGGGGAAGGGATGAAGGTTGAGTTTACTGCCAATAGCCAACTATGTAATCAACATGCCTACTAGGTGAAGCCTCTAGAAGAACCCAAAAGAAACGGGTCCAGAGAGCTTCAGGGTTGGTCTGGATGCCCCTGACACATATTCTGCTCTATATATCTCCTCTGCCTGGCTGTTCCTGCATTATATCTTTTATAATAAACCAGTAAATGTATGCAAATGTTTCCCTAAGTTCTGTGAGCCATTCTAGCAAATAATAAAATTCAAAGGCAGTGGGAGTAGGAGGTGGGTTGGTTGGGTTCTATAGAAACCTCCATTTTCTAGATGGTTGGTCAAAAACTCAAGTGACAACCTAGACTTGCATGACTGGCATCTGAAGTAGGGAAGTCCTGTGAGCCTGAGCCAATAACCTGTGGAGTCTGATGCCAACTCCAGAGTTAGAATTTAGTTGTAGGCCATCCATGGTGCCCACGAGATTAGAGAATTGCTTGGTAAAGGAGAGAACTGTCCACATCTGGTGTCAGAGGTGATGTATGACTGCAGAGGTGCAAGTGGAGATGGAAAGCCAGTTTACTTTTCCCCCTTCAGCTTGCCTGCAAAACCAGGTTAAAAAGCCCACCTGCTTTAGTGTGTCATCTGAGTACCCCAGCCAGGCGCATGATGGGGTGTAGGCAGGGAAGCCATGCATCAGCATTTGCTCTTCTAGAAAACACAACACTTGTCAACATCTTGCACCTTCAGGGAACTTTGGGTTCAAATTGTCTGCAGCTAAACTGTTGCCCAGAGAATCCAGCTCTTCTGAGTGCCCTTCACATGCACCCTGCCACAAGTTCAGCCAATTGGGGTATCAATTCCAGGTGATCAAGATACCCTCTCCGAATGCCCTACTCCCCAAGGGTCCCCCTAACCTACAGTGGAACCCTAAAGTCAAACTTTCTGTGAGCAGTGGCTGAAGTGAACCCTGCAGCCAGAGGTCATACCTATGTGGCTTCTTCACCTAGACCCACAATTCTGATTTGGGCCTTAGTTGCTAGGCACAGTGCATCTGGCTGGCCTAGAGTTTGTGATCCTCATGCCTTAATCCCCCGAGTCACCCAGGTTGGCACAGTGCATCTGAGGATAATGTGTACCCATGGAAGACAGGGACATTCAAAAGTGAACAATGATAGAACAAGCAAGGAAGAAAATTTTCTTATAACCTACCTCTTTCTTTTTTACCAGTTTGACCTTTCTTCAGTATTTCTGCTATTTCTGCAAAAAATAAAAATCATCACTCACTTCTTCATCCATCCAACAGGGCCTATGGCTGCTGCGTACACATTTCAGTAAACCAGGAAGCTTCCAGGCCCACTCCTCGCACATGACTCACCATAGACATCCTCCTCAGTCAGGACATCAGGGATATACCTTAAATCAATGCAGGATAACAACGCCCTGGGATCCTGGCAGTGGGACAGGAAGAGGAAGGCCTCAATCAATTCACAGGCAGATTATGTTTCTAAGATGCTGCTTATTCTGATCTATCGGGCTCATCCTTTCCAGGAAGGGACCTTTGGGATTTGTGTAAAGTTGGTCCTGTCACTCCTTATGTGGAGTCCTTCAAAGGCTCACTGATTGCCCTGGAAAGCCCTCAATCCCTCATGCCCTGATCCTACCTTCCCTGCTTCTGCCTTGTTCTTTCCAAAAAACATGGCTTCCCAGCAAGAGGCCCTGGCACAAAACAAACACTTGGCACAACAAAAACAAACAGACGGTACCTGACATCCCTCTATATACCTGTTCAACCCCTAGGCTGACTCTGCTGAGGGGATAAAGGTGGTCCTGGAGCAGGTTGGTATGGAGGAAAGAAAGCTGCTCTGAGAGCTGGGTCACCCAAGGTCATCCAAGGCCCACTGCTCCTGCAGCCTTGGCAATCTCTTCTCCTACCAAGTGGAGATAATTTCCTTCCCTGACAGCAAGAGAGTGTGGAATGGGAATGCGTTGACCTTCCTGGACAATGGCCAACTGTGCTCCAGATCAGCTTTTCTTCCTCTGCCCGCTTAGCGTTCTGGCTGCAGGTCAACTTAGGCCTCACACTGGGTCTTCTCCCGACCCCACCGAACAGTCAGGGGAAAAGGAACTAGCAGCTCTGTTCCCACTAATGTCATACAGTAATCATAATAATCCTCCAGAGCTGCTAAAAATCTAAAGCTCTTTCAACCCTGAGATTCTCTTATGAACAGAAAAGTAGCATTGAAAAGGAGAACAGGTTCCAAAAAATGGAAAGTTCTCAGGTGGGATCTCAGGCACCTTTCTGTTACTCCTCAGATCCTTCTGTTGTGGTGGTCACTAAATATACCCTGGATGAAAGGCTGACCCATGCCACCCTTGGCCATATCAGATGGATGTGACAGCCGCCTCTCTTCACCTGCCTTCAGAGGGGAACAAAGTCTCCTGGCCCAAATGTCTTCAAGGCCATTGTGTTCTTTGCTTTTCATTAATTTTCCTGCTAAATAATAATTTGTGGACCACCAGACATCACACTAAGTCAGCTGCAGCTTACAGTGGCTAATTAATACACTCAGGGTCACTCAGCTAGTTAGTAGTGAAAAACACACACAGAGCTAGGTCTGCCTGGGTCAGAGGTTCACTCCCCTTTAACCTGCATGGAGTTTTCCTTCTCAGCAGCCAGGTGTTCACCTTGCTTTAAATAGGTCAAGGAGAAAGAAAACATCAAGTGTGTAACTTCAGAATCAGTGTGAAGGTCCTTCCCTGCTGGAAATGCACAGCACAGGTTGCCATGATCTTGCTTTTGGGGTCAAAGTGACCAGATGATGTCTTAACAGTAGTACCTGGCTTTCAGGAGTTTAGGAGGTGCTCTTCTCATTTGGTCTTTAACTCAGGGACTTTGCAGAGGCTCTATGATCTTCTTCTCATAGTCCTCACAGGCAGTGGAGGTGGAGAGGATTTGCATCCCGTGTTATATGTCCCCAGCAGGGGAATACCTTAACTCCCTGCCTCCTGACGTACCACCCCACCTACATAAGCAGAACTGCTACTTCACATATCAGAAAGGGAATATTATATTTTACTGGTTTTTGCTTTATCATCAGTAACCTATAGACTATAGATCCATAGTTTTGAACATACTTACTGATTATCAAAAGGCAAATAATCCACAAAATCTATTTCATTTAGAAATGATTACAACAATTGACATTAAACAGAGACACGAGATGGGAGGGAAAGAGAGAGAAAAGGGGAATTGCATGGAAATGGAAGGAGACCCTCATTGTTATAAAAAACTACATAAAAGAGGTTGTGAGGGGAATTGGAAGAAAAAACAAGGAGAGAAATGAATTACAGTAGATGGGATAGAAAGAGAAGAGGAGGGGAAGGGGGATAGTAGAGGATAGGAAAGGTAGCAGAATACAACAGTTACTAGTATGGCATTATGTAACAATGTGAATGTGTAACTGATGTGATTCTGCAATCTGTATTTGGGGTAAAAATGGGAGTTCATAACTCACTTGAAACTAATGTTTGAAATATGATATGTCAAGAGCTTTGTAAGGTTTTGAACAACCAATAAAAAAATGTGATATGAAAAAAAAAAGAAATGATTACAACATTAAAGAAACTACTTACCATATCCACAAGTAACTTCCACAGAGGCTTGAAGAAAAAAAAGAAAAGATATGTAAAGCACATTCATAAAGTACCCATTTTTGTCCCATGTGCTTGTGGCAAACTCCCACTATCAGAGCTTTGCTTCCCCCAACCACCCACTCACCTCTAATGCTACCCTTATCTCCTGCTGCCTCTTAACCTGTTCCCTTTGCTGTCTCTTTCCATCTTTCTTGGCCCTTTATAATCTAATCCTATAATTTCCTAACTATTGTCAATATCACTCAGGGAAGAAAATAATCAAGTATTTCAGTATTTCCTTTTGGACACCTGTGTTACACTTGACTTTGGTCTTCTGAGGCTGCTTATAGAGAAAGTCATATGTCCTCTTGTGCCACAGAGCTACACATGTGCTTCGGAGATGACTTACCTTTCCTTCCTGATTCGCCCACAGGTCCCACACCGCATTCAGAATGGCTGCTGTTGCCAGGTGCACCACCCCTTTCTCTGGACCAATCTGGGAAGGAAAACATAGCAGCATTTCCTAGACATGAAAAAGACACTTAGGTCCTTTGGCCAGGGACACATTTCAAGAATGAAAAGACAGCAATGGAAATTCATTTAAAGGTTATTCTTTATAGAAAACAATTTTTTTAGTATTGATTTTTTAGTTGTAGTTGGACATAATACCTTTATTATTTATTTTTTTGTGGTGCTGAGGATCAAACCCAGGGCCTCACATGCGCAAGGAGAGTGCTCTACTGCTGAACCAAATCCCCAGCCCCAGAAAACAATTTTTAATCAACAGAAAATTCGTGAAAGTATAAAAACTTGTCTTTTCATCTCTCTCTTTACTAAACCATTTGAGAGTAAAGATTCAGACAGCTTGTTCTTTTACTCCTAAATACTTTGGTGTATAGTTCCAAAAAAACAAGGACATTCTTCTTCATAACCACAGCATAAGGGTCATATTCAGGAAATAAAATATTGATGGGATATTGGTATTTAAAAGATAGTCCATAATCATAATTCATAATCCATAATCAAATATCATCAATTTTCCCAATAGTACCTTATTTTACCTTGATCCATATCCAATCCTGGACCACGTATTGTATTCAGTTGTCATGGCTCTTTAATGTCTTTTTGTCTGGAATAATTTTTTTTCTTTTTATGATATTGACATTTTAGAGTAGAGGCCATTTGATATTATCAAGTACCCCGCTATATGCGTCAGTCTGTAGTAACTTCATGATTAGATTCAGTTTATTCTTTTTTTTTTTTTGGCGTAAATGCTGCATAAGTAATTATGTCATTTTGTTTTATTATTAGGGTTATTAACTTTCACCACTTGAGTAAGATAGTGTTCATTTGGTTTCTCTACTCTGAAGATACCAGTTTCCTTTTCTAAATAAGAAGATTACTATTGACCCCAAATTTAAGCATACACTTGTGACTCTTGCTTCAATTAACTGTGGCTATGATGGTTGAAATATGGTGAGTTTCTAATGTTATCATTCATCTCACACTCGTTAGTTTATACTCTAATGATAAGTTTTCCTTTGCTTATTATCTGAATAGATTCATAGATTCTTATTTCACTCAGTGAGTTTAAATGTCATTGCTATCGTATTTATTCTAATGTTACAGTTGTCCCACATTTGGCCAGTGGGAGCTTCTTCAAGATGACACCTTTCAAGGCAAGATACACTTGCTTTGCAGAAAGTAAAACATAAAACCCAAGGCAATATGGAAAGTGCATTCTCTTGTGCCCTTCTCGGTGCATGGATGGGAGACTAGCAGAGTTTGGACAAGACAAACCAGTCATCAGGAGACAAGGGCAAAGTCTAGATTACTGGCTTTATCTTACTGTGTTAAAAATCCTTACTCTAAAGCCAGACTCAGAAGGCAAAGAGTTGTATGTTTTCTCTGCTATGTGGAAGTTAGAGAGGAAAAAGGAAGAAAAAGGTATGGGGGAGAGGTGGGATCTCATAAAAATCGAAGGGAGAGGATTAGAGGAAAGGGACCAGGGAGTGGGAGAAAGGGAAAGAGGTGGGAATTGCTGGGGAATGATTATTGGCCAAATTATAGTTATATCGTATGCCTGAATGAATATGAAACAACAAATTCCATCACAACTATAATGTACCAATAAGAAGTGTCGAAAGAGTATAGAAAAAAAAAACCTTCGCCTAGAAACTTAGTTTTTTTTTTTCATGCTTCAACAGTATTAAGCAGGCTAGGTACTATGGTCTTCTTTATTTCTTTCTCTCTCCTCTCTCTCTCTCTCTTTTTTTTTTTTTTGGTACTGGGGATTGAACTCAGAAGCACTCAGCCACTGAGCCACATCCCTGGCCCTATTTTGTATTTTATTTACAGACAGGGTCTGTAAATAAAAATGGGCTGAGGCCCAGCCCATTTTTATTTTTTGAGATAGGGTTTCATTAAATTGCTTAGTGCCTTACTAAATTGCTAAGGCTTAGATTACAGGCATGCACCACCACACCCTATTTTTTTTAACTTTGCTCTTATTTTACTTCTTAATAATCTCTGCCACAATACCAGAATTGTTCACATTCTCTCTTCCAAAGAAAGGTTGCCCATTCAGCTCTTTATCCTCTAGACCACTGTTTCCAATCTAGGGAGTGGAAAATGAGGTAGATAAGAGCCAAAAAGCTTTAAGCCTTACAGAAAGGAACTGATTGCCTCAAAATACTGATTATCTAAATGACTGAAGCCCTAATTTATTTGAATGAAATGCTTTACTTAGAAATTGTACAGCCATTACTATTTTCACATTTGCTGCAATCAAAGGACATCTTAGACCACAGTAACTTATTTATAAAAGCTTTTTACAAAATAGGTCTCTTACCCATCTGAGGTGCCCGTCACTGGTGAGCTGCCAGTAGAAGCCTCTGAAGTCACTGACAATGTACTTGAGGTCCTTGTGAAGCACATGGTGGGCAAGGGCATTTACGGCAAAGACAACTATTTTGAAAGAATTCCATTTTTATTGATGTTTATTAAACCATATTAGTGTATCCAATAAATTGAGAGAAAAATACCACAAACTAATGTAGACATTTTATGAAAAAAATTTAAAGTACCAAAGGTAAATGTTTTGTAAAATTGCTCCAAAAATGTGCATGTCTTATTCTGTGCTTGTCATAACTAATATTCCCCCAAAGCAAAATAGCTGAATCTACATATTGAGTTAAATTTCCTGAATACAGTAAATATGTTTGATTGATTGACATGGGCAAAACAAAACCACAGATCTGTAATATTAAATGATGTTCTAAAAATTATTTTCATATTCACTTTGTAAGGTGTTCAATCAGATTCAAAGCCAAACCCTAGTACTTTATTGTTCCTAAGGAATAAGAACACCCTAATTTAAAGAAATAAAAGAGAGAAAAAAAAAGAAAATGCCTCTTCATTATTGACAAGTTTTGAAAATATCTTCAATTTATAAAAGCATAATACACTACTAAAAATTAAATGAGGGCTGGGGTTGTGGCTCAGTGGTAGAGTACTTGCCTGGCATGTGTGAGGCACTGGGTTCGATCCCCAGCACAACATAAAAAAACTAAATAAACAAAATAAAGGTATTGTGTCCATCTACAACTAAAAATATTTTTTAAAAATTAAATGAATTTTCAACTAGTATAATATTTATACATACATAAACACTGAATTTCTTATATTGGCTTATTTAGGATATACTATATTTTTCATACACAGTTTGAAGGTTAAACTTAATTTGGGTCAATAGTATCATCAATTATTTACTCTTGGTGCTTTAAAAAGCTTTGTTGTGGGGCTGGGGTTGTGGCTCAATGGTACAGTGTTCGCCTAGCACGGGAGGCACTGGGTTTGATCCTCAGCACCACATAAAAATAAAAATAGAGGGCTGGGGATGTGGCTCAAGCGGTAGCACGCTTGCCTGGCATGCGTGCAGCCTGGGTTCGATCCTCAGCACCACATACAAACAAAGATGTTGTGTCCGCTGAAAACTAAAAATGAAATATTAAAATTCTCTCTCTTTCTCTCTCTCTCTCTCTCTCTCTCTCTCTCTCTCTCTCTCTCTCTTTAAAAAAAATTAGACATATTGTGTCTACTTTTAAAAAACTAAAAAATAAATATTGAAAATAGCTTTGTTATGTTATTTAAGCTGAAGAGGGGTTGCATACAAAGTAGATCAGTGGTATAGGGCCTGCCTAGCATGTGTGAGGCCCTGTATTTGATTACTAGCATCACCAAAAAAAGAAAAGATGAATAAATAACAAATTGTATAAGAAAGGCCTTTCTTATCCTCTACTCATTCTATAAAACGTAGTTTATATGTACATCACCAAGATAATCAACTCAAGTCATTAACTTAGCCCCAAAGCTATTAATTTATTACAGAACATTTTGACCAGTTAGTTTGGTATTGCTCTGCTTCCAATGGAAAAAAAATTAGGTCATTTAATAGGATAGTTGAAGGGATGTGGGTTTACTATCAATCAGATCTTATGAGAAAGACATTCTGAAAGTAGTACCACATGCTCTTAGGATGTGCCTGGCCTGTGTGAGACAGCTCTCAGATGACTGCACATTGCTAATGGATGTAGCATTTAGGGCTGAACTAGCCGTTCTGGGTTCTCTAGGCCTTTTGTTAATGGGATCCACAATCATTCCAGTTCAGATATTCCTTCCCTAGAATTGTAAGAAGACAGAATCTTCCTCATTCCTTGATGGATGAGGTTCTCGGATTTTAAAAAAAATCTGAAGAGTAAGACAGTGACTCATAGTGAGGTATATTATTATCTACCTCAAACCTTGGCCTCATGTTTTTTGTTGTTGCTATAATTCACTGACTAAAGGAGCCTGTGGTTTGCATCAAAACAGAAGATGCATATAACAAACGCTAAGGATGAGCTCATCCTTTATGGTTCTAAAAGATGAGGCCACACTGAAATATTCAGCTATCTATGTGGATTTTTCTTGTTTGACATAAAGGCACTGTAAGAAGTTAACTCAAACTAGCTGCATTCAGTAGAATTTTGGGTTGTGATGTTACTGCTGGCTCCCTGACAGTGCAATATCGCAGGAGACGGCAAACTTTGGAGAGGAGTGCTGCTAGAAGCAGCCTGCAAGAGCCAACAGCAGCCTAGTTGCCACCTGCCCTCTCCACACACCTCAAGAAAGGGCCTAAACACCAGGAGAGGGATTCCTTCTGGCCAAAGCAACCAGCTCAAAGTGAATCAAGTCTATACTAGCTCAAGGGAAGAATCTCTGTCTACACTAGGTCAAGAGGAGCCAGTCCCCATCTATACTGGCTTGAGGCAAGTATCTCAACTGAATAAGAGAGGGGAGGCACAGTGGTCCAGGCCTTGCATAAGACACCTGCTGGGCTCCTGCCTTTGCCCTGAAGCTTCTCTCCTTTTTTCGTCTCTTTAATCTGCCTTAAAAAATCTCTGAAATGCCAATTTTACTATATAATTTGTAAGAAACATAAATTTATCAAGAAGCATCTTTGCTGTTCTAGAAGTATGGGAGAAAGGACAGAGAAGAGCAGGGCAGGAAGAAGTGTCCTAGGGAAAGTCTCTGATGGGGCTAGGGCTGTAGCTCAGTGGCAGAGCACTGAGCTACATGTGAGAGGCACTAGGTTCAATCTTCAGCACCACATATAAATAAATAAAGATACTGTGTCCATCTACAACTAAAAAAAGTCTCTGATGCCTCTCCTAGGTTGGGGCAGAAGAGAATTCTAGTGGATCCAGATGTGCTCCTGTCTAGAACCTGTGCAGAGAAGCCTGAACCAGTTTGCACACCACACTCCTGCAACTGTTTAGTCCACACAGATGCCCATGCCATGATGTCAGGATCACAGAGCACAGGGTCTTCTGGCTGTCTGTTGGCTTTGTCTATCTCAGCTCTCCATTTTCACTGGAGCCCACTCTGTTCCTGAATCTAGCCCATTTCTGCCCTTCTTACATTAGAACCACTTTTTTTTCTGAATGCTGGCCCACAAGGCAGTTGCTGAGTGCAGGTGCAGTTCTTGTTGTTATAGGATTGCCCTGTGACCCACCTACTAAGCATCATCCAGGGGTTAGGCATGTGGCGCACAGGGTCGCCGAGGGAGACTGTGCTGGGAGTGGAGGTCTTTGCAAATAGGAAGCAGGCATGCTGGCTTTCCCATTGCCCTTCTGCCCTGCCTTCTTGGCCTGCGTAGGCAGCTACTGCTCACAGGTAAGGTGAAGGTGGAAGGGCAGGCTGACTGGCATTCTTCTTTGGAAAGACACTGGAAGAAAAGTTCCCTGGGGTCCAGGCAAGGCCCAATCCTGTTGATGCACAGGTTTCACCAGGAACATGCAGCCTGTGCCCTGGGTTATCTGGTGCTGGAGTATCAGGTAGGAAGCTATCACCTCATCGTATTTTCAATTTGCCAGGAACACTCAGGTATTTTATGGGTCATAATCCATGTCAAAACTGATGATTACAATTGCAGAGTCTGGGTGTTAGGGGATTGGCTCACTAGAACAACTGGGTGAATATTCTTCACCCTGGCTCAGTCATGGGTGCCCCATTATTTGCTCTACGGTGGGCCTCTGCATGGAGTCCACTGTCAGTATTTGTTGACAAGGCTCCATGCTCCTGTGGAAATATGCTGGAGAATAGTGCACCTTACATGCATGATTACCTCCTTCAGCTGCTTAGCAGTAGCTCCATACATAAATGGGCACATTGCTGGCACCATCAAGTACAAAAGACACCCAGGCTCCAGATGTCCACCAGGGGGCCCTCATATTTTTTTCCTCTAGATGACTTCAGCAGCAAGGTATTAGAGAGTGACCCAGAACTTGTTCAGCTTCTGCCCCGTCATGAAGCTGGTGCTCAGGCTGAAGTTCAAGAGTTTGCTGTTGCCTCTGGCACCCACCAGTATGTTCTCTGCATTCAGATCTAGGTGCTCAATGCCCTTCTCAATCTCACTCACAATCTGCCTGAATGGTCTCTTGGCCTCCTCCTGCATGCCATCAACATCCAGGACGAGGTGTATGCCATAGCTGTATGCCATAGCTGGGTATTTTCAATGGTCTCAATGATCTGAAAGAGGTGGATCACACTTCGGCGTTCCATGGCCATCAGCATATATAGTTTGGATGGGATGTTTTGCTCTAACTTTGGCAGAACTTTCACCGTCACCTCTGTCCTGGTGAGGAAGTGGTGGACTAGTTTCATTTGGGCAAAGCCACCCTGCTCGATGTCCATCAGGACCTGATAATAGTCCATGAAGGTGGTCTTATAGCAGGAGCTGGACCCCGGTAAGTACTACACTACTCTGACTGCTCTCACTACACATCCCAAACAGGAACACCAACTAATGATACTAGCTGAAACAAAACAAAACCAAGCCAAAAAATAAACAAAAAACTACCAAAACAAAACAAAAAATCTCTCTCTCTCTCTCTCTCTCTCTCTCTCTCTCTCTCTATATATATATATATATATATATATATATATATATATATATATATATATATATATATATATATATCTCAAAAGACCACAACCACCCATCACAAACCATCAAAGGTACTATCTGGGAGTCCAACAGATTACCACCAAAAACTTTCTGTACTTGTGGACAAAAACCCACCACAGTCAGCCTCTTATATAACTGATGCTTGAAATTCCCTTAAAATGGCTCCTTGGGTAGTCAGGACAAGAAATGGTGCAGTCACAATTGAACATAACTGCCAGTAGGCATCTCATTTTTTGACCTCCAGGATATTTTTGACTTTCATAAGAAGTATAAGAAAAGAGTCTGGAAGCTTTTTGTGTCAGTGGGTTATGAAGATGGATATTTACTTGCTTAGAAATTAAAATCTGTGGGCTGGGGTTGTAGCTCAGTGGTAGAGCACTTGCCTAGTACGTGTGAGGCCCTGGGTTAGATCCTCAGCACCACATAAAAATAAATAAATAAAATAAAGGTGTTATGTTCAACTACAACTAAAAAATAAATATTAAAAAATAAACAAATAAAATAGAGGTCCATCAACAACTAAATTTTTAAAAAAGTGTATGTATCTAATAACAGAAAAAAGAAAATGAACAAAAAAGAAATTAAAATTTGTAGGATTAAAAAAACTATAGTTTTATGAAGCATCAGTAGTGACTGATACTGATGTACTCAGGCAAAAACACTAATAAAAGGCAAGAGGAGGAAAAAAAGAAATTTGGATTGTAGTGGTCTGACTTCAGCATGGAGAAATTCAAGTTTGTGTGTCTATTGGGATGGGTGGAAATCCATCTGGAAAAATTGGCCTTTGAAAGGCAGCTTCTTGCTGACTAAACCCAAGGGTTTTCTCCTAGACCTTGATTCTGTGGCAACCTTCAGCACTGGAAGTTCATTCAGCAAAGCTTGTGGATGACCATGGATGTCTGAGCCCAAGTGGTAGCATGACTGTATTTTTGTTTATTTACACTTTCCTGCTTTGGGCTGGGGCTCGGTGGTAGAGCACTCACAGGGCACGTGTGAGGTACTAATTCAATCCTCAGCACCACATAAAAAAAAAATAAAGGTATTGTGTCCACATACAACTAAAAAATACATATTAAAAAAATTTTCTCCTTTTTAACCTCTCTTTCCTTTTCTATTTTTTTAATAGCTTGGTATTACATTATACACATCATTATACACTTATCTAAACCCACAGAATGTGCAATACCCAGTGTGAACCCCAATGTAAACTATATTCTTTTGGGGATCATCATGTGTCAATGTGGGTTCACTAATCATAACAAAGGTACCAATCACTCCAGCAGCACACAATGATAAGAGGGAGGCTGTGGGTGTGTGGGGCGGGTACACACAGCTTGATTTTGCTGTGAACCTAAAACCACTCTAAAATAATTGTCATTTAAAAAGAAAATATATATATATATATAAAGAAAGCAGGAGACATTAATAATAATTAAGTAAATTTGATAAAAATATGAGTTAAAAACCACCCAAGAAAAACAACACTGATCTATTCTATACATTATAATACAACCTTTCCTCCCTACCTCTCACACACATGAACACTCTTTATGGGAATAAGAAAAATACTTTTTTTTTCCTTTTTGCTCCATTCTAAAAGAATGATTAGGCTGACTGACAGAGGCTGTGGGGAACGGAGATGAGCTAATGGAATTTTTCATCTTTAGTGCAAGGGCCATGTAGCTTTTCGAATGAGACGGCAGTCAGTCATGTGAAATATATAGCAAGGTCAAAGTTAAAATTGGTTCTGTCCGGCTGTGGTCTGAAAAAGGAGGAAGCCAACAACATTAGCACATAAGAGCCATGCCATAAAGACAGGAGAGTTGACTCGCCGCTGCCCAAGATGTCCCTCAGGACAGCGGGTGGGGCTGAGAGTATGGGGGGATGTCAGCGAACAAACACTGAGCTCAGCAACACCGGAAAAGAGCTTCTTATTATCTCTGTGCTCACGGTGCTTCCATTGTACACCTACCCACAGTAGCAAAACTCAAAGTCTTAGCTGTTAACAGAGAATGGTTCCAGGGGCCTGTCCCTATTTTGTAAGTTTACTGTGCATTTTACAAAACCTTCAGGGGCCATGCTGTGTAGTTTGTAGTATGAAGAATGACAGTAGCTTCATAAAGCGCTCAATGTACAGATAACGATGATTAAAGTTTCAGAGGAGTTAAAATACAGCTTATAAATCTACCCTGGAACTGGGTTTGGTGGCACACACCTGTAATTCTAACAACTCAGGAGGCTGAGGCAGGAGGATTGTAAGTTCAAAGCCAGCCTCAGCAACTTAGTGAGGCCCTAAGCAACTTAGTGAGACCTGTCTCAAAATAAAATATAAAAGGGGCTTGGGATATGGCTCCGTTAAGCACTCTTGGGTTCAATCCCTGTTACGAAAAACCAACCAAACAATCAAAAAACCACCCTGGTCAGTGGTCACTGTCTTGGGGAAAACTTTTACACTAAATTGTTAATGGTGTGTGTGGAGGGAGGCAGATCATTGCCTGGTCTCTTCCATCTGCCTAGTAAGTGCCTATTTATTCTCAGAGCCTTTCCTCAAAGCATCACCTCTGCTCTGAAGCTTGCCCAAAGTAACCCCTTCACTTTGCAACAATCCTCACTCTGTACTATGATTCTATTTTTTTTTTTTTTTGTAGTACTGGGGAATAAAACCGGAGCACTCTTACCAGTAAGCTACATCCCCAGCTCTTTTTATTTTGAGACAGGATCTCACTAAGTTGCCTGAGCTGCCCTTGAATTTATGATCTTTTGTCTCAGTCTCCTGAGTAGCTGGGATCACAGGTCTGTACCACTGCACCCAGCTGGATTTTGTCTTTTGTGACTGTTTCCTCAATAAATCTGTACACTTCTTGTCATTCACACACACGCACACACACTTCCTTCATCTGCTTGACAATATTAAAATCTTTCCGTAGTGCAAGACTTTTATCCTTCAGCTACCTAGAATGCTGATGGTGTAAATAATCATGAGGGAAGTGTCATATTGCCACAAAAGTTAGATAACCTGTTTTACCCCTTTCCCTGATAGTTACTCTTCACCCTATCATGATTTGGCTTCAGCCTCTAATGATCCACTGAAAATTATCTGGCAAAGGTCACCTTTCTGTACTTCTTGAATTTTATAGCATGTGCATGTATGCATACAAAAAAGTTGCATTTAAATGTTCTAGAGAACAAGTGCTTTAGGAAGCAGCTGAGTAGCTCTCTAGGCCTCGGTTTCCTCATCTCTAAAAAAAATGAGGGGGCTCAACATTGTCTCTAAGTTCTTGGCCAGCTGAGAAAAGTTACATTATGTTCAGTGCCTTCAGTTTAGGAAAATGGGGGAGGGGAGAAGAATCACTTAAACATGGCTCAATATGCCCCCACAAAGAACTGGCCCCTCAAAGCAACTTTGTGTAAAATATTTTGGAAACTAGGTAGACTCACAGTGCACACCACAATAAACCTAGCTGTGTGAACTTACATCTGCTCCCTCCACCACCCTTGGTCATTTTCCTAGTATAGGTCCTCAAAGATCTACAGAAGCCAAGAATTAAGAGCAGATGAATAGCATTCTGGTAGTCACCATTCAATACAGAGAAACAGATCCAGAGTCAAGGGTTTTCCCACAGTCTATAGATGGCTGTAAGAGGAGAGGCCAAATGCTGCACCTTTTTTTTTTTAAAGAGAGAGTGAGAGAGGAGAGAGAGAGAGAGAGAGAGAGAGAGAGAGAGAGAGAGAGAGAGAGAGAATTTTTAATATTTATTTTTTAGTTCTCGGCGGACACAACATCTTTGTTGGTATGTGGTGCTGAGGATTGAACCCAGGCTGCACGCATGCCAGGCAAGCGTGCTACTGCTTGAGCCACATCCCCAGCCCCTGCACCTTTTAATTTCTCCCAGCAAAATAAAAGTATTGTTTTTAATCTCTTTGAGAAGTATAAATACAGAAAAAAAAATAGGTCAGAACTGGAGTCTAAGTGAAAAACGAAGCATTCTAGAATCTCAAGAGAATCATCAACTCACCAACTTCAGTGCCTTTTTCCAGAGTGAAGGTAATTCCATATCCCTTGAGTCCATCTCCCACATCAGTCTCCAGGACAACATAGGCAGACGAGTAGTCAGGGTCTGTATGCTGCAGGAAAGGTGACCCATACTCCCCAAATGCAAATGTAAGAAACCCAGAAATAACCATGACAATGACACCTGAAACAGAAAATGCAATAAGGGACATGTCAAGAAGAGATCCAATCTGATGGAAGAGTTGACGAACCCCAAAGAAAATGCAGGAGATCTGAATGGACCAAAGGAAAGTCCTGAATGGTTCGCATCCGTTCAACAAATACAATGTATATTTTTTTCCTTTGGTGCTGGGGATAGAATACAGGTCCTGGAGCATACTAAAGCATACCCTGTACCACTGAGCTACACCTCTAGCCCCAGATGTACACATTTTTTTAATGCCAATTTGCAATATAAAAAAATTGGTGTTCAGCTGGGTGTGGTGATGCATGCCTGTAATCCCAGTGGCTCTGGAGGCTGAGGCAGAAAGATCGTAGGTCAGCCTCAGCAACTTGGCAAGGCTCTGAGTAACTTAATGAGACCCTGTCTCAAAATTAAAAAAAAAAAGGTTAAATAAAGGGCTGGAGACATGGCTCAGTGGTTGTGTGCCCTTGGGTTCAACGCCGGGTACAAGGAAAAAAAAAAAAAAAGGTCATCTGCTCAATTTTATATTATTATCATTGGCATTACCGTTATTGTCATTTATGGTGCTGGTGATCAAACCCAGGGCTTCATACATGCTACCAAAATGCTCTACCACTGTGCAATGTCTCCAGGTCTCAGTTCAATTTTAAACCCAAGAATTTCCAATCACAGCTCACTGAACAGAGTTATGTTGGCAAGTAGCTTAAAATTAAACAAGCCAAGGTTTCAGAAAGCTCTTACATAAAATTGGACTGATCTTCACTGCAATAGTTTATAGCAGGGATGATAAATATAACAGTGCAAGTTCAGAGACCACTGGCAGAAAAAGAAGTAAAGCTTCAAGACAAATTAACCCATTTTGTTGTTGTTGTTTTCTATTGTTTTTATTTTTTTTATGGTACTGGGGATTGAACCAGGGGTGTTTTATCTCTGAACTACATACCCAGCCCTTTTATTCTTTTATTTTGAGACAAAGTCTCACTAAGTCACCAAAGCTGGTCTTGAATTTGCAATTGATCCTCCTGCCTCGGCCTCCCAAGTCACTGGGATTACAATTGGGTGCCATCAAGCCTGGCTAGAGAAGAGTCTTAATGGGAGTGTGCAGTGAGATGAGAAAGCCTTGGAGAGGGAAGAAGAGGGCCAGTGCAGGAAGAAGGAGTAGTCAGAAAGGCTGAGGCTGGGAGCTAGACAGACTCACAAGGAAGAGACAGCAGATGGTATGAAATGCATGGAGCATAAAGGTCACTGGAAGGAGAAAAAAACTGAAGGCAATTCCAAGAGAAGGAAGGAAAGAGTAGTCAATTTCAGATTAAGAAGGAAGGAGATGTAAAGGATAAGGCAACAGACCTAGAGCAGGAAGTTTGAGGATGAGAGGAAGAAACCAAAGGGAGCTAGAAAGGTGTGAGGATCAAATTCAGACTCTTCTAAAGGGAAAGCTCTGTCCATGTGGGATGGAAGAGAACCAAAGGAAATAAGGAAGTACTGAAGGAGAAAGGGATATAAGTGGGAGCCTTGAGAATAAATAAGGGAGGGAGAATGGATTAGCTTTGGAGCAGGACATGATAAAGAATAAAGGGAAAGAGGAGAAGAGGTTGGTTTGGAGACAGGTTTGCAGAGATGGGGCCAAGCATATGACTGTCTTCAGTCTTCTCAGTGATGCAGTAGGCAACATCTTCTAACTGCTGGGAGGACAGGACTAGGGATTAAGGGAGCTCACAGATAAGGAGCAAATAAGAGGGAAAATACTGCAAGGAGGTGGCCAGTGGGCAGCTGAGCTGAGATGCGAGCTCACAGCTGTGGGGCTTTCTGGGTGCTTGATGAGTGTTGGGAAGCAAGAAATTAGTAAATACATGCAGGCTGAGTGCTCCAATAAGGGCAGAAAGAAATGATCAGGAACTTCTGCTTTAACAGATTTTGAAGAGAGTTTCAGGACTTCTTTATAAAAATATCAGACTTCTCATCAGGAAGTTTTGCTCTGCTAAATGCTGAAAAGAAGCTGAAGTGCTGAGTTCAGCTGGCCAGAGGGCAAATGAAGCAATCGCAATCACGATGGAGAACTGCAAAGCAGCGTGTTCTGCTAAACACTTGAGACTCAGCACATAACATACACTCTATCTCCTGAGGAGAAATGCTTATGTGTTTATGAAATTGCAATACAGGTATCAGATAATTTTTCCTCACCTAGGGGTCATACACCACTCAGTCCCAGAAACAAATGCTATTTCTTAAACCCTCCTATAATAAAATAGTTTATCATAACACTTCACAAATTCAAAGCTCAGGGCTAGGTCAGAGTTCTTTCTGCTTTCAGTTTCTTCTTATGTAAATAGTAATTATAGCCAATTCTTATTGAGGACCTTCTCTCTGTCAGCTCTTTTCAGGTATCTCATTTTACATGCATGAAGTAGACACCACTGTACTCATTTTATAGATGAGAAAGCCTAGGCTTAGAATGTGTGGTTTACCCAGAGCTGTCAAGCTTCAGTGGGGCAAATGCAGTAGCACTCAATTAAGTGTTTGCACTTTTACAAATCAGTAAAATTTCAAATATTTATTTGGAGGTCCACAGAGGATCATCAACTGGATTTACAAAAAGTCATTTATCATAATATAATTTGTGAAAGGATTTGTAGGAATTTTGAAAAGCAGTAAGATGCTAATGCCAGAATAAGGAATACTTTTTTTAATAACATTATTTAGCATGTTTTGAGAGGACTATTAGAAAATTCTTTTACAAAGAATTTCAGGTTCGTAAAGAGCAGAGAAAAATGTAAAGAACACCAATCTGCCATCTACCCATCTTGGAAAGTAAAACATCACAGTGTGAATAAAGAGTACTTGGGTACCTTTCCTCACCCCATTTTCTCTTCATCCCTACAAGGAAACATTTTCCTAATTTTGGTTATTTCTCACTTTGGGGCAAGTTTCTTTACATTCCCTACATATGGAGTCAACTTTTTCTAGTATGGCCATCTCACCAGAGGAGCAAAGTGGGGCACAGTTCCCGTGAAGACCCTTCTCAGAGGCTGAGGATGTACTCAGAGGTAGAGTGCTTGCCTAGTATGCCACAAGTCCCAGAGATGGATTCCCCAGCACTGCAGAAGGAGGAAAAATCCCCAAAACAAAATCCTGCTCAGAACTTTTATATTTAGGAACACCACTAGAGACAGCTGGGAGGTGGGGGCGCTGGGATAGGGAGAGGGGTCCCTCTGACATTCTCATTAAGGGGAAAAAGCCCTTCAATATTTTGCATAACTCCTTACAGTGACAAAACCTTCCTAACCAAGTTTCTAAGTACAGTAATTTCACGAGTGTTCTCCTATGTGACTCGAGTTTTTTTCGGTGCTTAGTTTCTCATTCCAATGGTGACCCCTTCGTTTCATAGTCCCAAAAGGCACAGAGAAGTTTGGGTCTTCTCCAAGGCACACAGCAAAGTTGTGGCAGGGGCAGGATCACCACTCCAGACTCCCAGCACCAGACTTCCTGGTCTCTGTCACTTCAAATCCTATCAAGTTCTCCTCGGGGAAGCTGTCAGCACTTTTTTTCTCGGGTTTCCTTGGTGGGGACCCTACAAAACTCTTCTGCACTTATTGCATAATAAGCACTCTCCCCTTTCCAAGAAAACGTGAATCAAAAAAGTAAAACCAAGACATTTCAAACGCAGGCAAATAAAATACGATAAATAAGTGGGGAAAAATAAACCGGAAAGGTGGAGAGTTTCTGGCTGCTTCCTCAGAGATAGAAAAAGCGTCCACCTTCCCTGCGCTTCCAGTTCTCACTGTACTGAAGCCAGGTAAAGCCCGCGAGTCGCGGGCCTGGGTGTTGTCCTGGCGGCGCCTGAGGGCGGTCGGTCACGCTTACCATGGCGTCTGAGCCGTGGCCCCCCGAGCGACGTGGGGAAGCGCACGTCCCGGACCGAGAGGCGGGAGATCCTGCCGAGCGCCATGTTGCCGGTGCCAGGGAGCCTTCAGCTGCGGTCGCCCCGCCGAGAGTCGCAGAAGAGCGGCGGGGCGGGGCAGCCTCGCGGAGAGGCGAGCGCTGATTGGTCGCCCGTGGGGGGGGGGGCGCGGCCGCGCACTTGGACTTGGCCTCGTGGGCGCTGCAAGTTCAGCTCCCCCGGATTCGCCCGCTTTTCTCGGAGTTTGCGGTTCAGGCTGGCCCGCGCGGCCTATGCGAGGGTTCCCTCCCAGTCTAGATGGCGCCTGGGGGAGAAGGAGGTGCGTGTCCCACGGGCAGCCCGGCGGAAACCTGCCCCGCCTGGACTGGAAGGGAAGGGACTTGCCAGGAGCCGCGCCCGAGAGGGAGAAACCAAGTTCGACCTGGAAGCAGGTGTGGGCCAGTGGCTTGGCCCCGCTCCAGACAGCACGTCCCCAGGAGGGTAGTGGACTAGAAAATACTATTTATTTATATGTGGTGCTGAGGATCGAACCCAGGGCCTTGAATGGGTGCTCTACCGCTGAGCCATATAACCCCAGTCCCCCTAGATCTCGTTAAACGCCCTCAGTCTTTTTGCCACCGGACAAATTAGAAATTAGTAGGGATTACCTACTCCATTTACAGCTAGTGAAAGAAAGGCACCTGGTATTGGTTGTAAATATATATTGCCAACTCCAGGGCAGCTACTTAAAAAAGTGGGAAAGAAAAGTATAACTGGTATGTTAAGAGAGAGAATACAATCATGTAAAATCCTCAGTTCACAAAGGTCGGGAAAAGAATGGAAAGCAAAAATAGGAACAAAGAACAAAGAAACAAATAAAAATAGTGACACATGTAATAGATATTAATAAAAACTGAATATAAGTGGTCTACATGCACCAATTAAAAGACAGAAATGGCTATGTTAAAACAAATATAGATTACAAGTAAATGGTCCCCCCACCATGTTGAAATTTACTGATATGATAGTATTAAGACATGGGATTAGGAGGTTGTTAAAATCATGAGGACTCTGCCTTCATGAGTAGAATTAGTAAACTTGTAAAAGGATGGGAAGGAATAGCATTCACCGCTTCTTCCTTGTGAGGACAGTGTTCAAGAAGCTCTCTTGGGGCTGGGGATGTGGATCAAGCGGTAGCGCGCTCACCTGGCATGCGTGCAGCCCGGGTTGGATCCTCAGCACCACATGTAATACAAAGACGTTGTATCCGCCGATAACAAAAAAATAAATATTAAAACTCTCTCTACTCTCTCACTCTCTCTTTAAAAAAAATAAATGAAAAAAGAAGCTATCTTGGAAATAGAAACCATTGTCCTCTCCAGATACCAAACTGACTAGTGCTTTTGTCTTGGATTTCCTAGCTCCCAGAACTGTGAGGAGATAAATTGTGTTCTTTGTAAATTATCCAATGTATGATATTTTGTAATAGCAACATAAACAGACTGAGACAGGTAGAAAAAAAAAACATATTGGGCTGGGGCTGTGGCTCAGTGGTAGCACCACTTGCCTGGCATGTGTGAGGCACTGGGTTCGATTCTCAGCACCACATATAAATAAATAAATAAAGGTCTATCAAAAAGTTAAAAAAAATTAAAAAATTAAAAAAGTTACACCATATTAACTCTAATCAAAAGAAAGCAAGTAAGGCTATATTAATTTCACTTGGAGTAGACTTCAAAGCAAAGAAAGATAGTCAAGGATAAAGCTTGAGGCCAGCCTCTGCAATTTAGGGACACCCTGTCTCAAAATAATAAAAAGGGATGGTGATATAGCACAGTGGTAAAATGGTCCTGGATTTAATCCCTAATCTCTAAAAATAAAATTAAACACTCCAACAATGAATAAAAAGAATTACAGACCCCAACCAAGTAGGCTTTATTCCAGGTGTGCAAGGCTAGTTCAATACTGGAAATCAATCCATCATTTAACAGGCTAAAGAAAAAAAATCATGTGATAATAAATGTAGAGTAAGCATTTGACAAATCTAATTTGACACTCATTCATAACAAAAACTCAGTAAACTAGGATTAGAGGTGAACTTCCATAAGTTGATACGGAATATCTACAAAAGCTCCTATAGCTAAAATCATATTTAGTGTTGAGAAGTTTTACCACCAAGATCAGGAAGGAGCAAGGCAAAAATGTCCCCTCTCATTGCTGCTTTCCAGCATAGTACTGGAAGACCTAGATAATCTAATAAGACATAAAAAGGAAATAGCAGGTATATGTGTTGGGAAGAAAGAAATAGAACTATCTTTG
The DNA here is from genome assembly GCF_052094955.1 of Ictidomys tridecemlineatus. Lineage (NCBI taxonomy): Eukaryota > Metazoa > Chordata > Mammalia > Rodentia > Sciuridae > Ictidomys > Ictidomys tridecemlineatus. Next base: position 24,373,847 of record NC_135488.1, on the reverse strand, counting down.
TTCCACTGATGATGATTATCTATAGAAAAATTTGAGTCAAAAAACTACTGGAACTAATAAATGATTATACAGTTTTTTCATATAAAGTTCACATATAAAAGTCACTTTCTTATACACTTGTCCCAATGAACAAATGGAATGTGAAATTAAATACAACACAATTTACATTAGCACCTGAAAATTGAAATATGGAATGTTATAATTTCCCTTAAAATCCTCTGTATTCTGCCTATTTATCCCTCCCTCTCTGCTAACCCCTGGCAACCACTGAACTTTGTCTTTTGTTATGTCTTTTCCAGGTCATATGGTCGAACATCCAGTACCTAGTCTCTTTCAGATTGGCTTCTTTCCTTAGTAATATACATCTGCATTCACTCTGTAGTTTTTCCTGGCTTAATATTTCTCTTCTTTGATTTTTAATTTTTTTGGTGGTTGGCATTCAACAAAGGCCCTTATGCAGGCTAAATGTGCATTCTGCCACTGAGCTATATTCCTGGTCCACTCATTTTTTTAACACTGATTAATAATTATCTGGATATACAATGGTTTATCCATTCACCTACTGAAGGACATTGTGGTTGCTTCCAAGATTTGGTAATTATGAATAATGATACTACTTTAATCTGAACATGTACCTTCCAAAATTCAGATGTTGAAACTTAATGGCCAATGTGATGACCCTCAAGAGGTGGAGCCTCTAAGAGGTGATGAAGGTAATGAGGGCTCCTCTCTCATGAATGCAATTAAGGCTCTTAACAAAGAGGTTTCATGCAGCATTTGGCTGTCATACCTTTCTGCCTTTCACCATGTGGGGACACAGCCCTCCTCCCCTCTGGAGCATGCAGCAACAAAGCACCATCAGGGAAGCATCGAGCAGCCCTCATCAATGCTTTGGTCTTGGACTCTCAGCTTTTAAAATTGTGAGGAAGTACATTTTTGTTCTTTATAAATTACCCAGTGTGTGGTATTTTGTTATAGCCCCACAAATGGACTAGTACAACTGCTGTAAACATTCATGTGTCTGTGTTTGTGTGGATGAATATACATTTTCAACTCATTTGGGCTTCTCAGTATTCACCAAGAAGCAGGATTTTTAGAGTACATGGAAAAAGTATGTTCATTTGCAAGAAACCACCAAACTGTCAACTTGATTCTACCATTTTATATCCCATAAGCAATGAATAAAAATTCCTGTTGTTTTACATCTTCACCATCATTTGGTTGTATCAGTGTTTGGGGGTTTTGGCCATTCCAAAAGATATGTAGTGGTAACTTGTTTTATATTTCTCTGATCAGATATGTAGTGAAGCATTTTTTGCTATGCTTACCTATCATCTTTATATCTTCTTTAGTGAGCTATCTATTAAGGTCTTTTGCCATTTCTTAATATGGTTGGTTGTTTTCTTATTGTTGAATTTTAAGAGTTCTTTGTATATTTTGAATAACAAGCCTTTTATTAGATGTGTCTTTTGCAAATATTTTCTCCAAGTCAGTGGCTTGTCTTTTTGTTCTCTTGGCAGTGTTTTTTGCAGAACAGAGATTTTACATTTTAATGTCATATATGGTTACAAATCCACAGAAAGTACAACACTAAAACTGAATCCTAACGTAAACTGTGGAAAATACAAGAGGAGAGACATCTCATTTTAAAAAAGTGGTTAGAAGACAATACTTTCAGGGATCATTTCTACAGTTTGTTTCTAGAGAAATTTGAATGTGTAGAGTATGGGAAATGACAAGAAAGAGATGAAGTGTCCTTTCCTGAGTGTGAAGCTGGCCCTTGCTTTATTCCAGCTGCTATTTGCCACTGCTGACCATTGTTCTCCCTTTGGGGGAATAACAGGAAGAGGACACCATCTGAGTGGTTTCTGTTATGATTTTGGTAAAAAGAAGTTAGTATATTACCCTGATACGAAAACAAAGGTTACAAAAAAGCTACTGGAACTAATATTAGGTTTAACAAGTTCACAAGATACAGGGTCTATTTATTTAGGGTGAGGGATTGAACTTAGGGCTTTTCCAATTTATATTTGATACACTAGTTATCAAGAATTGGAAATTGAAATAAGAACTTAATACATCAAGTCAGGTGTGGTGGGGTGTGTCTGCTGTTCTAGCTATTTGAGGGTCAGAGATAGAAAGATCACTTGAGTTCAAGGAGTTCAAGGCTAGCCTGGGCAACGTATTGAGACCCTGTCTTAAAAACAAAATCAAAACAGACAAAAACCAATGCCTCTTACAAGTGCATAAAAAGTATGAAATACTTGGGACAAATTTAACAAAAAAATATGCAAGATCTGTATACTGGGCTGGGGATGTGGCTCAAGCGGTAGCATGCTCGCCTGGCATGCATGCGGCCCGGGTTCAATCCTCAGCAACACATACAAACAACGATGTTGTGTCCGCCAAAAAATGAAAAATAAATATTAAAATTCTCTCTCTCTCTCTCTCTCTCTCTCTCTCTCTCTCTCTCTCTCTCAAAAAAAAGTGTTCCTTCCTTTCTTCTCTACTTTCTTCCTTTTAAAAAAAAAGATCTGTATACTGAAAACTTTTTTTGCTGAGCAAAAAGAAGACCTAAACATGTGGAGAAATTTCATATTATTGGGAAATTCAGTATATATTTGATGATATGATGCAATGTAATTGAATCTCCAGAAGGATTTTTGTTTGTTTTGGTGGTACTGGGGATTGAACTCTGGGGCTCAGGCATGCTGGGCAGGCCCTCTACCACTGATCTATATCCTCATCCCCTACTCAGGAGGGGTTTTAAACAAAGGTTGACATTTTAGTTAATTCTAAAATGTATATGGACAAAAATATGTGTGGAAATTTAAATAGCCAGTTTTCAAGAGGAACAAAGCTGAAGAACTTAAGCTATTTGATTTCAAGACTTACATGAAAAAATTTCTAAAAATGGAATACAAACTAAAACTAAGAGTTAAAATGATAAGACTTGTAGAGAAAGCATAAGAGAAAATCTGTGAATTTTTGTAATCCACGTTTTTTTTTTTTTTTTTTTTTTTTTTTTTTTGGTACCGGGGATTGATCCCAGGTGCACTCAACCACTGAGCCACATCCCCAACCCTATTTTGTATTTTATTTAGAGACAGAGTCTCAGTGAGTTGCTTAGCACCTCACTTTTGCTGAAACTGGCTTTGAACTCTTGATCCTTCTGCATCAGCCTCCTGAGTGGCTGGGATTACAGGATGCACCACAGCGCCCCATTAAGCCACATTTTCTTTTTTTTCTTTTTTTTTCTTTTTATTATTTTTTTGTAGTGCAAGGTGAGCACTCTACCGCTGAGCCATAACCCCAGCCCCAAGCCATATTTTCTTATGATACAAAAAGCATAACAGGAAAAATATGATAAATTAGACTTCATCAAAATTGTTTTCTTGTGTAAAAGTCAGGGTAAAATCAAGCTGCGGATTGGGATAAAAAGATTTGTAAAACATAATGTGACGAAGGACTTGTACCCAGAATGCTGAAATGACAACTCACTACCAAAAAATGGGTAAAATGTTTTAGAGACACCTCATCACAAAAGATACATGAATTTGGGCTGGGGTTGTGGCTCAGTGGTAGAGCACTTGCCTAGAACCTGTGAGGCACTGGGTTCAGTCCTCAGCACTGCATGTAAATGAATAAATAAAATAAAGGTCCATCGAACAACTAATAGAAATATTTTTAAAAAAGATACATGAATTCAAAATATGCTTAAGACTCTTAATATGTTAATCATTAGGGAAATTAACACTAAAACCACCATAACAATACTATATCTACCAGAATGGTAACAATTAAAATGGCTAGCAAAAGCAGGTATTGACAAGCATGGGCTCTCATACATTGCTGATAGGAGTACAAAATGGCAGACTCTTCAGAACACAGGTTGGCAGTTTCTTAGAAAAGTTAAAGTTAATTGCACCATACAACTTGGTAATCTTACTCCAAAGTATTCAAGAGAATTTAAAGCCTACATTTACAGTAAAAACTTACACTTGAATATCCATAGCAGCTTTATTCATGATAGCCTTAAACTGGTGAAACATTCACCGAGCATATGGATGAACCTCAAACGTATTATGCTAAGTGAAAGACATCAGACATAGTGATTACATATTATTCCATTTATCCATAGTGACAAAGTACTCAGTGGTTGCCAGGGTTAAGAAGTGAATGGAGAAGACTCTAAAGTGACATGATGGAATTTTCTGGTATGACAGAAATGTTTTATATCACAATTGAATGGTAGTGGTTTTGTGACTGAAATATTTGTCAACTTATCTAAATGTGCACTTAAAATGATAAGTTTGGAGCTGGGGTTATGGCTCAGCAGTAGAGCGCTCGCCTCCCACATGCAAGGTCCTGGGTTCAATCCTCAGCACCACATAAAAACAAATAAATAAAAGTTATAAAAATGGTGAATTTTATCATATATAAATTATAAAAAAAAATTTAAAGTTCTCTTAAGGATCCCTCAACCTCTTTGAATTTGCTGATTCTAAGTTTGAAATCTCTGGAATTGTACTTGAAGAATTTCCTCTTGTATTTTCTTAATACCTTTTTTTTTTTTTTTTGGTTCTGGGGATTGAACCCAGGGTTACTTTACCACTAAGGCACATCCTCAGCCCTTTTTGAGACAGTGTGTAACTAAGTTGCTGAGGCTGGCTTTGTGATCTTTCCTGCCTCAGCCTCCTGGCAAGCCATTCCAGGCAAGCATCACTGCACCTGGCTTTTATTTTCTCTGGACTAGGTTTCTTTAGGCTCTAAGAGTTTCTTAAAATTTCTACCAGGCTGGTTCTACCCTTTTCTAATTTCTAGCAAGTTAAGGACTACAGAAATAACCAATTATTACAGTTCAGATATGAAATGTCCTCCAAAGGCTCATGTGTTGAAAGTTTGGTTCCCACTCCAATACAGTGGTGGAACTTTTCAGAAGTGATTGGATCACAAGAGCTCTAATCTCATTAATAGATTAATCCATAGCTGAATGGACTACTGGGAGGTGGTGGAACTTGTAGGAGTGGGACATTGTTGAACAGAATGGATCCTTGGGAGTGTGCCCTTGTGTTCTACATCTTTGCCCCAGTCCCTTCCTCCCTCTGCTTCCTGTCATTGAGGTGAGCAGCTTTGCTCCAGCATACTCTCTTTACCATGATGTTCTGCTTCACTGTAAGCCCACAGAGATGGGGCCAACAACTGTGGACTGAATCTCTGAAACCATGTGCAAAAATACATCTTTCCTTAAAATTGTTTTTCTTAGGTATTTTGTCACAGCAAGGCATATATTCACTTGCCATCAGTTCCATAGTATATTCCCTAGTTTTAGGAGACTAAAGCTTCCTTGAAAATAGTACAATTATTAGTAAATGGAATTTGATAATCTTTAAGGAACACATCACTTTAAATATTAATTTTTATTAGGATAACTGTCAATCATTTTGGCTGCCAACTTTTACCTCTTATTTCTGCCATTCATATTATTAAAAATTGTCTAGAGGCACTTTTTTCCTTTGCATTTTCTAAGTCCTCCAGCTTCCTCAAATTAACTTGACCTTTAAGGTTTAAGTGAAGCTCTTCCATGTATGAGTGTTATCCAGTGTTCCATCAAGGATCTCTGAAAAGTACTTAGTGAATTTCTTTTTCTCATACTCAATCAGCTTTTCTTTTTGCTGAATTGTTTATTTCTTCACTGCTTTTAAACTACAGCATGAAATCTACCCTTTCTTGTACTTAGTAATTTCGTTTCTGACCCATAACTTGTGTACCCCATTTGAAGGAAGGAGTAAGAAAGACCCAGCATGCACCTTAAAATTGAATATTCAGCATCTCTTTCTAAGAGATCTGGGGCCCTTTTTTTGACCAATTTTAAGGGGCCCATTCTTGCAAATAATTTTTACACACCAAGATATATTTTTTTTCTTTTTATACCATTTCTTTTTCTTATCACCTCTACTTCCTATTCCTATTGTTTTCATCCATGAATTGAATAATTCATTCATTCTTTAATTGGAGTGGTACAGCTAATCAAATACTCTAATGGAGTTTTATCAGATTAAAAAATACATAAATGTAATTGAAAAATACTTTTTTGCTATTGTACTGAAAAATTTGCTGTTTTGTTTAAATTGCCACTTTTATAAAAATTGAGTTTTCTATTTTCTACTGATACCTGTGACAAATACCAGTCATGGATTGACTGGAATAGATGGCACACTCAAACTAAGGTAAATCAAAGATATTTATAAAGAGGTGGGCAGAATAGGGGAACAAGGACTCATGCAGTAAGTGTAGTTAGTAACAAAAACACTGTCAGATACAGAACTGTAGCTACCAGTCTCCAAAAAGACTGTATGAGAGAGGATGTATTGAGAGGAATCTTCAGCATTCCAAAAGGAGACTGTATGGGGGAGGATATATTGAGAGGAATCTTCAGCATTCCAAAAGGAGATTGTATGGGGGAGGATTTATTGAGAGGAATCTTCAGCATCAGCCCAAATTTACAGGAAGGGAACCAGAGGAATAAATACCTTGACCTTTCTTTCTAGCTTCCTCTTACCTTCCTCTTGTTTACTTGGCACAACAGGAATCCAGAGAGCAAGGAAATAGCCTAATAAGTACTGATCAGCCTTCCAGAAGTAGGGCAGTCCAAATGGTGAGGGAAAAGGGATGAATTTGACACACGTTGCAAATTTTTTTTCCCTTGCTTTTGGTACAGGGGATTGAACCCTGGGGCACTTTTTACCACTGAGCTACATCCCATCTTTTCTTATTTTGAGATAAAGTTGTTGAAAGTCTCACTAAACTGCTGAGGTTGGCTTTGAACTTGTCATCCTTCTACCTGAGCCTCTGGTTGCTTATTTTAATCATGAGTATACCTTTCTCTATTAATAATTTGAATCAGGACTATGGTTGCCAGTGACAAAAACTCAACTTGATGTAAACAAAACAAAACAAAACACAAAAAAAGAGGAGAGTATATACTCTGGAGGAAGGGAAGAGAGGAGCTGATTTTGAGGAAATAAATACTATTGGGCCTTATGCACCATCTCTGCATGTTGGTGTCTTTTGTAACAAGATAGGGATCTGGCTTTAGAGCAATGTGGTCAGACACTGGATGAGATTCTTCTTCTAATTCCTGAAAGAAAACTTGTAGGACTTAACTATAAGTGAAGATTCACATAAATGGGTTGGAAAGACTGAGCTGGAAGTGGCCAATTCTTATTAAACTAGTTTATAAACAATGCAATCCCAACCAATATCTCACCTGAATTTTTTTGGAATGTGAATAAATGAAGTCTATGCTTTATCAAGAATTTATCAGGAAACCAAGATTAGAAAAAAAAAAAGAAAAATGAATACAAAAGGGAAGCTGCCTTACTGATTATTCAAATGTACTACCCAGTGAAAGTAATTAGAGGTTATGTGAAAGGCAGAAATATTAAGTTAATTTGATAAAAAAGATGTTGTAAATATGTATATATTCAAGGAAGAAAGTCAAATGAGGTGTGAATAGATGAATCAATAGATTGGTGCTGGAAAAATTAATTATATGGGAAAAAGTTGTTAAATCATAAAGACACATTTTTAAACTTAAATAACTTCCACAAGAATTGAAATTTAAAAAACAAAATCATAAATTATAATATAAATGACATGAACATTTAATTTGGGGTGGATTAAGTGTTTTCTAGCATAATAAATAGCTTTGACAACATTCAAATGTACAACTTAAATGTCAGAAAGTACATGTAAAATTAAAAGGCAAACAGCAAACTAGAAAACATCCTTAAGCTGAGGAACTATTACATATTACAAAAATAATGAATGTTTACTGAAGGAAGCATGTGTGCTGATTTAATGTTATTTTTTGAAAATCAGGAAAAAGGCCAATAACAATTTTTGATGACATGATAGTAATGGTAATTAACACAATTACAATACTGAAAAAACATAAATGCATTTGATTGGCCATTTACAATTATATAATTTTATTTTTGCTAAACCTGTAATAAAATAATTGCAAAACACACATGAATATACAGATTTTAGATTTTTAGAAAATTAAGACCTTTACTGGTCAAAAGTGGTCATTCTGTTCCCTTCACATAGGTTGTAAATAGCTTCACTCAAATTACTTAACATTTTTCTATGTAATACACTAACTGGGAATTGAATCCAGAGGTGCTTTACCACTGAGTTACATTCCTCAGCCCTTTTTATTTTTTATTTTGAGAAGGGATTTTGCTCTAAGTTGCTGAGGCTGGTCTTGAACATGCAATCCTCCTGCCTCAGCCCCCTAGGGTTGGTGGGATTTACAGGTGTTCCCCATGCTGGTACTATTTTAAAACAAGAAAATATTTGTAAAAATGTCCCTCACCTGACATGGAAAACTAACCACATAGAATAGGTTCAGTAGTATTCTAAACTTAACAAAGAACTGATTTAACTCTGTTCAGGAATTACAAGTAATTGAACATTTTTTCCCCAATGGAAGAATAAATTCAGAACGTATCAATTTTTAAAAAATTAATGAGAAATATGAACAGCAATTGAAAAGATATGTAGGTGCATTCAACAAGAATTTTTATTTCATTTATCCACAAAACAATATTGCAATACTTTATAAAAATATTAAGTTTTAGGCTACTATTTATTAAAAAAAAGTGTTTGTGCTAGAAGGCTGTTTTTGCCAACTCCTTTTTTTTTGGTAAGGGTTATATTAAGACATTGAAGATGAAAGCTGTTGGAAAAAAAATTTTTCAAATGTACAAAACTGTTTTTCTTGGCAATTTAAGAATACATAACAATTTAAACTGAATACACATTAAGTTAGTGTTTTATCCTTACTATATAACTGTTATCATTAGGAACTATTTCATTTAGTTAAAATCTAATGAATACCATCAAATTCCTGGCTTATTTTTCTGATCAGAATTAGTACATGATTTTTGTTACCCTTTTTTAAAATACTTAGAAAAATTACATCATAGTTCACATAAAGCCCTTTAAAAAACAAGTCACAGGTTGTTGATGTTAAGGATAATAATGAGGGCACTCTTCGCAGGAATGCCCTCTAGACACAGGGATTAATACTAAATAGGTTATGTCAACAGAAAACACAACCATAATTTTTAGTACCAGAACTATTGCCAACTTGCATGAAATTCATTTGTCACATTTTAAAATGATTTGAATTTGAACATATAAACCATGGCACAGAATTTTAAATTTAATGATTAAATCAGGTTAAGTGATGATAGTTAAAACTGAAAATATGGGAACCTGATACAGTGTTTTAAAGTGAAACTATAGTACAGTATTTCAAAATACAGATACTAGACTTCTACTTATCAGATTCAGTTTTTCCTTTGTTAGACTCTTTAGCCAGTAATGCTGCTATTGAAATTCATTCTTGGGAATTTTTTTACAAGTTAAAAAAAATCAGCTTTATTTTGTATTTTCACTTCTGCACTTTAAATGGGCAAAAACTGTCCCCTTTTAATGATTGTTATTGTGCAGAATAAATTTTCCTCCCCAAATCAACTATATTCTAAAAGGAAAAATTGATAATCATTAAGTATAATTAAAAAGTGGAAATTTAAACATGGATTTGAAAACTCTAAAATTGTTCTGCATAAAAATTATGTCACTAGAATTAGTGTGAAGCCTTAACTTCACTATTTTGAGGATGTAACTAACACTCACTTAATGTGTATGTTAAGAAAATTAGTTTTACAGTCATACTTTATAACTCTTGAAGTCTCAGAAACAGCTAAGTGAGGAGCTTTGAGTGCCAGCAAAGCCATTTTGCTACTCCATACAACAGCATTAAATATCACATTCCACCCCTCTTCCTGTAAAACTTTCACATTTTCTTTTCTTATATTTTTTTAAATACATTTTCCTCTCTTAGTCTATATTCAATACAAGCAAAAGTGCGTTCAAGTCCCTGATCTAGTGATATTTTCTATTTGTGGCACCCATCACCATAAGAACATATTAGCAAATCTTACAGTACCAAGTCTATTTTTAAAAATGGACTGCTTAAATTCTGGGTCTCACTTTTCATGCTAAAGATTAAAAGATTTCCCCTTCGATTGGATAATAAAATTTCAATTACATATTGCCTTTGGGAAAAAATGTAACTTTACAAAAGATGAGTTTACAGTTACTTTCATTTTCCTAAATGTGAATTATTTCAAAAATGAACTGAGAAATTTCTTTTTCTACTTTCCAGTTCCATGAATCTGAGTATGAACATAGTGCATTAATACTTTCAAATTCCACTGCTGAGGTCTAACATTTAATCAAATTTTAGGTGTTAACCTTTTTGCTTTTGAAAATTATGGTCTATTTCCAAGCAAAAGGAGGCATATGTTAAGACTTATATCGACTGTTTCACATAGGAAAAAAAAAAAAACTTGAGAATAATAAACACAAAAAAGTCTTCAAAACTGGAATGGAATCATTTGGTCCCACAACGTTCCTTAATTTTAGATTTTACTATGGTATAAGATTTTACCTCTCAATTTTTGTCTATAACAATAAATAATTTTCTTTTTTAACAATCTGAGTTTGGCGAAGAAAAGAGTAGCCTTGTTGTGCTTCCTTACCATGCTATTACCCATACTGTTCATTATATTATCCCTAGATTTTCTTTGGACCCTGAAATAAGTTGGAAAATTCATCATTGGTACTTTAGATTTTAACACTCGGGAAAAAAAGTGGTTTTGTGCAACCATATCTGGAATTCCAGTTTACCATTAAAACATGCAGAGTGAAGATTTTCTTCTTTTGATTCCTGTACATAAAGTGAGGAATTCTACACAAGTCTTTACATTTTGGCAGACTTATGCATATAAAATAGGATACTAGGTTATAATCCCCAGATTACAATCCAGATTATAAATTTTCTCCTGGCTGGTACTGTGGCTCTGCAGCAGTGAAACAGTCTTCCAGGAAGGACTGGATATATTCAAATGTTGGTCTTTCATCAGGGTCCTTCTTCCAGCAAAGATTCATCAATTCATGCAGAGATTCTGGACAGCCTTGAGGGCAGGGCATCCTATATCCTCATTCCACCTGTTCCAGAACTTCATGTTTTACCATACCTAACACACAACATTCAAACGTTAAAGAAAAAAAATCCTAAAATAATGATCCTAACCATCACTAGCAAAACAGAATAAATCCCCAACCACTAGCTGTATATCAAGGTATATAAAGTTTATTTAGTAAAAGATTCTTTTAATAAAAAATACAATTTAGACATCAGAGTATATCCAGAGAAACTTAGAAAATGCTAATCTATATTTAAACATGTTCAATTTTTAATTCTGCCTAAAATTTTATTTTCAACACTAATTTCTTCAAAAGTCAATCCCATTTGGTTAATGAGAATTCAAGGTACCATTTTGAAGTAAGATAATTTCTGATATTAATGTTTAACAATGCCTAACTTGGGCACACTTGAAGAATGGAGGCCAGATGGTGTCTGAAAGAACTTTCAAATAGGAATTCCAAGAATTTCAGTCCTGGTTTTCCTAAATATACTAACTACATAATTATATTGAGTCACCTCCCTGAAACAGTTTCCCTTATCTCATATATCTGTTTGACTTTCTTCTTGTTATTACATACAGTTCCTTTCTTCTACTCCTTTGTAAACTTCCCTCTTCCACCACTGGCAACTCACTGCGTATTGGCAGAGGCTTGGCTGTCTCACCACATTAGCAAACCCATCATTCCTCCTATCTCCCATATCACCCCCTCTTTCCTGCCTGTCCACAAGGCAAGCTATTTCTCATATCTTCTGCAATATTAAACTGTTAGCAATGAGATTTTTCATAGACTATGATTCCCTTAAAACAATGTAATGAGATTAAATTATTATCTCTATTTCTATTTTTAGTTATAATATGAGGAACAAGTGATTCTTTAAAAAACTAAAAAATATTAAAAGAAACTGCATAACTATTACTTTGGGGTCCAACACTTGAAAAAGAAGTTTTCTGTGATTTTCATCTAGGTAAGCAGATTGTAATAACTGAAATCCACTATATTTTACCCAACACAGAAATATAAGTAGAAGTTCTTTGGGAGGAGGAGCAAAGGAGCAGGTACTTAACATTCAATGAGGGCTTACTTATAATTGGTGAACTTTTCTCCCACTTCTATGCCTTTTTAAAAATTTTATGCTTAACACATTGTTAATATTAATCAATCTAAATAAGCCTGAACCTATACAAAAGTAACCTTCCATTACCAATAATTCTTTTTTTGTCAGGTGCTAAAGAATAAACCCTGGACCCTGCTCCTGCTAAGCATGTACTCTTACCATTAAGTTATATCCCCAGCCCTAATTATCAATAAACTCTTTCATTTAAAACTTTACCCTTCAGAATTTTCTGACAATCACAACTAATGAATTATTTTATGACAACAGTTATATAAGTACAATATGGCAGAAATGGCCTCTGGTAGAAATACTATCATCTTTAGGGGCCTGGGATTGTGGCTCAGAGGTAGAGCGCTCACCTAGCATGAATGGGGCACTGGGTTCGATCCTCAGCACCACATAAATATAAAATAAAGACATTGTGTCCACCTATAACTAAAAAATAAATATAAAAAAATAAATACTATCTTCAGGAAGAGAATTATTTCCTGTAAAGGAATTTCTGAATTTCATAATGAAATACAACTCCCTGAACATAGCACAGAGTTCTTTCTCCCCGATATCTCAGTAAAAAAAGGAGATAGGAAGATTCTAAGATTGTTAATATTTAAAGGGAAATATTTAGCACTCTGTCAATAAATTTAAATATTTCGTACTTGTTTGCCTTTGCCACGGTTTATTACAATCCTACAACAAGACTAGCAAACAAGCTGTCACTTTACAATGAACAGTCTGCTTTGAGAAGAGCCTGCAGTGGATTGGTCTGTGTTACACGTGAATCCTCTTCAAATCATCCAAGACAATGATGCTTATATAGTGTCTTTTGCTTCTTTTTAAAGGCTGGCAGGCTGAGAATTGGGGTGTAGCTCAGTGGTAGAGAAAGTCCTCAGCATGCACAAGACCCTACACTGATCCGAAGCACCATAAAAAAAAAAGCCAATCTACAAATTGTATTTGGTTTTGTCTGAACATTTAATTTAACCAGGATATCCCAACCATATCAATTTTTTATTATGTATTTTGTAGCTATGTAGTCAGATGTAAACTCATTTTGGATTTTTATTCTTCCCTGTTGACCCTTTTCTCATCATGAATGCCCCTTTCTATCTCTACTAATATTTCTTGCCTTAAAGTCTACTGCTACACAGGCTATCTTTTGCTTAGCATTTATTTGCACAGTATAACTTTTTCTGTCCTTTAAAATCCAGGCTTATTTGTCATTTAATTAAAATGTTTAGTGTACTTACACATTATGTAATTATGGACATAGGTAGTTTTAATTTTACCATTCTGTTATTTATTTACTTTTTTTCCCATCTATTTTTTCCTCTCTTGCTTTATATTTTGAGCAAGCAAGCAGTTTTCATATTTTCTTTTTACCCTCTTCTTCTAGCTTTTGTTTGGAGCTAGGAATTGAACCCAAGGCCTGGTGCATGCTAAATAGTACTCCATTACACCCTAGTCCTTTTCCTAGCTTTTTTCTTTACCTTTTCTTATTATATTAGTGGTCACTGTCAAGATAACATTTCTTTGGTTTATTATTCTTCATTCTAAATAAATACTCTGATGCTTTCCAAACAATGAAAGAAACTTAGAAGAGTCACCTGTTATTCCTTTACCTCTGCCCTGCCCCCTGTCCTCTGTGTGGTCATAGAATGTATTTTTTCATGCATTATAAAATCAGAAAGATACTTTTATTGTTGGTGTTTTAGATCAGCAGTTTTCAAATACTTTGAAGCCATCATTTCATTCTTTCCTGGTTTCCATATCCTGACAGAGTTAGTTACTGTGTAGATAATATACCACACATCTCTATGACTGTTTGGCTTTGATTTTAAAATTTGATCATGATATAATTATTTGAAATTTACTGAGTTTGTTTTAATTTATCCTGCTTAAGAATGACTAAGTTTATTAAATTTGTGGGTTGTGTCACCTCCCTGCACTATCAGATTTATAAAGTTTTTGGCTATTATTTTTTCAAAAATTGTTCTTCCACTTTTTCTCTCATCTCCTTCTGGGACTCCAATTACATATAAATTAGACCTGAAATTTTACTATGCCCCACTTTATTTCATTCACTTTGTTCTATTTTTTCCAAGCAGTTTATCTATGCATTACTTTGGATATTTTATATTAATGTACCTTCAAATCTACTAATCTTGTCTTCTATGTCCATCTAATGTGTTTTTAATTTCATAGATACAGTACTGAAATTTCCATGTGAATCTATAAAAATTCCAAATGAAACTACTTAACATGCTGTATTTGTTCCTCCAACCATATTGCATGTAGAGAAAGCAGAGCTAGATTTTATCTAGTGTTATGATTTTACCAACAATACTGAGAAAAGGCAAAGGAAAAAAAAATTGTAAATGTAAGGCAGAGATTATAATGCTTGACCATGAAATTTAAGGGGTATAAAGGATAGCTACCAGTGGTAGACTCAATGGATTGAATATCCTGATAGTATGAAGAAATTTCTGTGGTTGAGGTAGAGACAGCTGGCAAGATGTAAGTTGACAGTAGACATATTAAACTGCAATTGAGAGGTGAGCAGTTACTGGTTATGTTAAACCTTTAAGATATGAATAGTGAGAAGATTACAGAGGAGGAGGAGGAGGAGGAGGAGGAGGAGGAGGAGGAGGAGAAGGAGAGTTTAAGCTGCAAGAGACTAGGGCAACTGATATATGTATTAAGATGGCCATGAATTAAAGTATGAATGGAGTTTTAATAGAAAGAGTGATGGGGAGTCAGTATTAAGTGAGGAGAACTTGAATGATATCAGCAAATAATAGCAAAAGGGGAAAAGTGGGAGATAAAATTTGATGGCATTAGCTCTAAAG
Organism: Ictidomys tridecemlineatus; assembly: GCF_052094955.1. Lineage (NCBI taxonomy): Eukaryota > Metazoa > Chordata > Mammalia > Rodentia > Sciuridae > Ictidomys > Ictidomys tridecemlineatus. The sequence goes on along the minus strand of NC_135488.1, from coordinate 24,358,817 downwards.
TTGAAGATATTAGAAAGGAAGGATATATACATAAAACCCATAGGAGTAGCATAGCTATTTTCCTGAAGATTGGATTTTATATACTTTCACTCTCAACTATTAGAATATTTCAGTAGAAAAGTTTCAGAGGCAACAGAATAAACAAATATTCAATTGTCACTGAATTTCAAATAAGCTAAAATTTCCTCTTACCCCAAAAGCTTATTTTTAAGAGACAGCCATTTTAATTTTTTCTCCTTTAGTAATGACAGATACATTTATTGTCAAAAAAAGTCTATTGAAGAAAATAGGGCAAATATATACAAAAATACATCAATCACACTAATAGAAAAGAACAATTACCTGGGGTACAGCAGGATATTTGTGATATGCTTCTGATCTGAGATAATGGTATGGATAAAAGATACTTGTGGAAAACATTCTAAGGAGAATGCTAAGATGGACCTCAGGCACACCTCCCCTGCACTATCTCAGGATTGTGACTCTTATGGTTGCTTTCCATCCAATGCCAAAATAAACAGATGGGGACTTGGAAAAGGAGAAATAAAGATCCTCCTTTTATGTTTTAGCTCCTAACATACTCCTATTAAAGTCGTGATGGGCTGGGTGTGGTGGTGCATGCCTATAATCCAAGAGGCTTGGGAGGCTGAGGCACTAAGCAACTTAGCAAGATCCTATCTCAAAAAATAAAAAGGGCTGGGGATGTGGTTCAGTGGTTAAGCACTTCCAGGTTCAATCTCTAGTTTAAAAAAGAAGTCACTGATGGGATAACCAAGAGCAAATGAGATGCAAACTTACCTGGATATGGCACTCTCCCCTTTGTTACCAATTCTGTCTGTAGAATTCCGAATGACCACATGTCAGACTTTATTGTAAATCGACCATAGAGTGCAGCTTCAGGAGCCGTCCATTTGATTGGAAATTTTGCACCTAAAAACATATTGGCAATCTTGTTTAACTGTTTATTAAAAGTCTATCTTTGTGGGCTGGGGATAAAGCTCAGTTAGCAGAGTGCTTGCCTTGCATGCACAAAGCCATGAGTTCAATCCCTAGCACAAAAACAAACAAACAAATAATTTTTAAAAAATCTACTTTTATAACTATAGTAAAAGCAGTGCTAATCCTTTGTCAATATCCTTACTATATACATCATCAGTGTCAAATTCTAACAATAGAAGAGACATGAGGAAAACTCTTTAATTTTTGAAATTTATATTAAAATGAATCACATTTCTTCCTTATAGTACTGATTTTAAAAAGGAAGTTAGTGGAAGGAACAGAACATCATTCAAGAAAATACAGGTAGAGGCTCTAGTAAGTAAAAAATATGGATCATAAAATCTGTAACTTTTAAGTTCAGTCTGGCACCCAGCAGATCTTCTAATTATGTGCTGATAAAGGAATATTTTATTAGATTCTAATGGCTACTGATTTTCAATCATAGTTTCTTTTCAATTTTATAATATATTTCTGGAAAATTTTATTGTGCCATCACTTTTAAAAGCTCACATTAATTTACTCCAATATTTAGTGCATACTTTTATGCACAGGCATTATACTAATCATTATGGGTACATAAAAACATGAATTTATACACTTATAATGTTAATAAGTTTATGGGTATCTTGAAGTTACTTATACATGTATGCATAGCAGTATAAAATAAGTTCTTTAGATTGTTTGGCAAACAGAAGATCAGTTTTCACTAGTATAATCACAAAGGTCTTATTAAAAGATGTTATTGGGGGTCCTGTACAGTACAAGATGTTTAGAGGCCTGGCCTCTACTCACTAGATGCCAATAGCAGCCTCCACATTGTAATAGCCAAAAATGTCTACAGACATTGTTAGATGTCTCTTGGGGCTGGAGAGTGACTGTCCCTTGATTGAGAACCATTAAGCTAAGGTAAGAGTTTCAAAATTCATGAGGTTTGTTAAAGAAAGAAATTTTTTAAAAAAATTTATTTTTTGATATGCTAAAATAAATGTAAAGAAGCTATTATTAATTATACTTCAAATGCAAAGAACACCTAGCCAAATCCTTGCAGGAAATAACTATCAAAAAATCACAGCAGTAGGGCTGGGGATGTGGCTCAAGCAGTAACGTGCTCACCTGGCATGCTTGTGGCCTGGGTTCGATCCTCAGCACCACATACAAACAAAGATGTTGTGTCTGCTGAAAACTGAAAAATAAATATTAAAAAATTTCTCTATCTTTAAAAAAAATCACAGCAATATTCATTATATATAATTTTATGAATAAAATCAATGTTTTTGTGACTCTTCTGAGAGGACCTGTAATTATTCTTACTCTATAAAACTGCATATTGAAAAGAGTTTTAAGTGAGAAAAAAACAAAGGACAATAGATTACAAGCATTTAAATAAAAGTACTCTTACCTTGTCTTGCCGTGTATTCATTGTCTTCAATTAATCTTGCTAAACCAAAATCTTCTATTTTACACACAAGATTTTCTCCTACAAGAATATTAGCAGCTCGAAGATCTCGGTGAATATAGTTCATTCTTTCAATATATGCCATACCATCAGCAATCTTGGAAAGGAAAAAACAGATACATACAAAACATGATGCAGAAGGAACCAGGGAGAAGATAATTTTGGTTAATGTTTAATAGATCACTGGAAAATCATATATCTCAAAAGGAGATGATAGTAACAGGCATATTACTTAGGAGCTAGTAGGTAAAATAGAAAACACTATAATAAAAATGCAGGCTAAATCCAGCTTTTAAAAATTGGACACATCCTCAGCACAACCACCAAAAATCTAACACCTTTTTTGAGGGTACCACTCAGTGTATCTAGTAACTATTAGCAGCTCAATGTCCTAATGTCTTCCTGTGTCAGTGGTTGGGAGAAAAGATAAGTCACAGGGTTATTTAGAACTTCTGGATAAAAGTCTATCAAAGTTCGCATCAGGCACAGCCTAAGATGTCCTGTAAGCACAGGTGGAAAACAGTAAATGAGCTTGCAGCCTAACGTGGCCTGCAAACTCTTTTTATATTGCCCGAGAACTAAAAATGGTTTTTCTATTTTTAAAGAGTTGTAAGGAGGAGGAGGATGGGGTCTGACAGAGATTGTATATGGCTCCTAAAACCTAAAACATGTACCTGACTTAAAAAAAAACAAAAAAAGGTTCAGATACTCTAACACAGAGTATCTAGAATTTTGACCTCAAGGCCTGGCATATGCCAGTGTTATATGTATAGTTCCTCTGTATAAAGTTCCTCTAAACTGCCAGATTCTGTGGCCATGTGGGAGCTCACTGAGAAGTAAAAGCTGCATTACCAGTTATGTCAACTGAGTTCAATAAAAGGCCCTTCGAACACCTATAATATATCTGAATAGAAACATTATACTTTAATAAAACAAAAAATTCAGAAGAATTAAAAAAGATTTTTTTTGGGGGGGGGGGGTTCCAGGGACTGAAACCAAGAGTGCATATTAACCATTGAGCTACAATCCCTAGACCCTTTTATTTTGAGATTGGGTTTCCCTAAGCTTTTGAGGTTGGCTTTAAACTTGTGATCTTCCTGCCTTGGCCTCCTGATTCAATGGGATTATGTGTGTACTACTCTGTCTAGCCTAAAGAGACTCATTCTTTTTTTTTAATATATATTTTTTTGGTAAGGAGCATGATATTTAGATGTTTTTTACTTTTTTTTTTAAGTTGTAGATGGACACAGTACCTTTATTTATTTATTTTTATGTGGTGCTTAGGATTGAACCCAGGGCCTTGCATGTGCTAAGCGAGCACTCTAATCTGAGCCATAACCCCAGCTCAAAAGACTCATTCTTAACAGCATATTGCCATTTTAATTCTTATTTAGGACCATAGTAAATAAAAAATTCAGCATACACTTTAGATTTCTAATATTTTCTTTGGAAGACTAATCATCCATTTTAATTTTCTTTCTTTTTTTTTTTTTTGTACTGGAGATTTAACCCAGGGCAATTTACCACTGAGCTACATTCCCTGAATCCTTTTAATTTTTTCATTTTGAGACAGGGTCTCACTAAGTTGCTGAGAGGTTCACTTAATTGCTAAGGCTGGCCTGGATCTTGTAATCTTCCTTCCTCAGCCTTGGGAGTTACTGGGATTACAGACATGAGCTACCATGCCCAGCCATTTTAATTTTCTCAGATTTATCTGTTGAAATATAAATAGATTTTGTATCTGTGAAAATGCTTTCTAAAGGGTCATAATATATGGGATAGCACTGAACTGGGAGTTCCATAGCTAGTTTTAATATGTTCTGCTATGAACAAGTTTTGTAAATTTTAAATCCCTCTGGTCTTTAGATACTATATTATTTGTAATACTAGGAGCTCACGCTGGATTATCTCCAATGTTCCTTTCTGTTCTAAAATTTCTTTACTTTTCTACATAAACCGTATTATTTAGGTAAGATTATTCTACATTTTAAATGTTAACTTTCAATTCAAGTTGATATATCTATATGCAAATACCTGAGCAGCCATATCGACCAGCTGTGGAAGCTTCAAATATTTTCCATCTTCTTCTTTAAGGAAATCTAGTAAACTTCCTGTAAGAGACAGTGAAATATCCAGGGAAAATAAGTAGATTTTACATTAAGATTGACATAAATATTCCTCTACCCCCAAATAACCAAACTCTAACAAAATTTCTCAACTTTTTATTTTAAAAAAAGTTTCTTTTGTAGTTTTGAAATTTCTGAATAATTACCTCAAAGATTCTAGAAAAGACCACTAAACTGAAATTTATTCTCTTTATAACACATGAAAAAAAGGAAAAATGTACCATTTTCCCTTTCCCTACAGAAAATGTCATCAAATTGGTGTCATTCTTTCCTGCTTTGATCAAGATTCTAAGTTTTATATCCCAAAATATATTTTTTAAAAAATACTTTTTTGGTTGTTGATGGACTTTATTTTATTTATTTTTATGTGGATTGAACCCAAAGCCTCACATGTACCAGGCAAACGCTCTATCACTGAGCCACAGCCACAGCCCTCAAAAAATATAACATTTTAAATCAATATGATTCAAGAATTCAGATATGGTTATAACTAAATGAGCTGCTGTGGAAGTGCTGGCTTGACCAATGTCTCTTAATTTTAGCAGAAATTATAATGGAACAGCAAAATACTATGAATACAGCAAAGTGAAAAGTCAGGAAGAAATGTCTATTTGTTGCCTCTCTCTATCACTAGTTAAAAACATACACATGCTTCAATTTAATAAAGAGAAACCATCAGACAAATCCAAACTAAGATTTATTTTATAAAACATAAAATTGGATTGTTTTCTTAAACAACAATGCTGTGAAACAGAAAGTCAGAGGAATGGCTCCAAGCTCAAAGAGAAATTACAACTGAATGTAACAAATGGCCAGGAGATAGGAAAAAGAAATTCCAAGTAATGGAAGCAAGGAATGAAAAAAATCTATCTGTCCAAAACAGTGGGTTTACACTGGAGCACATAAGGCAATGAGTCTGGATGTATTATAGGGGCCAACTGCTAAGCTAAAAACCAAAATGGGGAATTTCTGAGTTTCAAAACTAGAAAGGACTTTTGTTATCTGTGAGAAGAGAGTCCAGTGAGTCCCTGAACTTCACCTTGAGTGTAATCATGGAAGAACTATGTGGGGCATGGATCTTCAACAGTCCCCAGAATAGCTAAGGGCACAGGAGAGACAGGTGGAGAGGTGATGAATTTTTGAGTTCCAGACCATAAACTTTGGGTATTATATTCCTATATTAAAGATTTCCCCCATCTGATGAGATGAGGCAGGACTAGAAATCTGATTCTAATCAAGCACTGAAAGCATTTCAAATTACTTCATAAAATTAACTAAGTAAATACAACCAACATTGTAGTCTTTTTGTACTTTGGAAGTGTAGTGACATCACTTGGCCCACAACATATGTGCCACCCATGAGGTGGGTCCCAATTTAGCCAGGGTTCACCTGCTCCCTCCCTTCAGCCTTGAAAACAATCCATGGTCCAGGTAGAAACAACCCAAGATCTCCTCTGTAAGGCCCACATCTCCCCCATGGTGGAGGGCCATGCTGGTTGTGTCTAACCTCTGCATGGAAATAGTCACAGGCAGGTCATTCAGCAGCTCTTCCTATGTGAGCCCCTCTAGGGTGCAGAGACCCTTGGAGAAGTGAGGTTACTGGTGACCTTGAAGGAGAAAACCTGAGGGTGCAGGTAGGGAGACACAGTGGTTTGAGAACATGAAGACTTGGTTCTTCACCATTCAGGTCACTGAGTGTGGGGCCCCCAGGGCAGGTCCTCCCCTATGCTGGCCTGCCTTCTATGGAAAGTGCCTGGCAGATGTGATGGAGGATATTCACATGGGGAGATGATCTGGAATTAACCAGATGGATCCTAAAGGTGTTCTCATAAGAGAGCAGGAGATCTAACATGGAAGAGGGGAGGCCATGTGAACAGGGACATAGTCACTGCGGGGATGTCGCCTCAGCCAGGGGAGGTGCAGCCTCCAGAAAGTGAAGACTGTGGGCTTGTGCAGGAGCTCTGCAACCAGTGCCTTGGGCCTGTCCCATGGAAAGAGACCCAGCCTTCTGCACTCCAAAACCCCGAGTGTCTCTCTGCTGTTTTAAGCCAACAGCTTTTTGATACTGTGTTATGACAGCCCTAATCAGATGACACAAATAGGGCTTAGAAAACCAAGACTGAAGGGTCTGAGGTCATTTATAATCTCATTGACTTTCTAATGCTGCACAGAGTGGATAGAAAGAGGCTTCACTGCTGGAACAAGTGCACATCTGCCCACAGTGTGTATGATGGCAAGCCAGAGCTCACTGCCTCACAGGGAGAAGACAGGCATGTACACAACATGGCCTGGGGATGTAGCAAAGAGAAGGACTTCACTTCAGATCAACCCACATAGAGACAGGAGGACAGCTTACACGTACATTTCCTGCTGGCCTGTCCAGTGGGATTCTAAGGGTTATGGGGAGTCAATGATGTCCTGGGTGGTCTTTATTGGCTGCAGTTGTATCTTTGAAAGTTATTACTATTGTTTTCTGTGTTCTGATTTCATGGTCAGCACTCCAGCTCTTGATTTTAGGGGGCTGAGCTTACAGTTATGGGTCTAATATTCTGTTGGTTTGAGGATTTTGGTTCTTTCAGGCTCAGGGTCAACCTTAGGTCAGACTTCTAGGTTTGTCCCAGTGCATGTTCTATAAAATATCACACAACAGCTAGAGATGAGACAGTTATTTGGAATATGAGCAGTAGGGGAGAGGACATAACTCCACTCTGATTGGAATGATTATGAGGCAAGGGCATGTGGATGCCCAGGAGAGGCAGAGAGCAAAGAAACATGAGGAGGTCAGTGACTTTGGCTGGCATGACCAAAGCCAGGATTCTGCCTCCAGTGGAGTCCTGGAAACAAAGTTCCTATTCCTTTGATGATTCCACTCATGGCAAATGCACTCGGGTCCTTGAGGGATGCTTCTGTGTTGCAAAAGGCTTACATTTGCACTGTAGGCCTTAGTGGTACCCAGGAGAAGGCTTGGCCTAGAGCAGGAGCAGGCTCCAGAGAATTAGGTGACACTGAGGACTTTCAGTTAAGAATGAAAACACACTAGGAATATCTTATGTAGTGTCTTCATTCTAAGATATTCAGGGGTGCACAAAACAGCTCTGGGGATTTTCTCAAATTTGTGTGTATATCTCATGGTTCATGGTATGGTCCAGCTGCAGGCAACCTTGGAATCTTTAGTGTTCCATTCACAGATGAGGGGACATTCACAGGATGGGTCATTTGCCCAGAGCCACATGGAGAGATGGGTGGACGAGGGGGGCTGTCAGAGCTGACCCCAGCCTGCCTCCTGGGATGGCCTGAGACCTTCGGCAGCCTCCTGGTGGAGCAGCAGCTGGGTGAGATTGATGTCTTTGAGGTGACAGAGGAGGCACATGCCCTGAAAACAGCACAGCTACTGGCAGAGTAGCCTCTGTCCAGATGCACAGGCACCATGGTCAGGGCAGTGAGAGCCAGCAGGAGCTGGGAGCAAGGCCTGGTTTGTGTTGCTGCCAGGCTGAGACCTGTTGGTCCTCAGGCAGGTGCTAGAGAGGATAGAGATCCTCTCTTCTGGGACAGAAGGAGGGAAGCTAGAGACATGGTCCATTTTAGGATTCCACTAGCCTTCAAGTCAGAAGTAACATGAAGACCCTCAACTATCAACAGCAAGCAAGTGTTCACTCCATGTGCTTTGACTCTGATCAGACACCAAACAGGTGGACAACATCATGTGCAAAGAAACATCACATGTCACACACTGAGGATGAGGGTCCTCCTTCCTCATGAGTCAGATGAGCAGGAGAGAGAGGAGCCCAGCAGGTCCATATCCATGAGATTGGTCCTGAGGCTGCTCCTGCTCAGGGAAGGTCGAGATTCTGAAGTAATATTCAGGGACTGTCACAGGGAGACACATCACCCTGGTCTCAGTGGCTCTGATAGTAAAGATGTGTCCTCTCAATGTTCTGCAGCCTGAAGTTCCAAAGTCAAGGGGCAGAAGATGACAGCTTTGTTGTAGGCTCTCTTCCTTGTGCTCCCTTCTTTTCTGTCCTCACAGGCTTCTCCGTGTGGCCTGAGAGAGATGGAGAGGCTCCCTGGACAGAGAGCTCCCTGGACCTCTATTTAGGAGGACATGGTTCCTGTGGGATCAGCCTCACCTGGATGACCTTGTTTAACCTCCATCCCTTCTTATAGATTACTTCTTCAAACACACCTACAATGAGGTGAGGCATCAACATATGAATGGGGCAGTTTTACTAATTCTAAAGAAGTGGCCTTTGTGACTATGTGGAGGGGTACAAAGGCAGGGCTGGGCATCCACTCTCAGAGCACCAACACAGAGAGATTTGTCCACACCTAAGCTCCCAGGCAGGTCCTCCACATGTTCCTGGCCACACAGAGTCCCCATTAAAGCCTGGGGATCTCCCTGTAGGTAAAGGACAGTATCACTCTATTACTTACCTAGCATTTCTAAGAGCAAGCTTCTCTTTGCAAATTGTGGTCTGTTCTGACATCTACTGGTTGACTATTGGTATTGCATTTCACAGGATCAGAGATGGTACCAAGGGGGCTTCCTGGCATCTTTTCTTTCTTCCTGATGGAGCTCATTCTATTGCTTCCATCACCAGAGGGATTCTGTAGAGAACAGAAAATTATCCCTCCTCTGATGCAGACATCAATTGAAGACAATATCAACAGACCATTTTATATTCAGAAGACGTAATAGTCCTAGGACAATAGGGTCTGAACACTTTGATCCAGGTGAGAAGCCACAGGTGTGGATTTACAAAGGCTCCTGAGGGTTGCAGAACAATACTGTCAGAGGTGGCTGGAACCCTTTTATCCTGGTCTAGATCTGGCCATGCATCCCCATTCCCATCATCCCAGAACCCTTCCAGAGCAGACTCTGGACCACAGCAGCTATACAAGCTGAGGAAGGACAGGATTGTGCCCAGTGGCTGGGGAGATTTGTGTTCTGAGCTGCAGCTCCATGAAAGACCTTGTGAAACTTTTAAACCAACACTGACCGACAGAATCTCCTGCCATGATAAAGAGATCTGTATCTGAGCTGTCCCATTTGGCAGCTGTTTAGCCACACATGGCCTGGAAGATTCAACATGGGAAAGAACCAAGTGCAAAGGAAATGTTCATTGTAAAATTTAACTGAATCTGAGTTTATAGAGTCCCTGTGGCTAGTGTGCTCCACATGAGCTGAGTAGCACAGCTCTAAAAGCAGCATCAGCACAATATCTGTGGCCACCAGGATGCTAATTTACAGGCACACATTCTGCCCCATGCCATGGCAATAGTGATGGACAGTGGCATCCTCAGCCTCCAAGCTGCTATGTCAAGATTGATGTCACTGCCAGACCCATGGTATGGGAACAACAGGGAATCCTGGGACTAAATGGATACCTGGTGAGCCAGGCTGACCCGAGGTCTGTTGGACACTGTCTAGGTACATTTCCAATCTGTATCTGCTATTGTGAGTACCAGGTGTCCCCACAGGACCATGAGCTAAAGGCTTGAGCACAGGGTGGTTCTGTTGGGAGGTGCCATGGACCTTGAGGAAGGGACCTTGGTGACCCCAATCTTTTGTCTTCCTGCTCCTCTTTGTTTCCTGGTTCCTGAGGTAAGTGATTGGCTTTGTCTCAAAACCTCCAATGATGTGCTGTTTCTGCCCAGGGGTCAAGACAGTGGGGCCATGTGGCCTTGAACAGGAACCTCCAGAAATGAAGCCAAAAAAAACTGTCCTCTTTGTAAGTTAATTACCATGGTGTTTCATTATAGTCATGTAAAATGAAGTGCAGCAAAACTGGCGGAACTTAGAGAGAAGATGCAGGAGCTCGGGAGATTCGTGTGAACACAGCCTGGAGGCTGTGAACTCTGGGCCTTCTGTCCCTGCCCTGTACCTGCTTGCCTTTGCAGATATCCTCAGAGAGGGAGGTGGGAGGACTCCCTTTCCCAGGGTCTGCAGAAGCCTCCCAAGTCTCAGGAGGCCATGAGAAGACACAACATGGAGCACACACTTTTCAGCCACTCTCCCCATCTGAAGGCCTGAGCCAGGAGGATTCTCTACTGACATTGTCCAGAGGAAAATGGAGTGAGTATCCACCTACGTCCTGGTCCTGGATAGCTGAGGCCACTGCCTCAGGAGGTGCATCTGGGGATGTGATTCAGCTTTTAGTGTAATAAGCTCCTGGACCTGGCTGAGAAGGTGGATTGGAAGGAGTTTCCGTGTGGGTATCACCAGCCGAGCCTCAGACAAAAATGTATGCTGGGTGTGTTTTTCCTATTCAGGAGATGACCTTACATCCTTTTATGGAAAGAAATACAAATGCAAAAAAATCTATTGTCTATATCCACTAATATATAAAATTCATTACAATATAATTTCTTCTGAACATCAAAATTATCTATATCACCAGCTGGTTTGGCTGGCCACCTCTGCTGGGTTCACCAAGTCTGGCTAGATCCATAACTGAGAAAATGGAGAAAGAAGCATACAACACACAGAAATACCTTTTTGAAATCCAGGATGGCTCTCTAACTTAGGGGTCTGTTGGAAAGAGAGAGCTTGCACCTGGATTCTTTATGTTTATAGAGGGGGCACACTAAAGGAGGTTCAATCGAATATTTTTTCCAAATAAGGCAGGAGGTAGGAATCGGAAGGCTGAGCCTGGCTTCCTGATGTCTGAAGTCAGCAGCTCGATTGACATCTTGGAGGCCACACCAATCCCAGGTGCTATGTGGGGGTCATGGGCAGAGTGAGGAAAGGACACAGATTGCTTCAGCCCAACCAGAGGCACTCTCAGTCCACCCTTATGTCCTCAGTGCTCACAGCTCACACACAGCCCACGGGTGTCCCAGCACATCTACATGAACTTTTCATTTTACAGAGACTGTACTATTAGGGTTGAGCAGAGAAACATAAGATGAATACAAGGACAGCAGGTCTATTTTCTTACTTCCTTAAGAAGACATATATTTTTTTTCTTGCTTTTGAATGTAAAACTTAAGGTGGTCAATTTACTGAAATAGAAAATTGAAAGTTGTATCTTTGAAGTGGCAGATGGTCCAGTAAAACACAGCTTTGGTGAACTACTCTATCAGAAAAGATAAAGCATGGAATCCCCAGGGAACTCCTGGAACAGAAGGTAAGGTCCATAAGTGCTTAAGTTTTGCTGCCTGGATGATCAAGATACTTGTTCCCTGAGTCAGAGGCTGAGTCTCAGAAGGCCAGGGTCACCAGAGGAATCACATTGACCTACACCTACTTTCAGTCAGACACCTCAGAAACCCTCAGTGCATCTGTGTGTGGTCAGTAAGAGTTCTCCAGAGAAGGAAACCAACGGGAGCCAGAGGACTGTGTATGTGGTCACGGGTGTGGGTCATCTTATGAGAATTTCATACACAGTTTTCAGGAGGCCTAGCAGTCCCACAATAAGCAGTGGGCAAGCAGTGGACCCAGGAGACCCAATGGTGGGATCCAGCCTGATGTCAGCAGATTCCAGGTCCATGAAACCCTTGTTTCTGGGCTGGTTCCTCAGCAGAGCAACACCAATGTAGACCCAGTCAGGCAGCAGGGGTCCTTCCCTACTTCCAGGAAGGTGGGCTGTGTTCTATTAGGCCCAATTGTGAGGTCCTCCCACATGAGGAAAGGCAGGCTGGCTTAATTCAGCCCACAAAGTCAAAGGCTGATCTGATCCAAAACCCTCATGGGCATTCCCAGGGTATGCCAGATCCTTGGGCACCTTATAACCAAAGTAAGTGGACACAGAAGCCTGATCATCACAGTTATGAAGTGAGTGGCCATTAACCCAGCTGCTACAAATCTGCCCCTTCAAAGTGTCTCCAAGCCACTCGTCTTGGGGTCCTCATCATGGGTTGATGACCTCGTAGTTAGTTTACCAGGTGTTGAGCTTTGAAGACGGCATCTGCTGAAGGTCAGTATTGCACAAATGTTGGTTGTCACCACTATAACAGAAGCTCCACAGGGAAAGATGGTGTTGGGTTTTTTGTGAATGATCAAAAAGCTATGCAAATTATCTGAAATGCATTAAGTAACTCTTTGTAAGAGTTACTCAGCTCTAGACCATTGTTCTACACATGGAGCAGTATCATTCCCCTTCTTAAGTTTTTTTTTTAATTATTATGATGAGTTAAAAATAATAGAACTTTTGATGTTTTAAACATTTTAAAGATACACCTTGTAGCACATCTGTTGTAAATAACGTTGTACAATTATCATAGCTATCTATCTCTGGAATTTCAGGTTAATTTTCTTATAAAAGTGGGGTCACTCAGTGGAAATCTTCCTGTGACTGGCAGAGTGCTCCTCACTCACTCTCTGTCTCTAGCTCTCACCCAGGTGTAGTGTGTACCAGGATTCTCTTCCTCCCCAGGCTTAGTGATGCTCTGCCTGATGTGCATACTGCTGTAGCTGACCTCCTCAGCCATGCGTGGGATTTTTTTTCTGTTCCCCTTTGGCTGTTGTGGATGATGCTATGAACAGAGGTATAAAATGTGCCCAAGGCTCAGCTTCCCACCTCTGGAGCTTCCTCAGAAGAGCATTTACAGGAGGCTGTGATGGTTATGAGTTCAACACTGCAGGAACAGCAGGCTGTGTCCACTGTGGCTGGACCCTTACACTTACAGCGTGCCCGAGGCTTCCAAGTAACACACACCCTGCCTAAGCTTGATGATTAGGTGGAGTTTGAATAAGTCGTGCTAACTCTGGTGCCATGGGATCCCACAGAGGCTGCAATCTGAGCTTCCTAAAGATGAGTGATGCTGCACATTGTTCATGTATTTATTAGGACTTTGTGAGTCTGATGCACTGTTGGATATGTTGCCAACTTAACTGGGTTTGTTATAGAACTGAAACTCTTCATGTATTGTGAGCATCTGTCCCTTACCAAATGCTTCACTTATGCTATTTCTTTCAGTCTCTGGCTTCTTTTTCACTCTGTCCACAGTGCACATAGATGTGGATTCAGTGTGTGTGTGTGTGTGTGTGTGTGAGTGTGTGTGTGTGTGTGTGAGTGTGTGTGTGTGTGTGTGCGTGTGTGTGTGCATGTGTGCGTGTGTGTGTGCGTGTGTGTGTGTGTGAAGAATCCTATTTATCGTGTTTTCTTTTTCTGCCTGCACTTTTGATGTCATTTCCAAGAACTCGTTGACAAGTTGAAAGCCATGAAGCTTCCTTCTGTGTTTTCTGTTTGAAGTTTTATTGATTTTGAATTTTAATTTAGATCTTTCATAAATTTGGAGTCAATCTTTGTGGAGGTTTTGGGGTAAGGTCCATCCTCCTTCTTTTCCAGTGGATATTCAGTTTTCTGATCACTGTTTTTCAAACAGTGTCCATCCCTAATTTTTTGGCTTGCTGCCCCCAATGAAATGAAAGTTGTCCACACAGAAATCCTTTTGTATCCCATGGATCATATATGTGCATTTGAACCAGCACCAGAGAGTGTTGATATGAGGCATGAAGCAAATTTTGAAAGAAAACAGCATTGAGACATTCAAGTTTGTTGTGTTTTTTCAAGATCCATTTAATATTAAGTTCTCTGATGATTCCCCCATGAAAATTAAAGGGAATTTTTCCATTTTATCCAAAATAGTGTTGACATTTTTGTGATTTAGATAGCAGGTGTCCCCCAGAAGCTCAAGTGTGAGAAAATGCAAGAATGTCCAGAGATGATATGATCATATCATGAGAGGTGCAATAAGAAGAGTGGGTTAATCCACTGCAATGGATTAACAGGGGGGTAACACCGGCAGGTATGGTGTGGTGTTATGCTCAAATTCGGGACCCCCAAAAGACCACCAGAGACCAAGATCAATGTAAGCAGCAAAGTGGTGTTTATTGCAAGCTAGCTTGGTCCTCCACGAGCAAACAGCAACTGGTGACTCTGAGAGGCCCAGAGTCCAGGGTTTGCAGCAGTTTTACACATTCTTTAGAGAAGTCAGGGACCCCCACATGCATCATAGCATCTCTTAGCAAATCATCACACACCGTGGGAAAATCAAATAACAACTCTAAAACCTGATTAGCACATTCACTGGTGGGAACAATTTGGGTAGGGGTGATTGGTTACTAAAAGAGAGAAATTCATTTGAACTGATTGGTTTAAGCTAAGAAGGGTGTTCTTGCTGAAATACATGTGATCATTTCCCCCAAATCCCATGAAATATCAACTTCTAGAAATGATGGGGAAAGTGGCTCTGGTTGACATGTGGCTTAGAGGAGACACAAGGTGCCCGGGGCAAGGGGAATCCTTGGAGCAAATGCATAGTATACCTCTTGGGGGTGCTGTGCAGCAGAAAAGACCCAGATTATTAGAGCATATTTTCATGGCCAGTGTGATCCCTTGTTTGGGAGACTAATGGATTTTGTTTCTTAACTTTTTCTTGTTTTCTATATCATTTTTTAACCATTTCTCTGATAGCACTGTCATACTTTAGAGTGTGTTTTCTTGGCCTGAGAGGGTTCTTGGATGATCATTAACAGCACTCCCTTTCTGTCCTCACAGTGAAACATTTTGGTCACTCTGCTTTCTGATTCTCCTTTCTCTAAGTACACTAAGATATTTCTTAACTAAAAATTATTAATACATGTAAAAATTAACACATATTTTACATCATCTATCAATATGGTTGGGCTTTTGTACTGTAACCCATTATTATGTTCAGTGACACTAATTTATACAACCTGAACTCACTGGTGCTCTTGAGGATGATCATTATTTTGGTTTAAATGCACTTTTAAATAGCAACTCTTCTCAGAAAGCAGTCTTCAGAAACCATAAGAGAGGAAGGACCACAGCAGTCACAGCAGGTAAACTAGACTTCAGCACAAAACTGAACAGGGAATGAAATGAAAGGTCATTACAGAAGACACTGGAGCCAGTTCATAAAGAAGCTGGGATTATGAGTGTGTATGCACCCAACACTGGAGCAACTAATCATAGAAATCAAACATTAATAGATCCACAGGGAAATGAAGACAGCAATACAATAATACCAGGGCACATGGGTTCCCTACTTTCAGCAATGAATAAACAGGAACCACCATTGTAGACAAATGGACCCAATGGACATCTACCAGACCTCATTTCCAACAGCAACAGAACACACATTCTTTTTCAATAAAACATGGACCATTCTCCTGAGCATACATTAGACCACTAAACACACCATGGCTACTTAATAAGACTGAAAAATCACCAAGTGTCTTCTCCTGACACAATACCATAAAAATAGAGCTCAGTACAGAATAATTGTAGCACAATCACAAATGGGTGCAGATTTTAAAATATTGTCCTGAAGTACCAAATGGTCAAAGAAGAAATGAAATAAAAGTTTTTGTGCTGAGACAAATGAGATTACTAATAACACACCTGAGCCTATGGGGTGCATCAAAGGCTGTTCAAAGAGGAAGGTTTACAACAGTAGCTGCCTTCATTGAAAACAGGAAAGATGTTCAAACAGCTAGCTTTACACCCAGGGGAGGAGGACCAGATGGACCAGCTAAGCCCTGTGTTACCATGAAGAACAAACTTTACAGCATTTTGTGAGGCCCTTAGCAACTTAGCATGACCATTTTTAAAGTAAAACATTAAGAGGGCTAGATATGTGGCTCCATGGTTAAATGCCCCATGGTTCAATCCCTGGCTTTAAAAAAATAAAAATTAATAATTAATATAAATGCAGGCATTGCTACTGGGTACAATGTTACATGCCTGTAATCCCAGAAGCTTGGGAGGCTGAGGCAGGAGGATCAAGAGTTCAAAGCCAGCCTCATCAATGGGAAGGTGCTAAGCACTTCCATGAGACCCTGTCTCTAAATAAAATACAAAATAGGGTTGGGGATGTGGCTCAGTGGTTGAGTGCCCGTGGGTTTAATTGTGGATATCCCCAAAGCACCTTCCTCTTAAAAAATGGTAAAAGAAATACAGTGTTGCTATGGTTTTGACTTGGACTTTCCACATCGTCACACAATGTGCATAGGTATAGAAACCTCACATTGCAACCCACAAATGCATACAATTATTAGTTCCATCCAAAAATACAAGAAACTGTCACTTAGACTCCCATTATCTTAATTTTAAAAATTCTGCTTGGAATACTTATAGCAACTTCATCTGTGCTGCATGAATCTAAACCAATGCCATAACTCATGTCCTCAGTTGTAGTGGTCCAAGTCCTTTATTAAAGAAGGTGATGCATTTCCCTTCCTGCCTGCTAGTGCTGAGCAGAGAAAAGAGTGAGGCTTCAGAAGAGCTCCTGGTTCCTTCTACCAAAACCTCTCAGTGCCCTTCAGAGCCCAGCTGCCTCTGAGCAGTGCCCTCAGCAGGTGGAAGCAGCAGGAGGAGCAGCTGGGGCAGCCCAGCCTCACACTTCTGCTCCCTGGGAGGTTTCTGTCATGGCCTGTATCACTGTGGGAGGGTCACTTTAGCCTTGTACACAGTAATAAGTGGCAACACCTTCAGGCTCCAGGCTCCTGATGGTGAGAGTGAAATCTTTGCCATATCCACTGCCACTGAACCTCGATGGGACCCCATATCCCATACTAGTTGCCCAATGAATGAGGAGCTTAGGAGCTTGCCTTGGTTACTACTGGCACCAGTGTAAATTAATGCTAATGCCCTGATTTGCCCGGCAAGTGATGGTGACTCTGTCCCCTACAGATTTAGATAGGGAGGATGGAGATTGAGTCATCTGGATGTCACATCTGGCACCTGATATTGGAAACAAGAAAATAAAACAAAGATGCACACAATTAAAGATGCCTGATGAGGACTTCTGGGAAGAGGCTGGTAGCAGTGACAATAGTGCATTGAGTACATTCTCAGTGATGTCCTTTCTTACCTGGGGTTTTAGAGAAGCAGGAGCCCCAGGAGCTGAGCAGGGGCCCTCATGGCCATGCTGTGTCCTGACGGGGACTGACTCCTGCACAGGGTGTGAGAAGCGTCTTAAGAAGTCCTCAGGGCAGGAGGCTGTACTGTGGACAAATGCAAATAAGCAGGGTTGAGCAGGCTGGGCACAGCTACAGAGCTGGCTCATCTGTCATTCAGTACAGGTCCCATGTCTTCAGGAACAGTATAAATTTGCCTGCAGAAAATGTTTCCCTCAGGGTCCACAGGAAAGATTCATTTTATTGTCCTCTGAGTAGTCACCTATTGCTGTCTTTATGTTTCTGAAAATGGTTTATAGTAATTATTTTTCTCGCCTTCTTTTTCTTTCCTTCCCTTTCTAACTCCTTCCCTTATTTTTCCTTCCTTCTTTTCTTCCTCCCTTTCTTTCTTTCTTTTCTTTTCTTTTCTTTTCTTTTCTTTTATTCTTTCTTTCTTTCTTTCTTTTTTTCTTTCTTTCTTTCTTTCTTTCTTTCTTTCTTTCTTTCTTTCTTTCTTTCTTTCTTTCTTTCTTTCTTTCTTTCTTTCTTTCTTTCTTTTTCCTTTCTTTTTGGAGTTTCACAGATTGAACCCAGGGGCTCTTAACCACTGAGCAACATTCCAAGCCATATATATTGTTTTGAGACAGGGTCTTTCTAAGTTATTTAAGTCCTTGCTAAATTGCTGAAGCTGGCTTTGAACTTGAGATTCTCCTTCCTCAACTTCCCTGGCTGCTGGGAGTACAAGCATGTACAACTGGACCCAGCTCTAATATTTTCCTAAGGACAATTCTATTATATTCTCTTGATAAGGGAAGAATTTAGAATAAGAGGAAGAATATTTCAGATAAAGGGTATAAACAGACCAATGAAGATAAAAACAGTGAACTTGTAAGTCTTTGAAGATTTGGGGTTTCAGTTGACAGTGGCTTAGGCTGACTGAGCAGTCAGAGGAGGAGAAGTCCTATTGTGAATCCAGTCCTTCTCTCCTTGGTCTCTCCAACACAAACACAGGATGCTCCCTCTCTTTCCAGAGCAGCAGGGCTCAAGCCCAGACAGGCTCTTTCCCCCATGTGTCCTTTCTGGAGAAGTAAGAGTGAGTTGGGAAGGAAGTTTTAGTCTCTTGCATCACTCTAGGGATGGTTTAACAAATAAGTCAAGGAGGTCGAACATGTGGGGATTTGCAAAAGTCAGTGAAAGTGGTTTTGACTCTGATGCCAGATGCCTTTATAAAACTCCAAGCCTGTGTGTGACCCCTGGGGGTTGGGAGGCTGTTGGGCACTGGACCTGTGTGGGTGTGGTCAGGTCAGAGTGCTGAATGCAGAGTTGGCAATGTCACTCCAGCACCAGGCTGTGTTCTGAGGACCTGGCACTGTTTTCAGTGGCACACACACCCCTGCGTGGCCAGGAGGAGAGACACAGACCTCTGCCCCTGCCTGGGTCCAAAGGGATGTCTCTTCTGAGAATGTGTTCCTATTGAGTCTAGAGACCCATCCTCCAGAGGGGCTCCTCCAAACCCAGGTGTCAGGGTGTGTCCTGAGTCCTGAGGCCCCTGAGGTAAGCCAGCTACCTTCTCTAAGCCACAGCCTGTCACCACTCACTGAGGGTCAATTCATGGACATGCCTGGTGCAGGGAGCCAGGGACTGCTGTGCTCCAAACACTGAGGGACACTTTCCTGTTTACAATCTTAGTTCTCAGGATTCTCAAGATTAATTGCACCAACACTGATATTACGAGCATACAGGAAAATTTCTAGAACTTACATGTTTTGTACACTTGTATTCAATTATTACTTACTTTACATTTTTATTATCTCCTAATGACTTGATTACTGTTTTATTAAAACAGAATATTTTTTATTATTAGTTGTTCAAAACATTACAAAGCTCTTGACATATGAGATTTCATACATTTGATTCAAGTGGATTATGAACTGCCATTTTTACCCTGTATACAGATTGCAGAATCACATTGGTTTCACATACACGTTTTTACATAATGTCATACTAGTGTCTGTTGTATTCTGCTGCCCTTCCTATCCCCTTCCTATTCCCCCTCCCCTCCTGTCTCTCTACCCCATCTATTATAACTCATTTCTCTCTCTTGCTTTTTTTCCCTTTTCCCTCACATCCTATTATATGTAATTTTGTATAACAATGAGGGTTGTTGATAGCCACAGCCGAAGGGGCCCCAGCAAACTTCCAGCTGCCAGCTGATGATTGGCTCAAAGCAGCCCCAGCAAACTTCCAGCTGCCAGCTGATTGACTTCTCTGCGGTGATCCTCATTGGGCTGTTTCCCTGCCTTTTCAGACCATGGAGCTGCTCATTGGGGGACTTTTTTTGGCTCCACCCACATGACCCAGCCAATTGGCATCAAGAGCAGGAGGGGGGGGTAGTTGAGAGGCTTGTGAGAAGCCGGTGGTGGCAGTTGGGCTCTGAGGGAATTCCTGAAGAGCTCCTGTGTGTTCTAAAAATAAAGTTCGTTTCTGCTTGATAAGTGGCTCCTGAATTGTGCCCAGTCAGACTGTGGCATTTGGTGGCCTGCATGGGGAACAACTGAGGGTAAGTGATAAGGAAAACTGCTCACCCCTGAGGGAAGGGCGAGAGGATGGGTAGCCATTTTAAGATTCTTGTTTCATTTAGTTTCACTTTTGTTTTAAGTTGCCTGTCCCTGGAGATGTGTAGGACGAAAGAAAAACCACTCACATCTGAAAAAAAACTATTTGTGTCTGAGGAACAGATAGGGATAAAGGAAAGATGGACATTTCAGGAGGATAGAAGGGCTATTATAATGATTTTTTGTTGTTCCATTTTTGTTTCATTCTGTTTCGGTTTTGTTTGGCGTCATCTTGTTGGGTTGTATTATAGTAGAAATATGGGATCAGAAATTAGTAAAAAACAAACCAAAAGACTCTTAAGTAAATTGTTAGAGGAAGGAGTAAAGTAAATTTCCCTCCTCTGAATCTGTTCTTCTCAGTTCTTTTGGTCACAATGTGAAAAGTTCACTACCACCCTGGGCCACCAGCTGTCAACCCTATTCATCAGTTTCATTCCTGAAGGACATCTGACATTAACACTGACCAGTCCTTTTTTTCTGGTGGGTTGCTCAGGAGGGACCAAGTAGAGTGAATTATGTGCAGCCCCAGCACCTGTGCTAAGACCTGTGCCCATAGGGGGGGCAGAGGAGCCCTGGGAGGGGTAAGCACTGAGGGCATCTCCACCCAAACCCTCGTGTCCCAGAGAGTTGAGGGCATCATTGGTAAAGGTTTCCACCTTCTGTGGCAGATGACATTAATGGCTGGGGAGGACCACAGCCTCTCTATGTCTAAAATCTGTGCCTTCTCTTGCAAAATGCACAGCGCTTTGAAAGACTCACTAAAAATAAATGGTGAATGTCTAACATGAGTAGTGGGATATTTAAAAAAATTTATGAGTCTTAGCAGATCCCAGGGGCTCTCAAGTCCAGGGCCAGCACTCAGCAGTTGGGTGGAGTCATCCAGGGACCCTAGGGAGTAGCAGGGAAGGTCCCAGAGGTGCTGCATCTCCAGGTGCCACCAGATACTGGCCTCTCTCCTCAGCCTCTGCAGCTACTGAGCGAGGGAGGCACCTACTCCTGGCACTGTGAGGACCCTGCTCAGACCCCCACCTTCCCTGTAGGAGTCCTGGGGCTCCAGGGTCACCTGTGACTAGTGTATTCTCTGCCCAGGTGAGAGTGGCTTATATATTTTTTTCTTAATCAAAAACAGGTTTATTGGATTATTTTTATATCAAGAACAGACTCACTTGGAGGCAGGCCAGGAGGATGGTGAGCCTGGGGCTCTGCAGGGGAGGATGTGTCAGGAGCTTGTTCCCTGGCTGAGCTCTAGAATCTGCTGTGGGTGGGGAGGTTCAGCACATCATAGCTGTGACTCATCCCAGCCAATAATATGGGGAAAGAGGACATGGAAATAGGAGGGGGAAGGGAAGGTGTCCAAGGTCACCTACACAGGAACCCTCTGCAGAGGTCAAGATAAAGAAGAAAACAGATTTTTTGGCAACCCTAAAAAACCGATCAGAAAGTCACTTGTGAAGAGGGACGAAGAGAATGATAAGTAAGGAATATAATGCATATTTATGACTTTTCAGCATTTTTAATGTTGGCTCTTCTACCTGGGGACTCTGGTCAATTAACTAGTGATTTCTATTTGAATTATTTTAAAAAGGTTATCAATTACTGTAGACCTGGTTTATTTTGCACACTGCAGAAGTAAAAAAAATGTATATATATAGGCTTTTCAACAAATAATATTCTTCTGAAATCTTGGGGCCCCTGCTGTTCCCAGGGGCACCTTGTGGTCTTTTCTTTTGCTGTTCTTTATTGGTCATGGGTATCCCAACTCCCATCTCAGATACATCTCTAGATGCCCCTGTGCCTTCCTGGATTCCCAGAGGGGAAGAGCCACACCCTCCATACCCCACACACCACAGCAGACACACAAGTAGTTCATTAGGGTTGAAATGATTCTGCCCACTTTAACTCCTGCAGCCACTCTTTCCTTCATGGCTTGGTACCCACAACAACAAGGACATAAAAGCCTAGATCACACACTGGCTCAAGTGCACTGGACCTCATTTGAGAGCTGTAACTAGTTCCAGCAAACTCTGCCATAAACCTTAAAACCCTCAAACATCAGAGAATGTCTGGGCTTTATATTGAAAAATATGGTGAATTCTATTAAACTTCAGGTACAGTAACCTTTACAGTTGAAAAAATATCTATTGGGGAATGGAAAAGATGGTTATAAGAGCAACAAGGATTTTTTAAAAAGTAATACAGAGATAGCTTGTGTGTAAAATATCAATAAAATTTTAATGTATCCCAAGTAGAGGAGGGAGAGACCCAGAAGGGTGGTGCTTCATGCAAGGGTCAATCTTGGGAAGGCAGTTGGAACTGAGTAGCAGCCTCAAGACTAGGTGACTAATTCCAGCTCTCTTTCCTTGAGTTTTGACCTGAAGGGAGTGGGGAAGCGCTCTACATTGACCTAGAGTACGTGGAATAGGACTTGAAAATATTGTGCTTCCAATCCAGTGCACAGAGCTCACACACATGCAGATCTGGTGTCCTGTAGAAGCTCCCCCTCACTCAGCTTATTTTCACATTTGAATTCAATACTCTTGGCACAATTCCAGGCTATAAATGTGATGTTCTCCTGTATAAAATTGTTTTGTGGCAATAACTGTTGAGTGTGTCTATCAGAAGCCACAGTGTAAAAATACACTTTTATTAATTTTTTGCAATGTTTGGGACATAATCTATGCATTGCTGAAAAATAAATGACTAAAAAGTGATATAATTTTATAAACTACTTTGTGAAAATTATTAACAAATGTCATAAACTGAGATCCAAATTTGTATTTTCAGTGTTGGTGTCTTATGCCAAATATCATTTTGAAAAACTGAAAGAGGAGATAGAAAACACTTTATTCTAACATGAAGATGACACATGACACCTCTAGGAATCAGCAGATCCAGAGCAAATTTATAATTCATGTACAGAGATCGGGTGTCCAGTACCAAGTTTCTCTCTTACCCTATACCTCATCATGAGCTCATTCTGGCAACTACAAGGATTGTCCTCATCAGTTAATTCCAAGGGGTAGGGGGACATGGATAGGCTTTGATTTGGCTGCATTAGCATCATAACATGGCACAGATAACGTGATTGCCCCCACAGTCTAGCCAGAATGATGGGTGGCTGTGATATGTTTTATCAAGCCCATATTTAAGAAGAGTGTGTGGTGAAGCTCTGTGTGAAGAGATATGTGTCCTTATCAAAGATGTGTGCATGCATTCCTGGAAAGCAGGTTGGTTCAGGGTATGGAGGGAGAAGAAAGAAATCAGAGTCCAAGTGATCCTGAGAAGATATGCACTTGTCAAAAGCTGGTGATAACTGCTTCAAAGGAAGATAGAGTGAAATTGGAAACAATCAAAAGAAACAAAAATAGGGAGGATATTTTAATTCCTGTCCCTGTAAACACAGGGCTCAGCAGAGGCTGTAGCTTTGCTATGGCAGGCTAATGGTGGAAAGAGGAAAGGGAAAGGGCACAGTGCGGACTTCTTAGTTTTCTGCTCCATGATATACTTTCCTCAGATCATGTGCCATGCATGGTATTTGTTTCTAGACCATGAGTCACTGTTTTAAGAAAAAAAGAATCTGCTAGAATCAAAACAGCTATATTGATGTCATTGCATGTGCACTTCTGTGTCTACAGAAGTGTCTGCTTTGGTTCCAATTTCAGGTGACCCTCTACCCCTACTGTGTAAATGCCGGAATATTCAGAGGTGAACTGACAAGACTAGGAGAGCTGAGGTTATTCAGTCCTTCCTGGCCTGAGCGGACTAACTGGGTAGTGACTGAGGGCAGGGGGGTGTGGCTGGAGCATGTGGTCACTAGTGGTGAGCCCTGGAAGGTGAACCCTCCCTGAGGCCCCTACCCTCTCTGCTTGTACTTCCTGGCCACCAAGAGTGAAGCAGCTCTACTCCCCCACACACTTCTGCCCTGATGTTCTGCCAACCTGAACGCAGAGTAATGGGTTCAGCTGACCATGGACTGATTTTCTGAACCAATGTAGTTAAATAAACTTTTTCTCCTCTAAGTAAGATGATTGTTTTCCCACTGATATGAAACTGACCACAAGTGATTAAGAGGATTTGCCTTGAATTCAGGCTTTTGTGAGGACTAAGTGCTTCCAAGGAGAATGTGCTTCCTGGGCCTAGCAGGATAAGAAACCTTTCTTTGGGGTGAGCTGTGGCCCTCTGTTGACCAGAAGTCAAAGCAATAGCACTAAATAGGAGCTTGCTAGAAATTAAGAATTTTAGACCTATGAGGGGACCCAATACCAGGTAAAAAAGAAAACATCCTTCATTATATGAAAACCTGGATAAACTCATGTGAATGAGAAAGTTCAGTCAATTCATATTAATACTGAGTTGAAATGCATCTAAGGATTATATGAACAGATTTTAAAGCAGCCACCATAAAAGTGCATCAATGAGCACCTGCAAATGTGTTTGAAAGAAATAAAAAACAGTCAGAAAGCATCAACAAGAGTATTGAAACTGTTCAGAGGCAAAAAATGAAAGTTACAGAACTGAAAAATACATCCACTACAATGAAAGCCCAGTGGGGAGCTGAGAAGGTTAATGGAGCAGACAGAGGAAGGAGGCAGCAGGAGGAACAGCAAATGTCACACCAGCTAGAGAACCCTGGGAGAACCCTGAGAAGGCAAATGCACAGGGACTCAGAATGAACCAGAAAGTGCCTCTCAGCTCCCCTCACAGTCAGACTGCCAGCTTCTGAAGACAGAGACAGAATCCTTAGCTGTATGGGAGAAGCAACGAGGATCACCAGTAATTTCTCCCCAGAAAACAGGGAGGACAAATGAAAGGACACACTTTCAAGTGCTGAAGGAAAATTCTGTTGACCTAAAGCTCTAGATCCAAGGAAATGTACTTCAGAAATAAAGGCAAAATCAAGAGCCCCTCAGGTGTAGAAAAAAAAGAGAATAATACATAGCTAACCCTAAAGTGGGGGCAAAGTGCTCTATAAAGAAATAATGTGTGATAGGAGTATAGACCTTGGAACACAGGAATGAAGAAGGACCATAAAGGAGAGACAGATGACAAGCAATTGAGAGCTTGGTCTGACCATTGCACATTGTGGATATCTGTCCAAACAACACTGTGACACCCCAGGTCACCAGGGAAATGCAAATTAAAACACATGAGAAAACACCCCCCTGAGGGATGGCGAAGTCCAGGAGGGGACAAACACCCCATGGGCAGCAGGAGGGGAAACCAGGCCTCATTCCTGCAGCTGAGCTGGTCCTGGCTGCAGTCATAAGCCACTCCCCCGATGCTGAGTGTTCTGAGGGGTGTCCAAAAGCTGTCTCCAAGATAAAGACAGGACATGCAAAACAGAATGACAGATTCTGATAACGCTAGGCATTTTGCTACCAAACATGCAGCAATCATGCTCCTTGTTTTTAATACACATGTTAAACATGTGCTATGTGTCAACACAAATCTAAAAAAACAAAACCAAAAAACCTACCCAGGAAAACCTATAGGAACTGTGTTCAGCATTGAAAACTTGGAGGACACAAGCCTGCCCTTTACTAGGGGAATGGATCAATACTGTCCAAGAGCCAGAAAATAGAGTTGTACTCAGAATTGAAAAGAACATAGCTATCAAGAAGTCTGCAGTGATTCTTGGCTCTAACCCCAGCAACTGGGAGGCTGAGGCAGGAGGAGCACAAGTTTAAGGCCAGGTTCAGCAACTTAGCCAGGACCTAAAAACTCAGAGAGAACAAAGCAAAACAAAACAAAAACAAAAAATCAAAACCAACCAAACAAACAAACAAAAAATCAAATCAAACCAACCAAACAAACCAACAACAACAAAAAAAGAGGACTGTGAATGTAGTTAAGTGGTTGCACATGCCTGTATTAAGTACCAAGTTTGAAGAAAAAAGTAAAAACAGAAAAAAAAAGTAAATAGTTATCATTTAATGAAAATTCATGAAGGAAGAAAACTTACATGCACAGCACTCAGGAGAGAGCCAGTCTGAACATCACAAAAGCTGTAAATTCCAGGCCCTGTCACTCAGCCCAGGTGAAACTACAGGATGGAAAATCATGAAGGTCTGCATCAGAGAAGGGGGTGAGGAGCAGCTGAAGCTCAGACACTGTGAGGGTGGGACCTGCACGGTGCCAGGCCACACTGTTGGACACAGCTCACTGTCCACTTGTCTAGTTCCACAGAATGCACAAAGTGAGCCTAGTGTGACCTGTAGACATGGGCAGAGGCTGATGAATTGTAACAAAAGCAACAGTGTCTGGGGTTGGTGGTGGAGGGGCTTTGGGAGCAGAGGGGACACAGGAGAATGCTGCACTTTACTCCAATGTTCCTGGATGCTTAAACAACACTCAAAAAAAAAAGTCTAAAACATTCTCATGTAGAATACATGGAGAGGCTATCTTTGCTGCACAACCCCTGATACTGCCTAATTTATGCTCTTCAGGTAATAAATTATTTTCCTTATCATACAGTGAGCTAATTGCCTGCTGAGGCTGAGCTGAAGGGTCAGGGTACAGAGGAGTCCCCCTGGATCCTCTGACTGACCCTCCTTGTAGTGCTCAGGGCCTGGCTTCCTCTGAAAAGTGCCCTCAGCAGTTGGAGGCATGGCTGCCTGTCCACTCTCAGGACTGAGCATGAGCACCATGGAGTTCAGGACCTGCACAGGGTCCTCCTGCTGCCTGGAACAGTTACCTTCTCATTGCTCAGGACGCTGGGGGACGTGACTGGCTCCAGTGACAGAGAGAAGCAAGTGTAATAGAGATGGGCAGTTGTTCTGTGGAGCAAATAAAATTTCTATGTCCAGAGCTGGGCATGGTAAGCCCCTGTATGGTTTTTTCTCTCACAAAGGGCAGAAGAGCTGGCACAGTGACTGCATGGCCACAGGACAAACCCTGCCACAGCTGTTGGTGGACACTCCTCTACTGGAGAGGTAGAGGTGCCTCTGGCAACTTCATAGTTCACATGACGCAGGGACTCTGCTCACAATGGACCTTGTTGGCCTCATGAACAGTCCCTGAACAGCTCTCCTTTCTGCTCTCTATACACCACCAGGCACCACCTTTGACTCTCCAATGAAAACCCAAGGGGTGGAATCACAGGCAGGCCAAGGGCCAGGATGTGCAGGAGGACAGGGTTGTGACCCATATGAGAACAGCCATGTGGAAAGTGAGGAGTGACAGGTGTGGACTCAGAGTAGAAGGGGACAGGACAGACCAAACTCCAGGGACCTTGTCCTCATTCCTAGTCCTTCACTACATCTTTCAAGTGAAGTTTCTCAGAGAGGCACCTGCTCAGACACACACAGCTGCTGCTTCTGCCTAGCTGTGTTAGAATTATTGGTTTTCACCAATTATCATTAAGTACTCTCTGAGTCTTTCCTGAGTGCTCATTGCCCTACAGACAGTCTACTGGAAAAACAAGCAGTAAGAGGAGGTGAAATGGCTCCCCAATGGAAAGTGTGAGTGTGACAGGAGGTGGTGAAGTGGTGACAGTTATAACACCAGGGTCCTTATGAACTCTGATTTCCAGGGACATGATTGAAGGCTGTCTGCCATCCCTGTTGTGCACTGGTGCCCTCTTGTGGCCATGTGTGGAGAGGCACGCTGTGGGTTTCCAGTCCACCTGGTGGTTTTAGAGTGCTGTGTACTGTCTTGCACATTCGAAACACCTTCTGCTACTGTTGTGCTTATTTAGATAGAAAAATCACATGTGATTTTGATGCACTCTGAAGGACTGTGGTTACATTTGCAAATGATTTTTAGTGAGATGTTAGCTACCTAGAAATTGGGATTCAGCATCGCATCTGGAGTTCAGATGCCACACAATGTTTTGCCAGTCAACACACTCTAGGTGGCAGTGGAGGGACTGTAGAGTCATGTTGCTTGGAGGCCAGGCAATTGGGTGAATCTTGGTTTGGAGAACACGTTTTGTGACCTCATCCAGTCATGATCTGTGGGGTATGATCAATAGAAATTGTGAGATGTTATCAATTTAATTACTAGGGCTGCAGGATGCAAGGAGATGAGGGAGTCATCAGTTAACAGCTACTGGACACAACCAGCAAAAGCAACTTCTGTATCCTTCAATGTTTGCTGAAATCATAAACACACCCCTAGAGGAATGTGGCCACTGAGTCCCACTCAACAGGTACCGTAAAGACCAAGTGCTTGTCCTGAAGGCCACCCTGTACCCCAGGGATCCCCATCCTATATAGTGTCACCCTCTCATTCATAGTCCTGTGGGCTCAGGGCAAATGGTTCACCCTTCCCTTCCCCAATTTTCATTACAACAATACAATGTTCACTGGGCGTGTTTTCTGCTGCCTTGGAGCTTTGACACTGGTCACTGAAGGAGCTAATTTAAGGAGATGGTGCTGTCCATAGAAGGACCTGTGCAAGTTCAATGCCCTTCATTTCAATGAAATCCGTTTCTCCAGCACTTTGCTGTCACAGGCAGTGGCCCTTTTCCCTGCCTTAGCATCTGCAGAATTCTTGGACTATATCAGGAGGACAGGCGTGAGAGTCACATAAAGAATGGCTCTCAAGTTGACAGTTCTGGCTGAGTCTCACTTTAGTCCCCTGAATATCTTCCTGGGACCAGGTTGAGCCTGCAGGTATTGTGGAAGGAGGGACAGATTCTCCTCTCTTTCTACCTCAATCAAACCCTGGATTTTATAAGCACTTCAGCCAATATTTATAGAAAAATCCAGATACATTCTTGAAACTGTAAATTCTGTGACTGAGACCATAATCCCAAAAGTGAACTGATATGTCCCCAATTCAATCAGTAGATGCATTGTCAGGTCAGTGCCTCTGGGGCTGAGGAGGAAGAAAGAGAGTGAGGGTGGACAGGAGCTCCCTGAGCCCTTTCAGCAAAACCCCCAGTGATCTTCAGACCCTGGTGCCTCCAAGCAGTGCCCTCAGCAGGTGGAGGCAGCAAGAGGAGCAGCTGGGACAGCCCAGCCTCACATTTCTGCTCCCTGAGAGGTTTTTGTCATGGCCTGTATCACTGTGGGAGGGGA
Organism: Ictidomys tridecemlineatus; assembly: GCF_052094955.1. NCBI lineage: Eukaryota > Metazoa > Chordata > Mammalia > Rodentia > Sciuridae > Ictidomys > Ictidomys tridecemlineatus. The sequence continues at coordinate 24,329,733 of NC_135488.1, read as the reverse complement.
ACTGCTATCTTGGTGACAGTAATAAGTGGCAACATCCTCAGGCTCCAGGCTGCTGATAGTGAAAGTGAAATCTGTCTCAGATCCAATGCCACTGAACCTCGAGGGGACCCCAGATTGCAATATGCCTGTACGATATATCAGGAGCTTAGGAGCTTATACTGGTTTCTGCTGATACCAGTGTAAATAATCTTAAATGTTCTCACTGGCCCTACAGGTGATGGTGACTCTGTCTCCATGAGACACAATCAAGGAGGATGGAAACTGGGTCATCATGATGTCACATCTCACACCTGACATTGGAAACATAAAAAGAAATATCAATGTAAGTAGTGATGTAACAAGAGGAATTTTCTGAGTAGCCAGGCAGCACTGACCACACTGTGATTAGTAAATTCCCAGTACTGTCCCTCCTTACCTGGGATGCAAAGCATCAGGAGCCTCAGGAGGTGAGCAGGGACACTCATGGCCATGCTGTCTCCTGACAGAGACTGACTCCTGCACAGGGTGTGAGCAGCCTCTTAAGAAGTCCTCAGGGCAATGGGCTGTGCTCTGGGCACATGTAAATCAGCAGGGCTGGGCAGGCTTGGCACACCTGCAGAGTGGGCTCCTCCTGGTCAATCAACACAGGCTCAGTGTGTCCAGGTGTACTAGGTCAGACCAGGGCAACTCAGATTTGCTTGAGGGAACATGGTTCCCTGGGGCCACAAAACACAGTCAGCCCACTGAGCTGTGAGGGGTAATCTGTAGTCACTTTCTGGTTCTGGACAGCCTGTCCTTGTGTGTTAAACACAGTTCTGTGTTGGTGAACCTTGTAGGAGGGGGAGGCATTACAGAACAAGGGGATAGTTTATGCTTTGGAAGTAAAAACAGAAATAAAGGCAGAAAGAGAGGAAGATGTGTAAACTCACTGAGGTGTTTGGGGTTTCTGGACATTGGCACAGCATGGGTAAGAGGCAGGGAGGAGGGACCCACCCATGGACTCAGCCCTTCCTGCCTCAGAGTCCCACAGAGCTCACTCAAAACCATCATGATGCCCATCTTCTCCAGACCAGCAGGTCTAAGGCCAGTCAGGCTCTGACTCTTAACCTATCATATGAAAGAAGAAAGAATAATTTTATAAAAAATAAAGGTATTTTAGAGATTGCAGTTTGGAGAATATAGGGTATAGTCAGCTTCTTAGTAACCATGGTGAAGATCAAGATTCTGTATATAATTCTGCTTTACCAGTATTACTACATGTGTTTTTAAGTCTAGTAATGCCTCATGACCTCAAGAGGGCTGCCGTATAATTTAAACTTCATGTCCTCCATCAGGTCCTCTTGTAACTTTTACAGAAATAAATCAAGTCAAAGTTTTACACCCTTGTTTTTCTCAGAGTTATGAAGAACCATCGAAATGAATGTTGATAGTCTTTTTTTCTTTCCTTTTCTTTCTTTTTTCTTCTTTTTTTCTTTTCTTTCTTTTTTTCCCTTGAATTTCTCCCTTTGGTGCTGATGTCTGAACTCAAGGCCTGGTGCATGCTGCACAGTTCTCTACCTCTGAGTCAGAGCCCAAACACCTCCCTCCCTCCCTCAGTTACACATCATTTCTGTAATCATCAGCTGTCCCCTGATACTTCCTCCTGCCCTGGTCTGGGAGGGCTCACCTGTTCCTACCACAAACAGCAGGATGGTGCTGGTGAGAAGTAAACTGAATGAAAAAGGGGGAGTTTTAAAAGCTTTACCCTGTATTAAATATCCCTGTGCGTGTGCAAAGTTCTTTAAAAAAGAGAGATGACAATGAAATTTTTACTATGGGGCTGGAAAAAGTACATTCAGGTCAAGTTTCTCCTTAGCAAGATGACAATGTGCAGGTGGACAATTGTGGTAATGTGTGCAGAGCATCTGATGAAGAAAAAACTTTACTGGTGACATAGATGGGAGAGGCTGGGGAAGGGGCTCATGCAGGATGATCTCAGGCTGGAGCTGCCTGAGAGCTGCAGGCTCTGGCCCTGGGCTCTTAAGAAGAGTTTCTCCTGAGCAGTGTGGTGAGGACCTGGGGAAACAGAGGCCCTGCCCTTAGGCTGCTTGGCAGGTGAGACAGGGGAGGAAGGTGCTCCACACCCTGGGGCTGAGCCAAGCAGAGAGACCATGGTCAGGGGAGGTTCTATAATTTTCCTGGGATGCACTTGATCCTACAGTCCTCCTCCCTCAGTCTCAAGGTATCCAAGACTATGGGTGTGTGCCATCCTGCCCATGGGACTCTAAGTTCAGACACCTTGAGCTGGGCAGGTAAAGCTGGCATCTCTTGCCTAAACCCATGGCTGCATTTTCACTCTCAGGACTGAGCATGTGCACCATAAAGTTTAAGACCTGCACAGGGTCCTCCTGCTGCCTGTAACAGTGACCTTCCCATTGCTCAGGACACTGGGGGATGTGACGAGCTCCAGTGACAGAGAGAAGCAAGTGTCATAGAAATGGGCAGTTATTTCTATGTTTAAAGCATGGCATGGGCAGCTCCTATATGCTTGCTTCCTCAAACAGGGCAGAAGAAATGGCTCAGGGACTGCATGGCCACAGGACAAAACTATCCACACATGCTGGTTGCCACTCCTCTGAGAAGAAAGACACAAGTGCCTGTGGTAGCTCCACAGTTCATATGATGCAGGGACTCTGCTCACAGTGGACCATGGTGGACAGATGTACAGCCCTGAATACTTGCTGCTCTCCTTTCTGGTCTCTAAATACCACCAAGCACCACCTTTGACTCTCCCATGAAAATCTAAGCGTAGAGTCAGAGGCAGGCCAAGAACCAGGCTATGCAGGAAAACAGGGTTGTGACCCACATGAGTTCAGCCATGTGGGAAGGGAGGAGTAACAGGGGTGAACTCAGACTAGGAGGGGACAGGACAGAGAAGACCAAGGCAGGAGGGCAGAGGGCAGAGGAGAGACACTGGAGGAGCCCAGGATCCAGGGAGAAGGGATGGGGGGGAGGGAGGGTGTGAATTCAGAGCATTCCCAAACCTGCCTCTCTGAGGGTCTTCAGACTGTCAGCAGCCCTGTGCACAAGCAGCATCTGAAGGGAGGTTTGCCCCCTAGTGGGGACAGTAAGAAGTTCAAGTTCCTTGAAAGAAGTATAGCTACTGGTGCCAGAATGACTTGTGTCCCTGCCCCACAGCCCTCCCAGGCAGGCAGAATGTGCAGAGGGAAGCAGGAGATAGCAGGAGCTCAGCAGCCAGGTCTGGTCCTGATGATGCCAGGCTGGATGATGCTAATGCTCTTGCTATGTCTGCATGGAACAGTGAACTCTCATTCCTCAGCACTGTGGTAGGGAGAAGAGAGGGTCTGAGGTCAGGTCACCATGAGAGCAGTGGAAGCATGGGGGAGGCCTGGGTTCTGTCCCCAGCACCACAGAGAAACAGCCAACAAAATTAAATTAAAAACATCAGAAATCAGAAACTGAGGCCTCTCAGTACACTTCTGTTTTGCAAGATTATTCAGTCTCTCTGTGTCCCCTGCATTATTGTTTTCAATGTAAAAAGTGATTGACAATTATGCAAAAAAATAAATAAATAAAAGGAAAAAACGAAGACTCAATTGTACTTTTGATAATTATTGCATTGTGTTTACTTACAAATTTGAGATGGACTGCTATCTTATTTTACTTTTAGTTTTTGTTATTTATATTTTTGGTTCCACGGATAGATCTCAAGGGCAGTCAGCCAGGGAGCCACATCCCCAGCTCTCTTTTGTATTTTATTTTGAGACAGGGTCTCCCTGATTTGCTTAGTGACTTCCTGTTGATGAAGGTGGCTTTGATCTTGTGATTCTCCTGCCTCAGCCTTGCAAGACACTGGGATGGACTGCTATGCTTTTCAAACTAAAAACAAGCAGACAAAGATATATTTGTTTTTGACAGTCTCCTTTAATATTATTCTGTAACATTCAGTACAGGAGCCTGTGCAAAATAAATTTCTTATCTTTATTGTGCAATAAAGGAAGTTAAGGATCTAATAAAAGTGTGCCCAGGAGGAGCCCAGAGTGAGCTCTGCAGTCAGTGCTCCTGGTCATTGCTCTGCTCTTCACATCTTAGAACCCATAATCTCCTTGATGCCTCAGAAGGAAAGTAAAATGTGTTTCTTCCACTTCCCAGGTAACAGAATATAATAAACAGCTGATGTTTGTGTGAACTCAGAGTGGCAATGATAAATACCAGGACTCTGTTGTGAAATCATGAAACACCTGGCAGGTTTATCAAATGTTAAAATTCAAGTACAAGAGTCTGTGCAAAAATATCACAGTTTCCTTCACCAAACATGAGAAGAGCACTAGAGGGACAAGTTTCCATCATCTGTGCTGAATGAGAAATGTACAATGGCAGAAGTTGCACAAGGACACTTTGTCCTGGAGATAGTGGAAGAGATTCATGAGGAAGCCAAGTAGTGGAAGGGGTCTTGTTAGCAAAGATGAGCTCTGGAGATGGGCTGGTCTGGGATTCCAAACATTTTCATGAAAGTAATCAACACCAACCAGGCCTTAATCCTTATACAAATGGAAGCCAAATGGGGACACCCATGCTTGCAAAAAGAGTGAGATTTCCTGTGAGACCAGCTGGCATGGAGGTCAGGAGGCCTCAGCTAACATCTGCCTACCCAGCACTGGAAGCAGAAGGATTCCAGGAAGGGGAGGAGGCTCCCCGGGGACTGGGAGGTGAGAAGGGGAGTCTGAGGCCCTTCATGCAGGTGGAGGAGGTCATGGTGCCTCTTCACAGGAACATGCTCCTTTGAGGGTAGTTATTAGGTTCTGCATGTGAGATACTGAGCTTGCAACTTTAAAAGTTCATTGGCCAAAGGGAGGAATAAAAGAAGAAAAAGGTTTGTTGGCTAGGACAGCTGGAATTTTCTTGGCATTTCATTGTTGAAATAACTTATTGCAAATTGTACTTCAATAGGATCTGGAGATTTTTCCTAAATAACTCCCTAAGTGATTGACTATTTAAGAAATTTATGTTCAGATGTGTTAAGCTACAGTTGTATTCACACTCTTCATTATTCAGTTTCAAACATCAGGATGCAGGATTGTGACAGGAAAAAGACAAATCACTGACAAATCACTCAGATGTTAGCTCCTTAAGAAGGATGGAGGAATGTGCTCATCAGAAAGCCTGACCTTCCACCAATTTCCACCTACTTTAAAACCTGGGCTCTCTATAGGTGGAGAAGCAGGAATAACTGAGAGGCTTTGTGTGGACACAAGCAAAAAAACAGTGTTCAAGATTCCCCCATCTTATCCTGGCTTTGTTATGAAATAAATGTGAGCAGAACCTGGAGCTATTTCTGGAGCCTTGTTTGACAGTGTGTATGCATTGACAGATTTAGCAAGATGTTGTTGATGTCAAAATCAATAGAAAATAAATATCTAAAAATCAATTACACTTAGAGATTCACCTTTAACTCCACCTGTGTTTGGGATATTATGACTCTTTTGGAGACACCATCCTCACCTGGTGAAGTAGGGAAATAATACCAAGTGTTCCCATCATCTTTAATCTCTCATATGTTTTCCAGGTAAGCAAAAGAGGGTGAAGGAGACTATGAACATTTCAGACTTGAATTAAGTTTTATTTTCTCACCTTCACAAACTTTGCAGATGTGGGGAAAACGAAAAGTGCTAAATATCTGATTAGGTGCCTCTGGGGGCAGCCTCTGTGCCCCAGGGAAAGATGGTGGCAGCGGGGCTGGTGAGGTTTTTGTTGGAGACTGAACCACTGTGGTAATCTGTATGTTTTTTCACACAATAATAAACTGAAGCATCCCCAGGCTCCAAGCTGCTGATGGAGAGGGTATAGTCTGTCCCTGACCCACTGCCACTGGGCTGGGATGCCACTGTCCATGCTGGATGCACTCTAGAAGAGGCATCTGGGAGCCTTCCCAGGCCTCTTTTGGCACCAGGAGAAGGAGCTGCCAACAGTCTGACTGGCCCTGCAGGTGAGGGTGGCTCTTTCCCCTGGAGACAAAGCCACAGAGGCTGGAGTCAGTGACACCACAATTACTCCTATGGTACCTGAGATGGAAAGAGAACAGAAAGGTCACCTGTGCAGTCTAGGTCATACCCCAGTCTCCACAGTAGAGCCAGAACATTGCAGTGCCCTGAGCTTGAATCACTGGGCTTGCTAAAGATAAGTGCAAAGACACAGGGACCAAGCACAATGATAGAGGTTTCACAGACATCCAGAACCATCCCATGATCCCTCACCTGGGAGCCAGAGTAACAGGAAGCAGAGGAGCTGACTGGGGGCTGCCATCGCTCCCTCTTGGTCCCACCTAACAATGAGCTCCCCAGAGCCTTAAGCAGTCACTCATATGGCTCTGGAAAGCAGTGTGGGTGGGGCATGCAAAGCAGCTAGGCAGGGTTAGAGGGGCTCCTAGGGGCAGAGAGTTTGCCTCCTCCTGTCTGCACTTGAACACCCAGGTGGTCCTAGCAGGAGAATCCTGGGCTCAGCCTGAGGGCAGATCTCCCTCCTGGGCTACAGAATTTCATCTTTATTTCCTCATGCCTCACCTGCCTGATAAACTTCCCAGCTGACATCGGAGCAGTCCTTCTGGGAATGAAATGGATGCTGTGGTCTCACTTCTCTCTTCATTTCCCACGACTGGCCATCTCCATGGGGGTAGGGTTACCTGTCCTGGCCAGGAGGAGGTTTACAGATCATACCTCTTCTTTGCTCCTTACTAATCTTTCCTGCAGGCCCAGGAGAAACTCACCCTGTGTGAGATGAAGTATGAGTATCTTTATTTGGCCCCAGAGGGTGATACAGGAACCACCAGTGATCAGGTTACAAGGGCCTGGCTCTGGCTCTGGCTCCTCAAGCTCCAGGCAATAGGTCCCTGAGATGGACCCCAGTGCTTCCCAGCAGGCAGGAATGTCATTCTTCAATGACCCTCTAAAATCTTCTCCTCTCCATCTTGTGTGATATGCATGTCTGACCAGATCCCAGATTTTTTCCTGGACAATGTGGAGGACTTCAGCTCCTGGTTCTGATCTACAGAGGATCCAGCTGGGTTTTCTTGGGCTCCTCAGCATAGGTCACATGGGGTGGTGAGAGCCTGGTCAAAAATCTTCCCTGCTCAGGCTGAGCAGCTCCTCAGGCTACATTTTCCTGTTCTGAGCCTCATGTCCTATATTCTGCTTTTCCCACAGGAGTCCAATGCGTTTGCTTCCCCAGCTTTTTTAACTCACAGGGAATTAGCTATTAATGCTCCATCAGTTCCCAATGCAATCTTCATCCATTCAGATGTTAGAGCTTTTTCCTCCAGAAGATCAATCCCCCAGCATTCTAGAAGTTACTAGCACAGGCACTGAAGCTGGCCTAAGCTGAGTGGAGCTCCATCACCATGGAACTTGTGGCAGAAGAAGTTACATCAGCTGTCCTTGCTCAGAGCTCACATCCATGATACTGTGATGAAATAGAATCTCCCACATCCTTCTGTCCAACAAGTTATAAGAGGACAGAGAATCAGGACAGTGTCAGCACCCAAGGTGTGCCGTGGTACTTTACCACTCTGTCATGCTGTTAGCCTCAGCACATCCTGATGAGCATTGTGAGGAACTCAGCAGAGACCCAGTTAGCAGACTTCTCCTCAGGGGTTATCATGTAGACAGCTAGTCTGAAAATTCCTTAACTTGGCATTTTATATGTAGAACATATTTATATCCTTCCAGTGTGACAAAATAATTTAGAGAATCCGGACTAGGTATCTTAATGACACAACTAGGTAAAGGAATAAAGTCAAGTAAAAAGAAATTAACACCAGAAAACACAGCACATGCATATCCAACACACCCACCAATGCTCATGGATATGTGAGTGTTAGCGATGCATCAACAATATGAATGTAAGTCTCCTAGGTTAATATATAGCATGAGTGTGCATCAGGCCTAGGGCACATCAGCATGTGCAGTACTTGAAATTGTTGCTCTTATAAATCATACAGTGTAGATATGTGTGTTGACATACATGTGAGACCAGCCGTGTCCACATGTCCATGCTGTTCTCCAATTTGAAGACTCACTGGCTGGGACACTGCTGTATTTCCTGGAGCCTCTGGCTTTTCCAGAACAGAGTCCTGTAGGACTCTCCCAATTAATCTCAGCATTTCTCCCTTGGATAAGGGGAGGCTCACTGAGGGAAGCCCTGGAAGCAGTAGAGGCTAGTGCAGGCTCTTGTTGTCATTGAGTTCCCGGGTCCTCCTGCCTCACTAGTCACCTAGTTTCCCTGACATGCTGCTTGTACAAACTCATAGGGAAAGGAGTAGCTGCCACCCAAGGTCACTCTCTACCCCACCTGTGCACAGTGCTCTGCAGCAGGGCAGGGCAGCATCAGGATGGAATGAGGAGTCAGAACTTGACTTTTCTCTACATCTCAAGGGAGCTCCTGCGCTGAGGCTGCTCCTCCTTCCCCTGGAACCAGCACCATTCAGTTATAAGAGCTTCACCACAGCTGAACAGTGTCCACCTCATGGCCTAATGCTGTCAGGCTGAGCTTGAATCAGGCCATCTGGGTGAGACAGGGCTCCATCACTGACAGTCTGTGTCACATGAAGACAGTCTTCAGCTTCCCTTGCTTCACAGGGCACATATGTGCAGTTGTTACACCCACAGCATATTCCTAGTAGTTCTGAATTCAACCTAAACAGGATCAGGCCTTCCAAGAGCATCTAACAGAACATGAGGGGCTCTTGATTCTGTGTTGTGGTCTCCATGGTGACAATGCTCCTCACCATCATAAAAAGACTAACTAAGCAGGGACCTACTGTTGCTGTTTTGGGGTTTCTAGATCAGAATCCTGGGATTGTTATTGTCTCCTGTGCTTGCTATCTAGTGACAGCCTGGAGCATCAAGATGTGGGATTTATCAAGATCTGGGTTTTCACAGTTTTGAGTGTCGATCTTTTCTCCCCAATTTATGAAGCTATTCCTCTTCTTTCTTCATAGGCAAGATTCTACAGGCAACTCAGGTGATCCCTCTGCTCAAGTAATAGTACATTGCTTAAGGACAAAAGTTTACCAGTTCTTCAGGAATTTAAAACACATGCTGGTCTTAGGGAGGTGGACACCTGGACCATGTGACCCACATGAGATGACAAACCTGTAGTTTTTGCAAAGAAAGAAGGGGCCTGAAGACCCCTATAGGGTGCACAGGTACCATAGAAGGGGGTATCCTGGGGTTCCTGGTCTAGAGCTGCCAACCAAGCCTCATGCTTCCCACCCTGAATATTTCTAGAGCCTTTGTGAGACGCTCAGCAGCTCCGAGGGTCTCTCAGGCCCAGGGGCAGCACTCAACATTTGGGCAGGTTCACCCATAACTCCATGAGAAGCAGCACAAGTGGTCCTAGTGGTTTTGCGGCTCCAGTCACCAGCACTCCCTGTGCCTCTCCTCTCAGCCTCTGCAGGTGTTGAGGAAGAAAGGAACCTTCCCTGGACCCTGAGCTACCTGCTCAGAGCACACCTCTCTAGGAGTCCTGGGGCTCTAGGTTCACCTGTGACTAGTGTGTTCCCAGCCCAGATGACAGCTGCTTAGATTTTCTTTTTATTAATAAAAACAGGTTTATTGGATTATTTTTATATCAAGAACAGACTCACTTGGAGGTGGGCCAGGAGGATGGTGAACGTGGGGTTCCGCAGGGGAGGGTTGTTCTGAGCTTGGTCCCTGGCTGAGGTCTGCAATCTGCTGTGGCTGGGGAGGGTCAGCACATCACAGCTGTGACTCATCCCAGCCACTAACACAAGGATCAAGGGGAAGTGAGGAGCAGCTGGAGCTCAGAGAGTATGAGGGTGGGACCTGCATGTGCCAGGCCCAAGATTGGAGACACATCACTGTCCACTTGTTTATTTCCATAGAATGCACAAAGCGACCCTGGTGTGACTTGCAGACTTGGGCAGAGGTTGATGAAGTATAACAAAAGCAACAGTGTCTGGGGGAGGTGACAGAAGGGCTTTAGGTGCAGGGGAGACACAGGAAAACCCTGTACTTTACCCCAATTTTCCTGGATACATAAAATACACTCAAAAATAAAGTCTAAAATATTCCCATGTGGAATACATGAAGAGGCCTAACTTTCTGCAAAATTCCTGATACTGCCTAATTCAGTCTCTTCAGGTTTTAAATTATTATTTTTTTTATCATAGCAGGAAGTTCATTGGCTGCTGGGCCTGAGCTGAAGGGTCAGGGTGCAGAGGAGCCACCTGGATCCTCTGACAAACCCTCCTTGTAATGCTCAGGGCCTGGTGCTGCTAAGCAGTGCCCTCAGCAGGTGGAGGCAGCAGGAGGAGCAGCTGGGGCAATCCAGCCTCACACTTCTGCTCCCTGGGAGGTTTTTGTCATGGTCTGTATCACTGTGGGAGGGTAACTGTAATACTGTAGACAGAAATAATCAGCAACGTCTTCAGGCTCCAGGCTGCTGCTGATGAGAGTGTAATCTGTCCCAGATCCACTGCCAGTGAACCTCGAGGGGACCCCAGATTCCAAACTGTTTGCACGATAGATGAGGCGCTTAGGAGCTTGCCCTGGTTTCTGCTGATACCAGTTTAAATAACCGCTAATGTCCTGACTGGCCCTGCAGGTGATTTTGACTCTGTCTCCACGAGACACAGGCAAGGAGGATGGAGACTGGTTCATCGTGATATCACATCTCACACCTGACATTGGAAACATAAAAAGTAATATCCTTGTAAGTAGTGAGGTTCCAAGAGGACTTTCCTGAGTAGCCAGGCAGCAATGACAACACTGTGATTAGTAAACCAGTGCTGTCCCCCCTTACCTGGGAGGCAGAGCAGCAGGAGCCCCAGGAACTGAGCAGGGACCTTCATGGACATGCTGTGTCCTGACAGGGACTGACTCCTCTACAGGATGTGAGCAGCCACTTAAGAAGTCCTCAGGGCAGTTGGCTGTGCTGTGGGCACATGCAAATCAGCAGGGCTGGGCAGGCTGGGCACAGCTGCAGGGAGGCTCCTCCTGGTCAATCACCACACGCTTAGTGTGTCCAGGTGTCCCAGGTCAGACCAGGGCCACTTAGATTTGCTTGGGGGAACATAGTTTCCTGGGGCCACAGGACACAGTCAGTACCCTAAGCTGTGAGAGTTAGCAAAAACTCACCAGAGCTTCATCTCAGCTACAGTCCAATTTGCTTAAAAATGAATGAAAGGAATATTTCATTGCACATACATTATATTTACGAGATAATTTATGTGGATCTACCTGTATTTACTCTGCATCTCCAATATGAGTATATGTCTCTACATAATTATGCCATGAATTTTGCTTCAATGTGTGATTTTATTTTATTTTTTAATTTTTCTTTGTTACTTTTTCACTTTTGGTGATCTACACAGAGTCTCTTACATGCTAGGCTAGCAATGAGCTACAAACAAATAAGTTTCATTTTATTTATATGCAGTGATTCTATAATTTTCCTGGGTTGGCCTTGAACCTACAATCCTCCTCTCTCAGTCTCAAGGTGTTCAGGACTATAGGTGTGTGCCAACCTACCCATGGGTATATAAGTTCAGACACCCTGAGCCTGAGCAAGTAAAGCCCGCATCTCTTGCCTAAACCCATGGCTGCCTCTCCACTCTTAGGATTGAGCATGAGCACCATGAAGTTCAGGACCCACACATTGTTGTCCTGCTGCCTGGAAAATTGACCTTCCCATTGCTCATGACATTGGGTGACCCACTGGGCTATGGTTACAGATAGGATAAGGTGTCATACAGATGGGCAGTTGTTCTTGACCCCAAGGGGTCAGAATTTCTGTGCCCAGAGCTGGGCAATGGCAGCTCCTCCTGCTGACTTCCCCTACACAAGGCAGAACAGCTGGCTCAGTGACTGTATGGCCACAGGACAAACCCATCCACAGCAGCTACTGGCCACCCCTCTGACTGGGCAGACAGAGGTGCCTTGGCAGGTCACAGCTGACATGATGCAGGGACTCTGCTCACAGTGGACCATGGCAGAAACACATATGGCTCTAAAAACCTGATGCTCTACTTTCTGGTCTCTAAAGACCAGCAGGCACCACATTTGACTCTCCCATGAGAATCCAAAGGGTGGAGTCAGAGGCAGGCCAAGGGCCAGGATGTGCAGAAGAATAGGATTGTCACCCATATGAGAACAGCCTTGTGGGAAGTGAGGAGTGACAGTTGTGAACACAGAGTAGAAGGGGAGAGGACAGAGAAGACCCAGGCAGGAGGGCAGAGGAGAGACACTGGAGGAGCCCAGGATACAGGGAGAAGGCATGGGAGGGAAGGGAGGGTGTGACTTCACAGCTGTCCCCAACCTGCTCCCCTGAGGGTCCTCAGACTGTCAGCAGCCCTGTGCACAAGCAGCATCTGAGTGGAGGTTTGTCCTCTAGTGGGGACAGGAAGAAGTTCAAGTTCCTTGAAGGAAGTGTGGCTGCTGGGGCCCAGAATGGCCTGTGTCCCTGCCCAACAGCCCTCCCAGGCAGGCAGAGTGTGCAGAGGGTAACAGGAGACAGTAGATGCTCAGCAGCCAGGCCTGGTCCTGATGGTGCCAGGCTGGATGCTGCTAATATTCTTGGTGAGTTGGTAAGGGACAGTGACCTGTCTCCTGGGACACAGACCCTGAGTGAGACCCTGTGTGTTCTCACTTTACCAGAAGTGAGTTCTCTCTCCATGTTTTTGATGGATAGTGAGAGGGACATCACTGGGCAAAGGCAGGAGGAAGTGCCCTAGGGGATCAGGAGGCAGGTCCCCCAGGGCACTTCCTCGTGCCTTTGCCCAGTGATGTCCCTCTCACTACCAATGGAGAAGCTGCTTGTTGGTTATATAGTGAGAAAGGGATCAGCAGGTGCTCACTCTCTCTTTTTTCAAGGACCACTAAGTTCAGAAGAGCCATCACAGGAACAGCCTGCCCAAAGCACAGGGTGCAGGGTGGTTGGGAGAGATTTTACTATCATTCTGGAAATCAGGAGGGCAGTGCCATACCTGTTTTGTGGAGGACAATATGGCCACTTGCTGGAAGTCCTCTTGGGTCTGAGCCCTCAGCAAGGAGTAACAAAATGTCTCTCTGAACCTCCTGGCTATGCCTTGGACTGACTTTGCCCACAAGTGTCCATGCTTTGGCTCAGGCCAGCCTGGCCTCCTCCAAGGCTCTTCACTCTTCCCCCTGAGCCCAGCCTGGTGTCCAGCATTCCCTGAGCTCTGCAGCTGCTCCTGCTGCACCTGAAAGCTGCCCTCCCTGGGGGCTGGTGCTGTGGCTGCTGCACCTGCAGGGCCTGGTTAGCGTCTGGCTCAGGAGAGTGGGCAGCAGCTCCAGGACACACACAGGGGCATGTGCAAGTGACATCCATACAAACATGGGTGTGTGTGTGTTCACAGGTATGCTTAAGTATAGAAGTGCAATATGAAGCCTTGTGCCACCAACACCTTCCCACAATTTCTTTTTCCCCTGTGTGCTATGGAATATTATTGTGTTAAAAATGGAAATCATCACCTTGAAATAACAAATGTAAAATAGGTTATTTCATTAACCATAACAACCACTATATTGTCTTGAGTGTAAACATTTTTTTTTTCCCTTGAACGACATGTGTGATATCCGGATGAAATAGTGACAATCTTGGTGAGAATGAGACACAAGCAATTTTATAAAGTGAGGTTGTGTGTATAGGTCTAATACAGTGTGACTAGTGTCCCTATGGGGAGGAGAAATAAGGTCTCAGAGACACCAGGGAAAGCCGTGTGACACAGGAGAACAGTCAACTGAGAGCCAAGAGGGAGAAGAATGATGTGCTGGTGCCTTGATGTTGTCCTGAGATCCCACAGTCATGGGAAAGTCCATTTCTGATGTGAAGCTGCCCAGTGGGGTCCCTCTTTATGGCAGCAGATTGACCACATTGCTGGATGCAGGAGTAGAATTCAGTCCTGAAGGACACTGCATCCTCTGTGAGGGTATTCTATAGGACCACTGCACAGCACATTCAAGAGTGACAGGACCACGAGATCCAAGGAAGCAGAGGTTGCCATGCCAGGCTGAAGAAGCCTGAGGAGACCTTGCTTCACAGCAGCTAGGAGTCTCCATTCGACCATTTGCTACAGAAGTCACTAGGGGGCAAATGGGCACATGTGAAATGCCATGAAGATGGGATAGGACAGGGCAGAAATATTCATGACAACAGGTGCACTGCAATTATGTGGGGCGTGCTCTCTATAGGGAGACCTGATGAGGTGTGGGGTGTGGCTTCAGTTCTTCACCTCACTCTCACATGACCCAAGGAAGGAAGGACTGACTTCTCCATTCTGAGGGCAGCTCATAACCAGAATCCATGTGAAGCACTGATTTTCACCTTCTTTTGTTTAACTGGTAGTAAGAGTCCTCAGCTCCTGAAGAGCTGGTCTCTAGACTATGCCCATCCCCTCTCAGGAGCCAGAACTATGAATGTGAGCAACCATGAGTCTGAGCCACAGACCCCAAAGGCTGGGCCACTTAACTGAGAAGAACCTGCAGTGTGGGCACCTTCTCCCACATGGATTAAGGACCATGGATCCTGGTCCACCTGCTGCCCATCAATGGTCAATATGAGACCACACTCAGGGTACCTGCAGCACAATCTTTTCCTCTACTGGAGAGACCAGCCTGCCCAAAGCACATTCTGTGTGAGTTTTCCTGTGGGGTTATGTGGGGAGCCACTCTTAATGACCCATGTCTTTCAGTCCTGAAGCAAAGGGCTCTGACTAGTCAATTCATTTTGTGGTGACTTGGGCATTTTCCCAGCCTGGGATGTAGAAAATGTCTTCAGGTGTAGGCATGTCACCCATGAGTTCAGCTATGCTCACCTGTTCCTTTGTAATCCTACTCCTTTGCCCTGTTTGGTATAGAAAGTTCCGTGAAAATACCCTTTGTGTGTCCCCTTCTCTTGCTCTGCCCTAGGGTGTGGCCTTCCTAGGTGTCAGTCAACCTACTAACAGCAGACATCAGGAAGCTAGATTCCACCCCTGAAACCTGACTCCTTGCCTCATTTGAATGGCTTCTCCTCAATAAAAGGGATCAGCAGGTGCTCAACTCTTTTTCTTTTTTTTTTCCAAGGACCACTAAGGTCAGAAGAGCCATCACAGTACCCAAAGTAAAATGTATTTCTCTGCTCCTGTATAATTATTTTGTGCCAGTCCAGTTTACCTGGAGTAATCTTGAGTGTTTTAGTCATGAGGAACATGACAGGGTTACCTTCCTGTGATTGCACTGTGTGGGAATAGGACATGACAGAGGGGAGGGGACTTCAGCCACCACTCAAGTATAAAATACCTGAGTCCTCCCTGGTCATTATTGCTGTGTCCATGAAGTCCACAGAAAGAAAGGCTGGGGGAGGTGTGTGCACAACAGTTCTGCAGGTGACCTTGGACTGACCCAGGCCCTCCTGTGACCCACTTGCGTTCCTCATGAACCCATAGTGTGCTGGGTGCAGCATCCTCAGATCCAGTGGAGCTGGCAGAAGAGCTCAGGACCCTTCCTGTCCCCATGGAGAAGCAGATGGACTTTCATACTTTGGCACATACAGTCTCGTTGCCCAGGAGATAAAAGCCTAGATGGGCAGCTCTGTGAATCCCTTGGCTGTGGTGCAGGGGCAGGGACTAGGTTGGTCCATTTCCTCCTGGAAGCACTTGCAGAGACTCCATGAGGAGTGATCTCCTGGGACTTGTTCCTCTGGTGATCTGAACTCCATAGGCTGCCTGTTCTGGGAACGAGAACCTTTCTATGAAAGCAATTAATACCAACCAAGGGCTCACTGCCTGGTGCACACAGAAGTCTATATGGTGACATCAGTTTTTAGAAAAAAAAAGTCTAAGCTGTGAGGTGAGCTGGCAAGGAGGTCAGGAACAGGAAGCTCAGATTGGCTTCCCCACTAAGGGGCAGCAGTGAAGTTTGCAGACAGAGTGGAGAAGCTGCTTGTTGGTTATATAGTGAGAAATGTACTGGGGGACTTTCACAAGGGTGTAGAAGGTCATTGTCATCTTCACAAGTCACATTATTTGTCTGGAAAAGGTTTCAGGGTCTAAATAAAGGATCATGAGTTTGTGATGTAACAAAAGCTGCCTCCTATGCCCAGGCCTATTCTGGAAAAGCCTGTTTCAAATCATCTTTGAGAGGATTCTGAATGGTATTTCTGAAAAAATGCCTGAAGCACATAGTTAGTGAATTTATGTTCAGGTATGTTCTCAATTTTAGCTGATTTCAAAATTTCCACTTTCAGGTCCTAGCAAACAGAAAATTTCTGGTTTGTTGGAGGAAAAGTGACACAAAACACATTGTTAGTATATTGGATCCTGTGAAAGGGCACAGGACACTGACTCCAGGAGAGCCTGAGTGTCCACAAGTCCCCTCCTCCATGGAGCCCTGAGCCCTGCAGTGGGTGCAGGAGAAGCCACAGCTGCATGAATTCTGCAGACTCAAAGCCAGAAGGAGCTGAGACCCTCATATTCCAGATCACAATACAGAGAAGTGTCCCAAGGCCTTATCCTGGAATGCATAGGAAATGCCCTGTTTGCAGGACCTCAGAAGAACTTCTGTGGCCAACATTAACAGGCTCTGTCCTGGACAGAGTAGGCTGTCACTGGGTCAGGAAGATAGGAGTTTCCAGGGACCCTGGCACACAGTTGTGCTTGTTTAGTCACTGTTAACCCTGAGCATAGCCCTGGGTGTTTTTGGCTCTCCCTGAGTTTCCATTTCCTCCTGCTCACCTGCAGATAACAGGAAGCACTTCCCCTACAGTCTCTGCCATGTCCCTGGGGAAGCAAAAGAGGGCCTAAGGGATCAATCGTTTCCCATACATGAATGAAGCTGGGTTTTTGTCTCCTACACTTTTGTTTCCATGTTGCAGAAGAAACAGAGAAAACTGCAGAAGTCTGATTTTGTGTCTCCGGAGAGAGCATTTGTGCACCAGGCACAAAGATATTGAAGGCAGATGGCAGCTGTTATTTCCCTCTGGAATCATCTGGGATGCTGTGGTGGCCACTGTGGCCTTCCACTGTGGCCTTCCCCTGACCATCACCATCCAAGGTTCAGGCTACTGATGGTCAGGGGAAAGTCTCTCCATGACCCACTGCCCTGAGCCAGGCTGGGACACCATTGGGCCTGAAGGATGCAGCACAGATGAGGCCTCAAGGTTTCAGCCAGGGTTCTGCTGGTGCCAAGGTCACTAGTTGCCCATATTCTAGCTTGCTGTTCCCCTGGAGACATTTGGGAGACTTGCCAAATCTGTGTCAGCAGTGTATCACTTGAAACCTGAATTATATCTAAAACTGAATCATTGTTTGTTCACTTTAGGTCTAACCATGGTATCCACAGTAGAACCAGATCAATGCAGTACATTGGGTTTTTGTCACTTGGCTTGCTGAGGGGGATTCCCATGGAATCCTCATCATCCAGCTGTGGCAGCCTCACCACAGCTGCACAGTGTTCACCCAGGGGCCTAGCCATCCTGGTGGGCCCTGAGACAGGTCATCATGGCTGTCCCACAGATCAAGGGACATGGATGTCCCACACAACAAAGACATGGAGGTTTCCTAAAGCTGCCCTCACCTCACATACCACATCACTGAAGCTCTGACACTAATAGCACCCTCCTTGCAGGTGTGACTTCTAGTTAATCAAGATGATCCCTTGACAACTGACACACAACACCTCTGTTTTTATTATGATGACATTGTCTCATGGTGAAAATGCTCCTCAGAACAGTCAGAAGAGCAGCTTCACCAAGGCCCACAGGATTCAGACTTCATTTTCCCTCCACAGCCTAATTGGACTCTGGGTGGTCACTTCACTACCTGCTCTCATCTCTTGGATCATACCTATTTGTCTTGATCTGCAATGAAATATCTACTGGACTATCAATAACAGCCACCAGAGCTGACCTCTTTTCACCACCCACGCTCAGATCATCACCTCAGGAAACCTTCACAAGCCATGTCCCAGACTTCCTGCTCAGGGGACCCTTGTTTTATTTTTCAAACTTCTCTCTAATATTTGTCAAATGACTCACAAAAAGGAAAATCCTACCACCTCCACTTGAGGTCTGATGCACTAGAATTCCTTCAGCTTTCTCTTCTAGTGTCTCTGGAAATGTACAAAAAGCATATTTCCTAAAGCAGTGTTTTAGAAAATAGGGTGTTTTTAAAATCAATTTGGGTCTAATAAATTTATTTAGAATTTTTTTTTAAATTTAAGGCATTATAATTGTACATAAACTTGGTCCATGATGTTCCTGTTTGTATGTGCTCATGACCAAACATTGCAATAAATTTATTTAGAATTTTTTTTAAATTTAAGGCATTATAATTGTACGTAAACTTGGTCCATGATGTTCCTGTTTGTATGTGCTCATGACCAAACATTGCAATGTTGGAAAGTAGGACACAAGTTGAAGATCATTTTTCTAAATGTGGGAACCTGGAAGTGTTTCTTCAGATTTTGGAAACCTTTCATCATTTAGCAACTGAGCATTCCCATACAAAAATCCTATATCCACTGGCATCCATCCAAAATTAATCAGATTTCTGAGATTTTAAGATGTGGGATGTTAGGACTAGAGAGGCTCAGCTTGTTCTAGAATAAGGTGCAGTAGAACAGAATCACCCAGAGCACCCAGGATGTGACTGTGTTTGGTGGAAGCATTGCTAGGTGGACTCTGTGTGTGAGGCATATGCTGTGTGCTGTGGTTCTCTCTCTCTCTCTCTCTCTCTCTCTCTCTCTCTCTCTCTCTCTCCATTTTTTATTAAAAAAGATAAATGACAGTAGAATGCATTACAATTCTTATTACATGTATACAGCATAATTTTTCATATATCTGGTTGTATATAAAGTATGTTCCACTCTATTTCCTAGTATTTCTAAGACAAGGTAACAGGTTGGCTGTGGCTTGTCTACCACCTACTGGTCGATCTTAGGCATAACATGGTTAGGATTTTAGACTGGGTCCCATGAGTCTTCACTGCTAATCTTCACTATTGCTCAGGGAGCTGACCCTATTGCATCCATCACTGGGACAGATTCTGTAAGGAATACAGATGTCCAGCTTATATCAATAATATTTCTTGTAGATGAGGACAAATGACTAATAGACAAGCAGGGATTCAAAAGTGATAATTGAGAAGAGGGTTAAGGGCTGGACTCTGTGGTGCATGTGAGAGGCCAAGGCTGTGGCTTCAAAGAGGCTCCTGAGGATGCAGGTATGAAGGCAGAGTAGGGCATCCCAGGACTCCTGGCCTCCCTGTCAGTTCAGCCTCATTCCTGCCCTCTCAGGAAAATGCCTGGAACAACTCAAGACCACACCACCTGTGCCTACTAAGAAGGCCCAGCGTCCACACAGGCTTGTGACCAGCCACTGGGAGGTTTGTGCTCTTAGCTACAACATCAAAGATGGTCAAACAAACCTTTCAGAGCAACATGGGCCACCAGTCACCAGTGTGTATAGACCACTTGAGATGTTGTGAGTGCATCTAAAAGACTCAATTTAAACTTTAATTTTGTTTTAAATTTGTAGTCACACATGGCCAGTGTTCACCACAGAGGTCATCATAGTTATAAAAGTAACAGTAGTGTAACCAAGACCCCCAGTATGCTGGTTTATAAACATGTGCTCTGCCCAGTGCCACCATTACAGTGAGAGACAGTGGCATCCCAGCCCCCAGGCTGCTGTGTTGAGGTGGCATGGCTGTCAGACCCACTGCCACTAATACACTAAAACAGCCCCCAGAGACCTGAAGATGAAGAAACCATGATGAGGGCTCTCTCTGGGAGCTCCACCCCTCTCAGCAACAGGCAGAAGGAAGATGCCCACATGCACCAGGGCTGCCTGGCAACACTTTCCCCAGAGAAGTCCACACACCTGGACTCCTAAAGCATCATTCCTGGGTGAAATCTTGGGTAAGTTCACTTCTTTATCGACCTTTATCCTCCAGGCCCCGTAATGAAATCTAGGGAATTAAAGAAAATAAGTCATGAAGTGCCAGTGACAATCATCCCAGAATCAGTGTCACTGGACAGAATTTCTAAGGACCCTTGGCCCCTCTTTGCCTTTACTGATGTGTGCTGGCCCCCTCTAGTGGCCACATGCAGAGGAACACCCTGAGGAGTTTCCTGTCCACAGTCATTGCTAGAGCAACAGGTGCTTTCTTGCACATTTTGAAGCATGTTTTGCTGTTGTTCTTATTTCTTTCCACAGATAATTAGTCCTAAGTGGATTTTAGGAACTCTTCTGAACCATGGTTTCATCAGAAAATGTAACATAGTTTCCAGCTACATGTTAGCAGTGTAGGAATTGGGATTCATCCACCATGTCTGGAACCCGAAGCCACACAATAATCTGCTGCTCAACACTCTGCAGGTAGAAATGGAGGGACAGAGATTCATTGTGCTTGGAGTTTGGTGCTGTGCAGTTTCTCTGTGGTTCAAAGACAGCTTTGTTGACCAATCCTAGTCACCATCAGTGCTTTATAATAAATAAAATGTTACCAAATATCCTATTTTTAATTAGGAGAGATGGAGAATTGGAGAATGCAGGGGAGTTGGAGATATGGAAATTAATTAGTTAACATAGGCCAAAACAAAAAACTCTGCTCCATACTCTTGAGTGTTATGTGGAATCATTTAATAATCATCATCATCATCATCATCATCATCATCATCAACACTGAGGACATTCAATCTTAATGACTGTGAAGCTTCTGTCAACTCCACTTAACCTGTAGCAGCAAATTTGTCCCTAGAAATGTCCACTTATCCTGAAGATAGTTCCTATTTGTGTAATTTCACTATTTTATCCACCATGTTTATAGTCTCACTGTGAACAATCTATGCCTGAACTTTCATTCCAAAAATGTCCTTGGCTTTCAGGGTGAGTGAACCTGTTTCCAGGTGGGATGGAGCCTGGCCACTGGCCACATCTAGAGCATGTTGCAGCATGTTGGTGCTTTTTCCAAGAGACTCTGAAGAGACAGATGGAACACTTTATATGAGAGAAATTAGAGTCTCCAGAGGTTTGGGTAAACAGATAGTGACCATTTTCCATCCCTTGGGCATCCACATTGTCCTGGGGACACATCAGGAGGACAGAGTGATAGATGCACAGAGAAGTGTCCTCAAGGCCTCAGCTTCCATTAAAATGCTTCAAATGACCAGAGCGAGCCTGCAGGGATTGTGGAGGGAAGGGGAGCCTCCCTATCTCTCTAATTCAGGTGTGTCCTATATTTTATGAGTGTTCAACCTGATGATGACAGGAAGATTCAAATGCTTTCTTCCAAACTGCACTGAATTCAGTGTCTGAGGTCTAGGAAGGGTGCATCTGTGCTCCCCACAGTATAGTAATAATCCTCCACAGTCTTTGACCTGATCCCCACATGGGGTTGATAAGGGCCCATCAATGGTCATTCTGCTTGGTGGCTGGATGCTCAGAAGCATCAGCAGCCCTATGAGCCCTGGCTGATGACACCTATCTGAACCTCACTGGAAAGGCTGGGAAGGTGGCTGATAGGTCTTTGTGTTTGGCCATGTGGGTGACTGAGAGCCCCCTGCTGAGCAGAGACAAGCTGATTTGTATCCACTTGGAATGTCATTATTTCCAATCATGGCCATTTTGACATATCCAGTAACAAAAGTACCAAAAATAATTTTGTCTCCAGACTTTTAGTTGTGTTTACTCTAGGGTGTGACATTCTGTGAAAAGAAACCTTCAGTGTCACTGAAGTGCCCCCTGCTGTTTGCAAAGGCACAGTGAAGGGTGGCCCCTGGGTTTCCCAGTGCTATCTCCAGTCTCCCAGGGAATCCCTGACTCAGGCCCTGGAGGGACATAGTTCAGTATAAGCATTTGACAAAGATCAAGGCAGACACACCCCAAACCCAGAAATAACTCAGAAACAGACAAAGTGCCTGGAGGAGCCCAGATGCCCTGCCTCACCTCATGCCCAGGGCAGTGGAGTGGCCAACCATGGACTGAAAACTGAAACCATATGCACCAAGTAAATGTCCTTCCTCTGGATCTATTCTTCTCAGGTCTTTTGGTCACAGTGTGAAAAGTTCACTACCACCCTGGGCCACCAGCTGTGGATCTCATTCATCAGTGTCATTTCTGAAGGGCATCTGCCATTAACACTGCATAGGCCTTTATTCCTGGCAGGTTGCTCAGGAGGGACCAAGGAGAGTGAATCCTGTGTAGCCCCAGCACCTGTGCTAAGACCTGTGCCCATAGTGAGGACAGAGGAGCCCTGGGAGGGGTGATCACTGAGGGCACCTCCACACTCATCCTCCCAGAGAGTCAAAGGCCTCATGGGTAGAGGTTCACACCATCTATGGCAGATGAACTTGATGTTTGTGAAGGACCACAGCACCTCCATGTCTAGAACCTGTGCCTTCTCTTGTGAAATGCCCAGGGCTTTGAAAGACTCACCAGAAATAAATGATAAAGGTCTAAAGTGAGGAGTGTGATAGTTAGAAAATTTTATGATTCTTAACAGCTTCCAGGGGCTCTCAGGCCCATTGACAGCACTCAGCATTTGGGTGTGGTCACCCAGGGAACCTGGGGATTGGCAGAGAAGGTCTCAGAGGTGCTGCAGCTCCAGGTGCCGCCAGACACTGGCCTCTCCCATCAGCCTCTAGTGCTGAGCAAGGGAGGCACCTACTCCTGGCCCTCTAAGGATCCTGTTCAGACCTCACCTACCCTGTAGGAGTCCTAGGATTCCAGGGTCACCTGTGACGAGAGTGTTCTCTGCCCAGGTGAGAGCGGCTTATATTTTTAATCAAAAACAGGTTTATTGGATTATTTTTATATAAAAAACAAACTCACTTGGAGATGGGCCAGGAGGGTGGTGACCGTGGGGCTCTGCAGTGGAGGGTGTGTCAGGAGCTTGGTCCCTGGCTGAGATCTGGAGTCCACTGTGGCCAGGGAGGTTCAAAACATCACAGATGTGACTCATCCCAGCCACTAACACAGGAATGAGGACATGGAAACTGGAGGGGGAAAGGAAGATGTCCAAGGTAACCTACACAGGAACCCTCTGCAGAGGTCAAGTTGAAGAAGAAAACAGATTTTTTTTTGCATCCCCTAAAAACATATCAGGAAGGCACTTGGGAAAGGAGAAGAAGAGGATGATAATTAAGGAATATCATGCATATTTATGCCTTTTTAGCATTTTTATTGTTGGCTCTTCTTGCTGGGGACTGTGGTCAATTAACTAGTGATTTTTATTTGAATTATTTTGAAAAGGTTATAAATTACTGTAGGCCTGGTTGATTTTGTACACTTTAGAAGTTATATGTATATATATATATATATATATATATATATATATATATATATATATGTGTGTGTGCTTTTAAATGAACAATGTTCTTCTGAGATCTTGGGGCCACTGCTGTTCCTGGGGGCAACTTGTGGTCTTTGATTTTGCTGTCCTTTATTGGTCATGGGTATCCCACCTCTCATCTCAGATGCATCTTCATAAGCCCCTATGCTTTCTTGGATCCACAGAGGCAAAGAGCCACACCCTCAACACCCCACTCACCACAGCAAACCCACACGTAGTTCATCAGGGTTAAAATGATTCTGCCCACTTTCACTCCTGCAGCCACTGTTTCCTTAATGGCTTGGTCCCCACAACCACAAGGACATCAAAGTCTAGATCACACACTGGCTCAAGTGCAATTGACCTCATGTGAGAACTGTAACTTGTCCCAGCAAACTCTTTCATGAACTAGAAAACCCTCAAATATCAGAGAATGTTGGGTTTTATATTGTAAATAATGGTGAATTACATTAAACTTCAGGTATAATTACTTTCACAGTTGAAAAAAAATCTATTTAGAAATGAAAAAGATGGCTACAAGAGTAGCAAGGATTGTTTGAAGTGATACAAAGATAGCTTGTGTGTAAAATATTTATAAAGTTTTAATGTACCCCAAACAGAGGAGGAAGAGACCCAGGAGGATGGTGCTTCATGCAAGGGTCAATGTTGGGAAGGCAATTGGGACTGAGAAACAGCCTTAGGACCAGGTTACTTATTACAACTCTCTTTCCTTGAGTTTTGACCTGAAGGGAGTGGGGAAGCACTCTACATGAACCTAGAGTAAGTGGAATAGAACTTGAAAATATCATGCTTCCAATCCAGTGGACAGAGCTCACACATATGCACACCTGGTGTCCTATAGAAGCTCCCCCTCACTCAGCTTATGTTTACATTTGAATTCAATACTCTTGGCACAAATCCAGGTTATAAGTGTGATGTTTTCCTGTATGAAATTGTTTTGTGAAGATAACTGGTGAATGTGTCTATCAGCAGCCACAGTGTGGAAATATCATTTTATTATTTTTTTTACAATGTTTGGAATAAAACCTGTGCAATGCTGAAAAATAAATGGCCACAAAGTTATGTAAACTAATAACTTGTTAAAATTATTAACAAATGTCATCAACCGAGATCCAAATTTGTATTTTCAATGTTGGGGTTTTATGCCAAATATCATTTTGAAAAAGTGAAAGAATAGATAGAAATCACTTTATTCTAAGTTGCAGATGACACCTCTGGGAATCAGCATATTCAGAGCAAAGTTATAATCCATGTACAGAGACCTGGTGTCCATACCAAGTTTCTCTCTTACCCTACACCTCATCATGAGCTCACTCTGAGAACCATGAGGATTATCCTCATTGGTTAATGCCAAGGATTAGGGGGTCTGGATCGGCTTTGACTTGAATGCATTAGCATCATAAGATGACACAGGTAAGATGATTACCCCCACAGTCTAGCCAGAATGATGGGTGGCTCTAATTTATTTTGTCAAGCTAGCAAGCATTTAAGAAGAGTGTATGGTCACAATCTCTGTGTGGAGAGATGTGTGTCCTTGTCAAAAATGTGTGCATGCATTCCTGGAAAGCAGGTTGGTTCAGGGCATGGAGGAAGAAGACAGAAATTAGAGTCCAAGTGATTGTAAGAAGATAAACACTTGTCAAAACAGATGAGAGCTGTCCGCAAATGAAGATAGAGTAAAATTGGGAACAATTAGAAGAAAAGAAAATAGGGAGAATATTTTAATTCCTGTTCCTGCAAACCCAGGGCTCAGCAGAGGCTGCAGCTTTGCTGTGGCAGGCTAGTGATGGAAAGATGGAAAGTAAAGGGTACAGTGAGAACTTCTTAGATTTCTGCTCCATGACGTACTTCCCTAAGATCATGCACCATTGTGGTATTTGGATCCAGATCATGAGTCACTGTTTTAAGAAAAAAAGTTTCTGTAGAATCAAAAGTTATATTGATATCATTACATGTGCATTTCTATAGACTGTGCTTTGGTTTCAACTTCAGGTGATTCCCTACACCCACTGTGTTAATGCAGGAATATTCAGAGGTGAAATGAGAAGACTAGGAGAGCTGAGGTTATTCAGTCCTTCCTGGTCTGAGTGGACTAATTGGGTGTTGACTGAGGGCAGGTGGGTGTGGCTGGAACAGGTGATCACTAGGGGTGAGCCCTGCAAGATGCATCCTCATTAAGCCCCTTCCCCTCTCTCCTTGTCACCAAGGGTGAAGCAGCTCTCCTCCCCCACACCCTTCTCCCCACCGGGGCCCAAATCAATGGGGTCCGATGACCATGGACTGACTTTCTGAACCAATGGACTTAAATAAACTTCTTCTGCTCTAAGTTACATGACTGTTGGAATTCTGTCCCACTGATATGAAACTGACCATGAGTGAATAAGAGGATTTGCCTTGAATTCAGGCATTTGTGGGGACTAAGTGCTTCCAAGGGGAATGAGCTTCCTGGGCCAACAGGACAAGAAACCTTTCTTTGGGGTGAGCTCTGGCCCTCTGTAGACCAGAAGTCAAAGCACTGGCACTAAATTGGAGCTTGTTAGAAATTAAGCATTTTAGGCCTATGAGGGGACCCAATACCAGTAATGTCCAGGTAAAAAAGAAAACATCCTTCATTATATGAAAAAAATGGATAGACTCATGGGAATGAGACAGTTCAGTCAGTTCACATTAGCACTGAGTTGAAATGTATCTAAGGATTATCTGAATGGGATTTTAAAGCAGCCATCATAAAAATGCATCAACGAGCATCTGCAAATGTGTTTGAAAGAAATTAAAAACAATCAGAAAGTATCAACAAGAGTGTTGGAACTGTACAAAGGCAAAGAATGAAAGTTTCAGAAGTGAAAAATGCATCCACCACAATGAAAGCAGAGGTGAGCTGAGCAGTTGAATGGAACAGACAGAGGAAGGAGGCAGCAGGAGGGAAAGCAAAGGTCACACCAGCTAGAGAACCTGGGAGAACCTTAGAAGGCAAATGCACAGGGACTCAGAATGAAACAGGAGGTGCCTCGCAGCTGCCCTCAAAACCACACTGCCAGCCTATGAAGACACAGACAGAATCCTTAGCTTTATGGGAGAAGCAACTAGAATCACCAGAGAATTTCTACCCAGAAAACAGAGAGGACAAGAGAAAGGACACTCTTTCAAGTGCTGAAGGACAATTCTGATGAGCTAGAAATCTAGATCCAGGAAAATGTACTTCAGATATCAAGTAAAATAAAAAGCCCCTCAGGTGTAGAAAAGGAAAGAGAATAATAAATAGAAAACCCCAAAGTGGGGGGAAAGTGCTCTATAAATAAATAATGTGTGAATAGAGCATGGACCTTGGAACACAGGGATGGAGAAGGATCAGAAAGGAGGAACAGATGACAAGCATTTGATAGCTGGGTCTGACCACTGCACATTGTGGACATTTGTCCAAACATCACTGTGACATCCCAGGTCACCATGGAAATGCAAATGAAAACACATGAGAAAACACCTCCATGAGAGAATGGCCAAGACACACTATGGGACACATATCACTGTCCACTTGTCTAATTCCATAGAATGCAAAAAGGGTCCCTAATGTGACTGTAAATGTGGGCAGAGGCTGATGAATTGCAAGAAAAGTAACAGTGTCTGAATGATGCTGATGATGGAGGGGCTGTGGGACCAGAGGGGACATGGCAGAACTCTGCACTTCACTCCAGTTTTCTGGGACTTACATTATACTTAAAATAAATTCTTAAAATATTCCCATGTAGAATACATGGAGAGGCCTAGCTTTGCTGCACAACCCCTGACACTGCTTAATTTCATCTCTTCAGATCTTAAATTGTTTTCTTTATCATACCAGTGAGAATATTGACATGGTTTCCTGCTGGGGCTGAACTGAAGCGAAGAGTCAGGGTGCAGAGGAGTCCCCTGGATCCTCTGACTGACCCTCCTGTAGTGCTCAGGGCCTGGCTGCCTCTGAGATATGCCCTCAGCAGGTGGACGCAGCAGGAGGAGCAGCTGGGGCAGCCCAGCCTCACACTTCTGCTCCCTGAGAGGTTTTTGTCATGGCCTGTGTCACTGTGGGAAGGTAACTGCTACCTTGTTGACAGTAATAAGTGGCAACATCTTCAGGCTCCAGGCTGCTGACAGTGAGAGAATAATCTGTTTCAGATCCGCTGCCACTGAACCTTGAGGGGACTCCAGGTTGCAGATTGGATGCACCATAGATGAGGAGCTTAGGAGGTTGCCCTGGTTTCTGCTGATACCAGTTTACATTATCATAAATGTTCTCACTGGCCCTGCAGGTGATGGTGACTCTCCCTCCAGGAGACACAGACAAAGAGGATGGAGACTGGGTCATCGTGATGTCACATTTGGCACCTGATATTAGAAACAGAAAAAGAAATATCCTTGTAAGTAGTGATGTTACAAGAGGACTTTCCTGAGTAGCCAGGAAGCACTGACCACACTGTGATTAGTGCTGTCCCTCCTTACCAGGTAGGCAGAGCAGCAGGAGCCCCAGGAGCTGAGCAGAGACCCTCATGGCCATGCTTGTCCTGACAGGGACTGACTCCTGCACAGGGTGTGAGCAGCCTCTTAAGAAGTTCTCAGTGCACTGGGCTGTGCTGTGGGCACATGCAAATCAGCAGGGCTGGGCAGGCAGGGCACAGCTGTAGGGAAGGCTCCTCCTGGTCAATCAACACAGTCTTAGTGTGTCCACGTGCCCAAGGTCAGAACATGGCAGCTCAGATTTGTTTAGGGGAACATTGTTTCTGGGGCCACAGGACACAGTCAACCCCTGGACCTACGAGGGGTGATCTGTAGTATTTCCTGGTTGAGTACTGGCTGTTCTTATATGTTAAATATTAAGGTGAGATTGCAATAAATCACCAAGTGGATCTTAGAGTAGGAGATGGAAAAGTTATTCACCAGTTGATGGTCCAGATCCACCAGCTGGGGGACCAAGGGGGAGGCTGCAAATCTACACCCTTTGACCCCCTCCTGGGGTTTGAGTTCACCCTTTATAGTCCAAACCACATGGAAACATAAGTGGCTGTTGCTATGATTCAAAACCATGTACAAACATCATGAGATCTAAAATTATAAGCAGAAAAGTTAGTGGTCCCAAACCTCCTTCATTGAGTACAAGTTAAAAATGTTAGAAACATCTAGACAATTAATCTCTGACAGGGTAATTTATCCAAGAAAAATGGGAATGAAGAAAAGAACATTTTTACATGGTATAAGAATTGCCATTTTGTGCTGCCAAACATGGTGTGCTCAGCTACTGTTGGTGGCAGATGCTCCCTGGGAGAAGTATTTCTTACATGATGTGGAGTCTCAAGGCAAAATGGAATCTGTGTTGTCATTGCCCATGTAGCCTGGCACATGACATAAGCACAGTTCTGTGTTACTGACCCTTGGAGGATGAGGAGGCATTAAAGTAACAAAGGAGGAGTTTTTGCTTTAGAAGTAAAAACAGAAATAAAGGCAGCAAGAGAGGAAGATGTATAAACTCACTGAGGTGATTGGGGTTTCTAGACATTGGCACAGCATGTATAAGAGGCAGGGAGGTGGGACCCACCCATAAACTCATCCCTCCCTGCCTCAGTGTTCCCAAAACACACTCATATCCTTCATGATGCACATCTTTTCCAGAACAACAGGTCTAAGCTTGCCAGGCTCTTACTTTTAACTGTCTATTAGAAGAATAATTTTACAAATAATAAAAGCACTGTAGCAGTTGCTGTTTGGAGAATGTAGGGCAGGGTCATCATCTTAATAAAAACAGCAAAGATCTATATTCTTTATATAATTCTACTTTACCAGTATTACCACACGAGTTTTCCAGTATTGGTCTTAATGCCTCATGGACTCAAGAAGGCTGCAGTGTCTCTAAGCTTTATGTCTTTTATCAGGTCCTCTTGTAACTTCTTCAAAAAATAAAGCAGTCAAAGTTAGTTACCCTTTCACAGAGTTCTCAAAAAATTATAGTGTAATTTTCAATGATCATTTTTTTCTTTTCTTTTCTTTCTTTTTTTCTTCTTCCTTTCATTACCCTCTTTGGTACTGATGACTGAATCCAAGGCATTTTGCCTGCTACACAATATCTCTACCTCTGAGTCAGAGCTCCAGGCTATCCTCATTCACTTACATATCATTTCTGAGATGATTATTTGTCCCCTCATACTTCCTCCTGCCCTCGTCTGGGAGGGCTCACCTCTTCTTACCACAAAGAGCAGAACAGAGCTGGTGATCAGTAAATTAAAGGAAAGGGAAGATGTTTTATAAGCTTTGCTCTACTTTTACTGTCCTTTGCTTGTGCTAAGTTTCTTAGAGAAGAAAGATTACAATGAAATCTTTATTGTGGGGGCTGAGAAAAGTATATTTAAGTCAAATTCTCCTTTGCAAGGTGGAAATCTGAAGGTAAACATTTGTGGGAATGTGTACTAAGCTTTAGAAGAAGAAAGGAATTTGCTTGTGTAGTAGTATCATGGCAAGATTGCAATAAATCAACCAGTTTAAGATAAATCCTGATCTTAAAGCAGGAGAAGAAACACTTATTCACCAGCTAGTGGTCAGGATTTACATCCAGCAGGCCAAGGGGCAGACTACAAGTCTTCAACTTTAGACCTCCACCTGCCCCAGGGTTTGAGTCCACTTTTTATACCGTAAGTAAAGAATGGCAGTACATTAATCACAAGTGGCTGTTACTGGTTCAAAACCACAAACAAACATCACAAAATCTAAATTCATAAGCAGCAGAGCAGGGAAGTGGGTAAAAATCACTCTAGTTGAGCACAAGTTAAAGAATGGTCACCAACATCTAGACGACCATTCTCTGACAGGACACGTGGCCCAGGAAAAGTGGGGATCCCAAAGACAACAACTTTACATTGTATAAGAGTTGCCATTTTGTGCTGCCAAACTGCTGTGCCAGCCACCGTGGATGGGCACAGAGGCCAGGGTTCCCAGGGGAGAAGCACTTATTACAGGAGGTGGAGTCTCAGATAAAATGGAGTCTGTGCGGTCACTGCTCATGTAGCCTGGCCCATAGCTGTAGATGAGAGAGGATGGGAAGGGGCTCAGCCAGGCTAAGCTCAGGTGGGGCTGCCCCAGAGCTGCAGTCTCTGGCCCTGAACTATGGGGATTAGAGAAAACATTCAGCCTTTGTTTTGGGAGGATTGGCTTAGTTCACTTAGCATGATATTCTCCAACT
This sequence comes from Ictidomys tridecemlineatus, assembly GCF_052094955.1. Taxonomy (NCBI): domain Eukaryota; kingdom Metazoa; phylum Chordata; class Mammalia; order Rodentia; family Sciuridae; genus Ictidomys; species Ictidomys tridecemlineatus. The sequence continues at coordinate 24,299,188 of NC_135488.1, read as the reverse complement.
TCAACCATTTACTGGCAAATGCCAACATTTTATTCCTTTTTAAAGCTGAGTAATATTCCATTGAGTATATGTACTATATTTTATTTTTCCAATCATCTATTGAGGAACACCTAGGATGGCTCAATAGTCTAGCTATTGTGAATCGAGCTGCTATAAACATTGATGCAGCTGCATTACTGTAGCTTGCTGATTTTAAGTCTTTTGGGTATAAACCAAGAAGTGGGATAGCTGGGTCAAATGGTGGCTCCACTCCTAGTTTTCTGAGGAATCTCCATACTGCTTTCCACAGTGGTTTCACCAATTTGCAGTCTCACTGGCAATGTATGTGTGAATCTTTTTATTTTATTCATATAGAGTGTTCCTATAATTTTCCTGGGGTGGCCTAGAACCTGAACTCCTTCTCCCTTAGTCTCTAAGGTAGGTGGGCTTATAGGCATGAGCCACCCTACCCATTGGACAATAAGTTTTGAAGCAGTTAGCTTGGATATTTAAAGTTGGCATCTCCTGCCTAGACCATGGCTGCTACTCCACTCAGAGGGACTGAGCATGAGCATCATGGAGGTCATGAGTTGCTCCTGTGTGCCTGCTGTGTCAACATTGACCTTTCCATTGCTGAGAACACTGGGTGACCTGAGGGGCTCTGGTTACAGATAGAAGCAGGTGTCCTACACATGGGCAGTTGTTCTGGGCCACAAGAAGACAGAAGTTTTTGGTCCAGAGCTGGGCATGGGCAGCTTCTCCCTTACATTTTCCCCCACAGGGCACAGAACAGCTGGCTCAGTGACTGCATGGCCACAGGACAAACCCAGTCAGAGGAGTTAATAGCCACCCTATTTGTGTGGAGAAACAGGGGTGGTCACAGCTGACATGATGCAGGGACTCTGCTCACATTGGACCATGGTGGACACACATACAGCTCTGAACACCTGATGCTCTCCTTTCTGGTCTCTAAAGACCACCAGACACCACCTTTGAGTCTCCCATGAGAATCCAAGGGGTGGAGTCAGAGGCAGGCCAAGGGCCAGGATGTGCAGGAGAACAGGGTTGTGACCCATATGAGGACAGCCATGTGGAGAGTGAGGAATGACAGTTGTGAACACAGTGTAGAAGGGGAGAGGTCAGAGAAGACCCAGGCAGCAGGACAGAGGAAAGACACTGGAGGAGCCTAGGATCCAGGGAGAAGAGATAGAAGTGTGAGGGAGGATGTGACTTCAGAGTTGTTCCCAACCTGCTCCCCTGAGAAGGCCCCAGACTCTAGGTAATACCTGGCAGCAGCAGCATGTGGGGAGAGGGAGGTTCATCCCCTAATGGTGAAAAAAAGAATTTCGTGTTTTTTGAAGGAAGTGTGGCTGCTGGGAGCCAGAATGACCTTTATCCCTGCCCCACAGCCCTCCTGGGCTGGCAGGTTGTGCAGAGGGCAGCAGGAGGCAGCAGGAGCTAAGTAGCTAGGCCTGGTCCTGCTGGTTCCAGGCTGGATGCTGCTAATGCTCTTGCTTGGTCTGCAGGGGACAGGGACCTTCCTCCTAGACACAGAAAGAAGTATTAGAAATTTGTGAGACTCTGTGAGTTTTCACTTCCCAAAAGGCACAGGTCATTCTGTGTAGGCATCTCTCCACAGTTTTGATGGCTGGAGACAGGGACATCACTGGGCATTGCAGGAGGAAGTGCCCTGTGCATCATGGGGCCGTAGGTGGTGTCAGGGTGCAGGGGCTGTAAGGGGACTTGACTAGCATCCTGGCAGTAAAAAGGCACCAGGGAGCCTTAGTGACTTTTTGGTGGAGGACAAAGTGAAGGCTCCCTTGAGGGCCTGTGGGGCCTGAGTCCCCAGCAAGGAAGGAGAGAGGGCTACTGTGGACATACTGGCCATGCCTGTAAAAAAAAGTCACAGGAGCTGGGCAAGGCTGTTTGAAAATGTGAAGTTTTTAACTGCATTTCTAAGGCCTCTAAGTAAGTCTTCTGAAGACCACCCACCAATATCTTGGTCCAAATATAAACACACCTCTAATGCAGCTCAAAATATTTTCTATACTTTTGATCATACTTCTGAGCAAGTCAGCTGAAATGAAAATCAAGTGATTCCTAAAAAAAAAAAAAAAAAAAAAAAAATACAGACAGATTTTTCTAATCATTCTTGAAAACTGAGTGAGCTGGAGTCTTTTTAGATCTTTTTCTTTTTGCTTTATTATCATGCTCAGAATTGCAAAATGAGTTTATTTCTCTGAAGACAAAGAGTTCCCCATACTTAACATTCCACGACAAAAAAATATTTCCTCTCTCCTCTTAACTCTCAATATACCAATCCACAATATACTAGTCCACAATATTCTAGGTCACAATATTTCAATCCACAATATGCTAAAATACAACAAAAAAAGTGTGCTTTTCCCATGAGAGAGGGCTGAGGGCCAAACCCCCACTAGCTGCTTTTTGATTACATGCAATGAGGATCCCTGTGCCAGGTGAGAGTTTTCATCCAAGGCCTGTGCAGGTGACAGTAATGAGTCTCCCTTGGTGGAATGGGCTGGCTTTGAAATAAAAGCTAAGAAAGAGAAAATGGTGATTAAAACCAGAGACCACAGGAAGGAATTCTAAAAAGCAGGGGCAGGAAGGGCTAGCCCATCTTATGGATCGAGCTTCTAACTGAAAAGAGGAAAGCAAGATGGAGACTGTGCTTATATTGGGGAGCATCAGATGTTTTACATGAAATGGTTTTTGTAGGTAGAAGGTAGGAGGTGGGATGCCCAGTTTCCAATGGATTGTGCCCAATATGGGAACTTCCAGAGGGATCTTTAGTAGAGTGAAGAAAGAGGTCATGTGCATTGGGCCATGCAATGAGTGATAGGAGCCACAACATAGTTCTCAATGCCAAACCTAAATTTCCCTGACTTCTGTGAGAGGAGTAATTCATGGGGGGCTTTTTGCAGGAGTCTATGAATACCACCATATATGTAAAAGGAATTTGGTGCATGTGATTGAGTTGAGAATTATAAGATGTGGAGTGTGTCCAGAATTACCTGGAAGAGACCAACATAGCACTCACTGTTGAGAGAGGGAATCTCAAGCAGAGATGGGACTTGAACATGGAAAGGGGCCTTGAATGATGAGGAAGGGGCCAGGAGCAGGTAGGATGGGTGCAACTGGGAAATGGAAAGTTTTGAGGTAGATTAGCTCCCAGGAGCTTCCGGGAGGAACTCAGCTATCCTGAGCCCTCGATCTTGGCTCAGAACCAATTATGACATTAGAACTGTGAGATAATCAGTTGGTGCTTCTTAAAGCCAGTGGAGGGCCTGGTGATCTGTTGGAGCTGAAACAGGATGGTCAGAGAGGGATGAGATCTTCTGTAGTCTCTGTGACAGGGCATCAGTCCTCTGATCCCCAATTATTTCTATCATGTCTCGATTTAGTGTCATTTTGACAAAAGCCATAGGCAATTTTAATATAGGGAGAACTTGCAAAGAGATCTTAGGTAGAAAGTCTCTTGTGTGGATCATGCAACCTCTTGCCAATTACCTGAAGTGAGAGCCTGGGCATAGCTGACAGGCAGGAGGTGATGGGGAGGGCAGTTAGATGTGTTTGATTTTTTTCATCAAAGAGGGAATAATTATGTTTGCATGATGGAATATTAGAGACAAGAAGTGAGTCAGAATGATGGGAAGAGAATGACAGGAGAGGACCTAGGATATGGAGATGCACCCTGCCCCAAAATCTGAAATGAATTGGAATAATGAGGAAGAGACATTAGGATCATGGCCAGCAATGTTGTGGGTGGGGGCAGCAGGAACGGTCAATGTTACAGAATCCTTCTGGATTTGATACTCTTCTCTGAAATGCATATGGCATCATAGAAGATGTACTTCAGGTAAAAATGGTTTACCTGCCTTCAAATCACAGTCCTGCATCACTGACTCGTAGCTCTGGGAAAACGACCTGTGATTTGATGGTTTGTTGAAATTCAGCACAAAACGTATCATGAATATTGAGAGTTGAACCAGATGATCCTCAGGAATACATTCCCACCTCTCTTTCCATGCACTTTGAAGAACCCAGAAAGAATTTACTGTGTAGGGTATTCCCATGCACTCATCATTTTCTTTCAAGAGTCATCAATGTTTATTCTACAGCAGCCACAAGCTCCTCTATGCCTCTTAGGGCTCCATGTGCTTTTTTCCCTAACTTACAAATTTCCAACAACTCATTTATGTGCAGCAATAAAAGAGAAAGCAGGAGGCAGCAAGCACACAGACCTGGCTCTGGGGTTCCTGAGCCCTGTCTGCCCTGTTTTCAAGGATAGTTTTAACAAATGGGCACACAGTGTGGTTGAAAGCCACAGCAATTCCCAGCAGCACAGCTCTGCAGGACACATGCTAGACTCACTTTCAGTGAGCCATCATCAGGATGTTGGCAGGTTGGGCCACCTGCAGAGCCGGGTTATTCTACCCACATGTCTTTGGCTTCTAGAAGCTGAAGTTCTCCCTGGCCATGGCCACATCTCTCATACTCTGTCTCTGTGTCCACACAACCTCCCCTCTTCTGTCTATGTTAAATCTCACTTTGTCTCTCTCTCAGGAGAATGGCTGTGACTGCACTCAGCCCCCCTAATTCAGGATTATCTCTCCTGTAAATACTGTGCATTCACACATGAAAAGTCCCTCTTCCCATGTAAGGTGCATTGAAATACTCATGGAATGATTCTGATATAATTGTGATATAGCCAGTGAGGCTGTAATCATAGAAGCGATGAATGAAATTAAAGAGCTATTCCAAGGATTATGAGACCAAGAGCTCACTTATGTCTGATTAACTGAGCATGCATCTGTTGTGAAATCTGAACACCAACATCAGTATAGCACTATTCTGAGACCTTGGGGGATAATAAAAGAGGGCTGGTAAAGGATAAATGTTCCTTTCCCTCTATTTTACCTAGTGATGCAATTACTTGAATTGCATGTTTTACAGGCTACCATATATTTATCACTTTTTTTCTATATCTCACATTTCCAATAATTAGAGCATAAGAAGATTGAACTCAGGCCTGCAGGCCATAGCAGAAACCTTCCTGACAATTCCTGCCTATGAAATCTGACATAGTATAGTACAGGACATCTGAGGCTGAAATAAAGCACCAAATATCCTTTTTGATGCCACCTTGGCTGAAGGTTAGGATATTACCAGTAAAACTTCCATGGGTCATGGCATCCTTACATAATTATCTCTTGTCAATTCTAGGAGACCAGTCTAAAATATATCCACTATTTCTAGACACTTTAGGTTGCACTGGCAAGGTATTTGCACAATCCATTCATTTAGGAAAGGTGTCAAATTCTATTGCAGAATGATTAGGACAGTTAGGTACTGGTGGATGTTCTGCAAAAATGACTGGCTTGTTATGACAGTCCCATTTTAATAACTGTCCTAATATATGGCATTGAGTCCCAAGGGCCAGTACAATTGGCTAGTCTAGGCTCCCATATGCTGTCTTTTCCTCAAAAGATACCCTTAGACAGCCAGCACGCTTATCATGGGACCGACCTATAGGTAGCTGGCCAATATAACTAGTATAATTAAATCCAGTCACATGAATGGATTTTCCAGTCCACACTGTAAGTTACATTAAAGGTGGACTTGGGGAAATGGGTCCACAGACATCTCTTTATAGGTTTCTATTACCAGGCAGCTGGTGAAGCATGCATGGCTGTCAACTTTTTTGTTAGATTTACCTTTTATGTCAGGTTTTTAAGCTGTTTCCATGATGACAGTTTTGAATTCTATCCTTTGAAATCTGAATTAAGTTACTGAACTATGTGTAACAGCAGTAAGATTTTTAGTATTACAACGAAAGAAAAATGTTTGTAATATTTTGTGAGATTTAGTTTGGGCATGTAGGGTCCCACTTTTCCCCTTTTTTATTTATTAGTTGAATAAAAAGCTGGCAAAAGTCATAGTATCATTAATCTTGAGGTATAGACAATAGCTTAATATAGTAAAAGTATTTTAATAACAACAGATGTATGATCTTTAGTTTGGTAGAAAACTTAGCAAGAGTCAATCAGGTGCTATGTTAGGGCAAACAATATTGAGTTGGAAAAAGAGCATGGTAAATGAGCCTTAATTTTTATCAAATGCATGATTTGATTTGACGTTAATAGATTTATTATATATCTGTGATTGTGGGAGACGAGTTTTTAAGTAAGTGATGTTTTTATTATCAAAGAATGAGTGACCTTACTGGGATCAGAAAGTATACCTAAGACTCTTATCATGGCCAGGTTGTGACATGATTTATCCACTCTTACAGCAAATCCATCCCCCATTCCTCTCTACATGCAGAGAGGCAGAAACCAGGGAGAAGCCTGGAGCTATCTCCAGGGTCAGGATGGAGGCAGCTGCCTTCGGAGGCTTCCTGGTGACAGAATTCTTCTAGGGGAAGATCCTCAGTGGCCCCACTGTGGGGACAAGAAGAAAGTGATCAAATGAAACTAGCAGTTTTCTTTCCCTGTCAGGCTCTTTGGCTTGGTCTTAGGGTGAAACTGGCCTCATAGAACATGTTGGGAAGTTCTTCTTCCTGCTGGTCAAGACAGTTGAGTAAGACTGTTGACATTTCTACTTCAAATATGTGATTGAATCCCCAATGATGTCCTGACTCTGTGCTTTGCTTTAGTTAAACACAATAAAATACTTTTCTTGTTATAATCCTATCCAATTTTTCTAGATATTCCTGAGTCATTTAATAATTTTTCTCTTTCTGAGAGTTGTTGTATTTCATTTAAATTGCATAATTTGACAATAATGGCATGTTTTCATATTCTCTCATAATGTTTTTAAATTTCTGTAGATTCGTGACCAAGTATGACACTGACTTTGGTCATCTCTGCCTTCCCTCGCTTTTCTGGATGAATTATTGTAAGGGTCTGCAAGGTTTTTGATCTTCCCAGAAAATCATCATTTGGTGTCATTGATTTTCTGGTTTTCTTTCATTTATCAGTCTTCTACTTTATATCATTTTCTTCTATCTGCTTGCTCTAGATTTCTCTTTCATTTCCTATTTTCTAAGTTTATATAATTGATTTCAGATTTTTTATCATTTCTAGAATATAAAATTAGAGGCTTATATTTGTAAATTCAAATACTAATTTGTTCACTACAAATTTGCCACTTTGACAGAGGGGCAGCTTGGCTATTTCCTCACTTGGGAAGCAACAGCAAGAGCTGGAGAAGTGGAATGAGGGGGCCATCCTGAGGTTGCTGTGAGCTGTAAAGTTCAGGCCCATTGACAGGGGAAGCTCCCATGTGGGACAGCTCAGTGCAGAGGCCATTTGTCAGAGAAAGGAAGGAAAAAGCCAAAGCCCTAATACTATGGCAGTTGAGGTGGACACTCCAAGAAGCCCCAGGGTACAGATTCCTTTTTTTCTACAATGTTACCAACCATCCTCTCGTGGTGGTGGAGCTCTGACTGACTTCCAGCCCAAGTAATATCACCAAAGTGCAGAGACTTTTCAGATGCAGTTAGGATTCTTGATGAATTGTTATGAGTTGACAAGAGGGAGGTCCTCTGGAAAGACTAGACTTGATGTTTTGTTATGGACTAAGAAAACATTAATACACCAACAAAAGCTCATATGTACAGAGACAAATTTAGAAATTGATATGAACCTTATTAGACTAAAATGTTGCAAAGGACAACTTAGAGTAGCTCTGCTCCCTTTGTTGGGATAAAGAATCCCAAGGAAAGCCATACCAATGGTACAGAATAGAGGAAATAGAGTCAAACCCATATGAATGCAGTTATCTCATACTAGACAAAGGCACCGAAAACATTCTTTGGATACAAGAGAGCCTCTTCAACAAATGGTGCTGGGAAAACTGGAAAGCCATACACACCTAATTGAAATTAAGCCCATAACTCTCACAATGCACACAAAACTCAACTGAAAATGGGTCCAGGACCTAGCAGTTAGACCAGAGACCCTGTGCCTAATAGAATAAAAAGTAGGCCCAAATCTTCATATCAGATTAGATACCCACTTCCTTAACAAGACTCGTAAAGTGCAAGAAATAAAATCAAGAATCAATAAATGGGATGTATTCAAACTAAAAAGCTTCTTCTCAGCAAAATATTTAGTGAGGTGAAGAGAGAGCCTACAGAATGGGAGCAATGTTTTACCACATACACATCAGATAGAGCACTAATCTTTAGGACATATAAAGAACTCAAAAAAGTAAAACAAAATTAATAATAATAATAATAATAATAATAACCAAATCATTAAATGGGCTAAGGAACTGAAGAAGAAATACAATTGATCTCAGAAGAAAAATACAATCGATCAACAAATATATGCAAAAATGTTCAAAATCTCTAGCAATTACAGAAATGCAAATTGAAACTTTTCTAATATTTTATCTCATTCCAGTTAGAATTGCAGGTAGCAAGAATACATACAACAACATATGTTGGCAAGGATGTGGGGGAAAAGGCACACACTTAACATTGCTCATGGTACTGCAAATTGGTGCAACCAATCTGAAAAGCCCTATAGATATTTCTTAGGAAACTTGGAATGGAACCACCATTTTAACAAGCTATCACACTCCTTGGTTTATATTCAAAGTACTTAAAAAGAGCATACTACAGTGACACTGCCAAATCAATGTGTATAGGAGCACAATCCACAATAGCTAAGCTGTGGAACCCAACCTAGAAGTCCTTCAACAGATTAACGGATAAATAAACTTGGTATATATATATATATATATATATATATATATATATATATATATATATATATATTCAGAACAGAATATTACTAAGAATTAGAAGAGAATAAAATTGTGGCTTTTCAAGGAAATAGATAGAGTTGGAGAATATAATGCTAAGCAAAATATACCAATTCCAAAAAAACAAAGGCCAAATGTTTTCTCTGTTAAGTGGATGGTGCTCCAAAATGCAGGGGGTGGGGAGGCATGGGATAAATGGAGGAACTTTGGATTGGAAAATAGGAGGAAAAGGAGGGAAGGGGGCCTTGAGGTAGCAAAGATGGTGAATGAGAAGAACATCACTATCCTGGTTGCATGTATGATTGCAGGAATGATGTGACTCTACTTTGTGTATAACCAGAGAATTAAACATTGTGCCCCATTTGTGTACTAAAGATTGAAGAGCATTGTGCTGTCATATGTAACTAATTAGAACAAATAAGTGAAATTAAAAAAAATAATGTTCATTGCAGAGCAGCAATGGCTATATTCAAAGACAAGGTGGACCACTGTTACAAAGCTTCATCCACAGCTAAGCCATATTCACCCAGGGGACTTTGACCTGTAGTGATGAACCCTGAATCAGATCATCTATGTTGGGGACAGAACTTTGCCACTCATGAGCCCTGTGAATGTGATGGTGTATTTAAAAGGCTTTTTGTCTCACAAGGACACATGTGAGGACTTCCTACCCCAGGGTCTATTGCAATCTCCAGAGTCTCAGGAGGCTCTGAATAAACATGGCACTCTCCAGTTCCTTTCACCACCTGAAACACCAAACTAAGACAATGCATTATTAATATCACCCATAGTTAAGAAGAGGAAGTTTCCATGAATTATGTAGAGTGCTACAGGTATTTTCTCATAATGTGAATCAAAGAATATGCTTGTTTGCTCAGTGTGACAGTTGTAGGGCATTGTTGGGACATTTGGCAGGGTGGATTGGCATGAGTTTCAATTTAGGTGTCACCAGGTGAGACTCAGATTCTAAGGTATGGGAATTGGCCCTTGTACATCATAGCACCTGACTTTTTTGCATGAATAAATATAGTTTTGCAGATATATATTGACTTTGCTCAACTAAAATATGAAATTATTGGAAATCATATTGGCCATATCCCATTTTTATGTCATGTTCAGGAATGGATAAATAAGGATGAATCCCACTATTGTGTATAATTATAATAAACCAATAAATAAAGTAATGAAAACAAATGGTAACTGCTAATTCAAAATCTGTCATTTCATCTGATTAACAGATACCATTATTGGATATTATTCATAAAAATTGTTTCCTAAGAGTTGATCCTAGAATTACAAAATTATCCAAGTTTGGCAGTTCTATGCCCGTAGTTCCTTCCATAAGAAAATTATTTCTTCTTTCGTTTTTCTTTCTAAATTTCAAAAGATAACACAGTAAGTTAAATAAATTGGGAGTTGGGGAAAATACACAAGAAATAAAGAGGGTGGAGTCTATGATAAAATTATGACACCCAATCTCCTGCAGATGCCAGGTCTGGCCCCAGCTTTTCTCCAGAGAAGTATGCCATCTCTGCTCTTTTCTGAAGTCCAACTTACTCTCTGTATTTGTCTGGCTCTTCTCAGATGCTTCATTTTCCACAACAGAGGAATAAAGACCCACCCTGACTCTAAGACTGGTGTCAAGGGGAGGGTCATGCTTGTCAGGTTGTGGTCAAGAGAGATCACAAAGTTACATAGAAAGTATCCAGGGACTGGACTGTGGGGACACTTGGCCCATTGTACACAGAGCCCCAGCAGCCATGAGCATGGGCACTGGACACAGCCCCAAGCCTTAGGGATCCTCCTGGGACAGAATTTCTGCTGCTTGCCCAAGATGCTGAGGCTTTGCCCTCTGTGGGGTCTATTTGCCACCTAGTGGCAGGTTTGTGACACAGCAAGTTGTGGAATTTGGGGTGTGGGGACCCAAAGTCCTGACTATTTATTTTTTCTCCCACATTCATCACATTCATGAAGCTGATTCTCTTCCATCTGTCACTAGGCCAGATTTCCTGGGAAACTCAAGGATCCCTCTCCTCAGTATGTTGTCAAACCAAAGACCAACAATTCACCAGGAATTCAGAAAACATACAGGTCACAGGGCAGTTGGGGTCAAGGTGTGTAATCCACAAGAGACGCCAAAGCTGTGATTTTGCCAGAGAAGATAAGGGGCCTGAGAGACCCTTTGGGGTTCAGTGACATTGGTGAGGGAGGCTGAGAGCTCCTGGTCTAGAGAGGCCAACCCAGCCTCATGATTCCTACTCAAAACCCCTTCCAGAGCTGCTGAGGGCCATGCAGTGCTCCCAGGAAGAGCTTCCCTACTCAGCCTTTTGGTAGGGGCAGCTGAGGAATGGTGCAGGAGGTTCCAGAGATGACCAAAATCCAGCCCCCGCTGCCACCCTGCACACTTCCTCCCAGCCTCTGCAGGGTGCTGAGCAAGGGAAGGGAACCTGCCCCTACACCCCAAGGCATCTGGCTTCCAAAACTGCATGGGCCCTTAAAGGAGTCCCAGACCACCAAATGCACACAGGACAGGATGCTACTCTATCAGGGAACAGTGGGGTGACTTTTTATTTAAAACCATGAACTTTGACAGGAGCATGAGGATGGTGGTGGTGAGACCCTGCTGGTCAGTTGGGTCAGGAGGTTAGTTTCTTGCTCAGGTCTTGGCTCTGCAGAGCAGGTGCTAAGCACAGGAGATGACAAGTACTATGCCCATGAACAATGGACAGGGGGCTTGAGACATCTCAGGAACTGGCAAGACCACACCTATCTCAGTCTTAGGGTGTAAAAGTTGAATTTCCTTTTAGAAGAGAATATGGGGCACCCTGCTTTCCTGGGGGTGTCTAAGAAGTAGTTTCCTGTGCTCAGCCACCCAGGCACTCAGAGGAAGGTATATCTGTGGTCCCAGGAGGCTTGATTACAGCTCAATATGGTGACAGACATTGGCCTCACCCACGGGGAGCTTGTTCTGCAGGAATGCAGGATGCAGGAATCGAAGGTCATGAGGTTCCACTGAGATTTCAAAAGAGGCCCTGAAGGCCAGGTGGGGTGCATCAGGGCAAATCCCTGCAGCAGCCCTGAGAAGACAAGGTGTGGAGATGTGAGAATGGAAGTACCGTTGTAGTGGAGGCCTTGGGACTGAGAGATGCCAACAGCAGGGACATCTGCTGAGGGAAACTCTGAATCCAGCAGAGACAAGTGGAAAGGGAGGGGGGGCATGTGGGTTGCAGCCAGCAAGTCCACAGGAGCAAAGCCCTATGTAAACCCTTTGGACAGAACTTCATTGTGCCACATGCCCACGTGCTGGATAGGGGGCTGCAGGGTGGGTTTGCCCAACTGGATTTTTTTCATCTTTCTTTGGTCCCATCCATTCTTCCTTTGGTTCTATTCTCCCCATTGGAATGGGAATGTTGACACTCTGACACTGGACAATGGATTTGCTTTTGGCTTTTTACCACAAGTTTTCCTTGGGGCTCCTATGAAACTGTGGACTTGGAATTTTAGGTACTGGTGTAATTGTTACTGTGCCCATGAATAATGGGACAGGGGGCTTGAGACATCTCAGGAACTGGCAAGACTATGGGACCCTTGAACATGGACTAAATGCATTTTTCATTGTGATATGGACATGAGCCTTTGGGGGTCAGAAGTGCAGGTTATGATAAGGATATGAGATGTACCCCCAGAATATTCTGTTCTTCAGAGGTAAAATATTCAGTTCTTGAGAGCTACAATCAGTCCATCTTAGTTTAAGTTGATTGATCCTGTGTTAACTGTAGACAGATGGGGCAAGGCTGGGGAGGTGGGTCATGGGGGCATATCCTGTAACAGTTTTTCTGCCTGTGCCCCCTGTTCCACCTCTTCTGGAGATCTTGTCATGTCCTAAGCTGCTTCTCTCTGCCATGTCCTCTGCCATGATGTTCTGCCTCACCAATTGCCAAGAGATATGGAGCCAGTCGGCCATGGATTGAATCTCTGAAGCTAAGAACATCACTATATTGTGTGACCTACTAAATTTTTCCTGTCTGTTTTGTATCTCAGGGATGAAGAGCTGAGTAAAACCTACACTTTGACCCAGTTCTTACATATGAGTATGTTATTTTCCTCATATTTGTTAACTTTCCAGTTTACTTTTTGCTATTAATTTGTAACTTCATACCATTTTCTTCAGAGGAGATAATTTGCATGTTCTAGGTTATAAGGCTTTATAACATCATTGAGATTTGTTTTGTGGCCTAACACATGCAGGATTTTGGAAAACATTCCACATGCACTTTGAGCAATCATGTAACAAGCCATTGTGGGTGAATCCTCCTACATGTCTTTTAGGTGGGTTGCATTGCTGCAGGTCTCTGTTTTCTGACTTGTCCTCTGTCCGGTTGTCCCAGGGACTATTGAAAGTACAATAGAGGGGTCCCTTTGGTTACTGAATTAGAGTCTGTTTGTCCCTCATAGCTGTCCTTGTTTTTAAATGTGTTTTGGAGCCCTGGTGTTCAGTGCATGTGTGTGTGGCTATTCTATCTTCTTGGTAAATTGACTCTGTTTTCATTATTTACTCCTTTGTCTCTAAAGCAATTTTGACAAACTTATGGATGTTGGACAAGAGCATAACTCTTTCTTGTCTCTTGCTCAGTATTTGCCTATGATATTTTCCTGTGTTTTTACTGTCAAGCTCTGCTTGTTGTAAGATATAGTGTGAGACTTTTGGACACAGCATGTAGACATACAGTTTCAATCAATGTTGCCAATCTACATATTTTAATTGGAGGTTAATTTATTGACATTAGCAGAATTACAGAGGGGGAAATTTTCCCTTTGCCATTTTTTTAAACCTTTCTTTCTGCCTCATACCTATTTGTGTATCTTCTCCTTTATCTTTAGTTGATTTGGGGTAAAATATTTTGATTTCTCTCCCATTTTCTATTTTCCTGTGTATATTACAGCTTATTGTTTCTTTGTTTTGGTGAATTTTGGTTTGAAATATAATGCACAAAATTTATAACATCTTAACACAAGCTGGTGACAATTGGACTTCAGTTTCCTTAAATCACCACCCTCCCTTATACTTCCGCATCTCTTGATGTGACTAATGTCAATTCACATCTGTTTGTTGTGCAGGTGTTAACACAATGCTTAGTAATAATGAGCATTAATATATTTCCTAAAAATCCTGTGAAAAACAAGAATAGAGTTATAATGAAATTACACTAATGATTTAAAAATTATTTCCAGTGTTTGTTTTGACAGAAGAACTCTGTAGTTTTGAATGATTTCTAGTTGCTCTATGGCCTACTTCATTTCAATTTGGAGAACATCTTTTCCCCAGTAATTTCCCTTCTGATCATAACACTCCAGGGCTTCTGCAGCTGGTGGGATCTTGGTAGGTTGTGACTGAGCTGTGGCCATGGCACTCAAGGTCCAGAGCCCTCAACTGCAGCTTATGCAGCTTCTTCCTTTCAGACAACCTGCTGAGCTGCTGCCCAGAATAGCAGCACAGGTGGCAGCTGGGCAACCCAGGCAGGGAGGTTTTTGTTCTGGACTGCACCCCAAACTGTGGGAGGAACTTTTGTACCTTGATAGCAGTAATACAACCCAGCATCCTCAGCCTCCACCGTGCTGATTTTCAGTGTAAAATCTGTCCCTGACCCACTGCCACTGAACCTGTCTGGTACCCTAGTGAACCAGTTGGAAACCTTATAGATCAGAAGTTTGGAGACTGGCCTGGCTTTGCAGATACCAATGCAAATAGGGTTTTCCATCACTCTAAAGGAGGCTCTGACTGGTCCTGCAGGACATGGAGGCCAACTGTCCAGTGGTGACAGGCACAGAGATGAGTCTGGGTCAGCACAACATCCCCACTGGATCCTGAAATCATGACATAAATGAAAGTTTATGCACAGTATTATAAAATATTTTCATGATTTTTCTCTTGTTCCTTTCTTAACTAATCATTTGTGTGTGCAGTGTATGTAGTTTGGGTTTCTACCAAAAAAATAAAATGTCTTATAAGACAGAGGTTGGTGTGTCTAGAGGTTGATCACATTAATGTCCTCTTTCTAGGTCCCAGTCTCCACCAGGACACAAATCTTTCTTTTTCCTTTAGATACTTCCTCCCTTTCATAGACCTAAACATCACATTCCCCATTTTTTGAGCTGAATCACATACCATGAACCTGGGCAGGGGTCACATGTAGGAGGCAATGAGCTCACACCCTCCCTCTTCTCCCTCCTTATTTCCTCTGTCCTCACCTGGGATCCAGAGCAGCAGCAGTCCCAGGAGCTGAGCAAGGAACCTCAACTTGAGAAGCTGAGCTGAGGAGTCCTAGTGAGTCAAGGGCAGGTTAGAGCTGAGCTTTATATTAACTTTTCAGGAAGGCCCTCCTCAGGGAGCAACATGCAAATCCCCTGGTGTATGCGTGTTCACACTTGTGCACAGGTGTAGAAGTGCAATCTGAAGATGAGCTATAGCCACCTTTGATATTTTTTTTCTTTGTGAAATACAGTTAGATGAAAAATTGAAATTTTCAACTTGGAGTAAGCTAACAGTGTAAAATAGGTTACTTCCATATATAAGGCATTGTTGTCCTGGATTGAAACCTTTTTCTCTTTTTTTCTAAATGACATCTTGGGTAATTGAATAAACCCAATTTTAATGAGAATCTAACAAACATATTTGTGTACAACCTTTTGCTGGAATATACAAGTCAGATTAATTTGACCGGGGCTAGGGGTTAAGGAAACACTTTCTCCATGCTCACCTACCCACACACTCAGAGGCTGAGGCACCTACCACACACCCTAGAGCCTGGGCTACTGTTCAAGATGTTGACACATCTTGGTGTCAACCACATAGTGCTAGTTCTGCAGTAATGCAGAATGCTAGAGTTATGGGTACGTAGATGCTGCCACCCAGATTTCACAGGGATTCCTGGGTGGCCAGAAAAAGTGCTCCAGTGTTGGAGTTCCTGGAGGATTTTCCCTGAGAAGGGGCACTCAATGGACCTGTGGAAGGAGGCAGACGCTGCAGTGGCGATTTCCAAAACTGAGAAAATCCAGTAGCACAGACGGTGTGCTGAGAAGAGCTGCAGGGATAGAAAAGGACAAAGTATGTTTCACACTGTCAGATGGGCATCATCTTTTGGGGATAGGAACATAATTTTTGACATGAAATTTAGATGTCCCCCAAAACTCATGTGTGAGAAAATGCAAGGCTATCTAGAGGTAAATAATTGCAATTTGAGCGTCTTCACCTGTTCTAATCAGTGCTTTAATCACCCAATTTAAATAAGCTTGGTGGTTACTCCAGGCAGGCAGGGTGTGGACAGAGAAGCCCGCTTTGGGGGCATGGCTCTGAGTGATATATTTTGCCCCTCATCTGTAGTGTCCTTCTCTTGGTCCCTGGTGCCACTTCCTAAACCATACTCCTCCACCTCACCCTTCCACCAGGAAGCTCTGTCTCACCAGGGGCCCAGGGTAGTGTTGAAGGCTGTCTATTGATTGAAAATCTGAACAGTGAGCCCCCAAATGAACTTGTCATCCTCTGATTGTTCTTGCCAGGTCTTGTGGTAACAGCAGTGAAAAAGGGGGACAAAAAGGACTTCTGACTTTGTTAGGGTGGAAGCTGGTCGAGTTTGGGGGAAGCCATGGTTAAAGGAAACCTGCCTGAGAGAGAAGCCTGGGCTGGGGTGAGTGGGGCAAAGACATTGTGGACATGGCCCATAGCAAGAGGGCTAAGGACCTGGGTTATTTGAATAAGGGTTGAGGCTCAGACTGGACAATACTCACAGAAGAGTTAAACCTTTTTACATTTTCTTTCTTTCTTTCTTTCTTTCTTTCTTTCTTTCTTTCTTTCTTTCTTTCTTTCTTTCTTTCTTTCTTTCTTTCTTCCTTCCTCCTCCTTCTCCTCCTCCTCCCCTCCTCCTCCTCCTCCTCCTTCCCTCCTCCTCCTCCTCCTCCTCCTCCTCTTCCTCCTCCTCAAGGAAACACAAGTTGGGGCCCAGAGCTTCAGAGCTTCACTTCAGATCATGGATCCTTGAATGCTTTCCTCTACTCCCACAGTGATGCCCAGAGCAGAAGGGCATGGTGGAGAGAAGCTGCTCACCTCCTGGTGCCTAGGAAGCAGAGTGAGAAATTGAGGTGCCTTGAGGACAGTATAGAATCCTCAAGAACCTATCCCCAGTACCCTTTCTCCAGGAATTCCCAGAATGCCTGGTCACCACCCAGTTAGTCCATTGAATTATAAATCTACTGAATGGATTAATTGCAACTTTCATGCCCTCATCCTTCCACCTCTGAATGTTTCTGCAGTAATGGGAGCTTTCAGGTGATGACACCTCACATCCACACAATAACATTACGCACCTGGACCCCTTAAACTCAAGGTGTGACTCAATAGACAAAATGCATGGAGTCCACCTGCAAGAGTCCCCATAGTCTTAACAATTCCAGCTGGTCCAAAAATCCAAGCCAAACTCTTATGATCCCAGTGCTGTGTGAAGGAGAAAAAGAAAAGAAAAGAAAAAGAAAACTTTGACCAATTTGTTGTTTTTTTTTTTTTTTTTTGTCAATAGGGATTGAACCCAGGGGCACTTAAACATTGAGCCAATCCCCACCAGTTTTATTTTTTATTTTTTATTTTGAGACAGTATCTTGCTAAGTTGCTAGATCTTCACTAGGTTTCTGAGGCAGGTATTGATCTTTCAATCCTCCTGCCATAGGCTCCCAAGTTGCTGGACATCACAGGTGCAACACCACAGCCTGTCCATTTTTCTTTTCTGAATATCATCATCGATATGGATCTGATTAAATATACTTTTTCTCTTTGTTCCCTTAATCACTAAGTCATTCAGCCCACCATCCTGAGGAGCTGGGATCCCAGAGTCTTTCCCTCTTGGAGCTCTAAGGACACTGTGGTTGGGAGCAATGTGAGTCTCATCTGTATGTCTTCAAAGCTTCAACCCTGGCCTTAGGGGCCTGCAAGTGTTGCACTTCCTCCTAGCTGGGTGAGGAGCACCATGATCCTGTCACTCTGATGCCCATCAAGGACAAGAATAAATTCCAGTGACCTAATCCTCATTCCTATTCCTTCACTACAAGGACTCTCTTTCAAGTGCAGTTCCCCAGTGAGGCATCTGCTCAGACCCACACACCTGCTGCTTCTCCCTGAATGTGTTAGAAGTATTGGTTTTCACCAATTTACCCACTGAGTGCTCACTCTGAGTCTTTCCGGGTGCCCATGGCCCTAAGGACATGGAGTCTGCTGGAACAATGGGCAGTGGGAGGAGGTGATTTGATTCCTCAATGGAAAGTGTGAGTCTGACAGGGCGTGGTGAAGTGGTGACAGCAATAACCCCAGGTCAGTCTGGGCTCATGATTTCCAGGGACAACATGGAGGGCTGTTTGCCATCCCTACTGTGCTTTGACGGCCTCTTTTGGCCAAGTGTGGAGATGCTGTCTGAGAATTTTTCTGTTGGCAGTGCCATTTTAGAGTAATACACACTTTCTTGCACATGTGAAACACATTTTGCTACTGTGCTTATTTAGACAAAAAAAGTCACAAGTGATTTTCAAACTAGGCAGGATTATGATTATATTAGAAATGATACATAATTTCCTTATAAATGTTAGCTGTCCAGGGGTTGGGATCCTGGAACTCCAAAGCCTAAGGATATTAGGATTCTCAACACTCTAGGTAGCAATGCACAATGCTTGGGGTTTGAGCAAGTCAGTTTCTCTTTGGTTGAGGGACACATTTGTTGACCTCTTCCAATCATGATCTGTGAGGTGTGATGAATGGAAATTGTGAGATGTCATCAATTTAATTAAAAGGACGAGAGGAGGAAGCAGGAAGATGAGGGAAGTCATCAGCTAACAGCTACTGGACAAAACCAGCAAAAGTATCTTCCACATTCTTCAATGTTTTCTTAAACCATGAACAAAAACCTAGGTGGACATTACCCGCCCACTGTGTCTCACTCACCAAGAACATTTCTGAATGGCATTCCCACACAACCCATAACCACAAAAAAATTCTTCTGAGGGCCACCATTCCCCAGAACTTTCCCTCCTATGTAGCATCACCCCCTTTTGTTCATAGTATATGTGGTTTGAGGACCAAAAATTCATGCTGTCTTTCCACACATTTCCATTACATCAATAGCATGCCCACTGGACATGTTTTCTGCTGCAATCAATCCTTGCAACTGGTCACTGCAGAAGCTTCTCCCCAGACCTGGTGCTGCTCAAAGAAACAACTGTTAAGCCTCAATGGCCTCCTTCAACAAAACCACCCAAGGACCTTCAGAGCTTGGCTACCTCTGAGCAGTGCCCTCAGCAGGTGGAGGCAGCAGGAGGAGCAGCTGGGGCAGCCTAGCCTCACTTTTCTGCTCCCTGGTAGGTTTTTGTCATGGCCTGTATCACTGTGGGAGGGTAACTGTTATACTGTAGACAGTAATAAGTGGTAACATCATCAGGCTCTAGGTCACTGATGGTGAGAGTGAAATCTGTTCCATATCCACTGCCACTGAACCTCGAGGGGACCCCAGATTGCAAATTGTTGCAGCATTGATCAGTAGCTTAGGAGTTTGCTCTTGTTTCTGCTGATACCAGGCTACATTGTTGTAAATAGTCTCACTTGCCTGGCAAGTAATGGTGACTCTGTCTTCTTGAGATACAGAGAGAGCGGATGGAGACTGGGTCATCTGGATATCACATCTTATACCTGACATTGGAAACAAACACAAATATACACACATTTATTAATGTCTCAAGAGACTTTTCTAGAAGGCTGAGAACTTGTGCAATGTTTTCTCCCCTTACCTGGGAGGCAGAGCAGCAGGAGTCCCAGGAGCTTAGAAGGGGCCCTCATGGCCATGCTGTGTCCTGACAGGGACTGACTCCTACACAGGGTGCGAGCAGCCTCTTAAGAAGTCCTCAGGGCAGTGGGCTGTGCTGTGGGAACATGCAAATCAGCAGGGCTGGGCAGGCTGTGCAGGAATGAGCCATGCTCCAGGTCTGGTTTCTCTCAGTCCCTCAACACTGACCAAGTGTCCCCATGTGTTCCAGGTCAAACCAAGGCCGCTCAGATTTACCTTTTAGAGAGTCCATTTCTCTCTGGTGATATTTTGTTACTAAGGATTTTTTAGAAAAACTGTCATATGTTGATGAAGATTTAAGGTCTGGATTGAGCAAATTATTTCATACCTAATATGAGGATTATGTAGGAGAAGGTTCTTGTAGAGAATATGTAGAGAAGTGTTACAGAGGAGAACATCAGGCCATTAATATGCTCTCACATGTTCCTGGTGTGAGGATACCTTGGGTTTCATTTGAAATTGTGAGGATGTGAAATAATTAAAAAAAAAACGCATTAGAAGAACTTGGCTTTATTCAAAAGCATTTGGATCGGCTCTAGAGCAGAACTACATTTATATTGGGCAAGGTCCTGCAGAAGAACAAAGATAATACCAAGTTTACTTGGTGAGTGTGCCACTTGGAGATCCCTCTGGACGTCTTTCATACCAGGGACTCAGTGGTCCTGGTTTGGTTTGGGGACTCCCATATCAGCCCCCTTTGCTGCCACTTCATCACACTCCCATGGCCCATCAGCATGGTGGCTGACTAGTGGCATCCACCTGATGACTTTGCAATCCTCTGCTTCTTTCTCCAGCTCCAGCAGTTGCCTTAGCACAGCCTGAGCCCTGGAGGAGTCCAGCTCACAAGAAAGTAGACAGAGCACATGGCCTGGGCCTGCTGTGAGCTGCACTGCTCCCGCTAACACCTACAGTGGCTCTAAGCTTCATGTGGCCCCAGCCACTCCAGTGAGGAACGCAGAGTGAATCCCTCCACATTCTCTCCTCACAAAATTCAAGATTGTGCCAGTGCTGCCCATTCCTTTACCCTCTTGTGTCTCATCTCTGAGCTAGTGGCAGGTGCCCTCTAATCCCTGCTCCTGTCCTGCAGTGGAAGAGGCTCTCCTCTTCTTACCACGCATAGCAGGACAGAGCAGGTGCTCAGTGAATCAGAACTCAAGATGACAGTGACTGCAGACTCTGGTTTCTGGTGAGCATCTTGGTTTACCATTGTGGGAATGGGGCTCTACATTTACACACAGAGCAGACTCAGGCCCTGGACTACCTCGGAGAGGCTGGAGCAGGGGCTCACACAGGGCTAGCTCAGGCTGGCATTGCCTGAGGGCTGGGCTGTGGCCTGGGTATGGGAGAAAGCAGCTCTCCTGGGAAGTGGGGCTGAGGGCCTGGGGAATCAGAGCCCTGAGCCTGAGCTACCAGTCAGGGGAGCCACAGGGGACATCCCTCCTCAGCTCTAGGTGCTGAGCAGAGCTCTGAGCCCACAGCCGAGGTGAGAGTCCAAGACAAGGAGCTCATCCCTGGGCCTGGCTCTGTGGGGCTGTTGAGCTCAGCACATGCTCCATGGTCCTGGGGACTGACACCAAGAGGAAGGTGAACAAACCTTCTGTCTCAAAGTCTCACCAGAGCCTGAATCCATGATGGTTAGAAAAATAAGGAGCAAGTGTCATACACATGGATAAACTGTCTGTTTGCATGTAAGATATAATTACTAAATCAACATATTATTGACTTATATTTTTATTTGGAATTCCTAGCATCAAGTAAAATGCATATTATGTTAACTGTAGATAATAGCAGCATAACCAGTTTTTAAAAATATAGATGACACATGCTGGTGTTGTGGCTCAGTGGTAGAGTGCTTGCTAAGCATGTGTGAGCACTGGGTTTGATTTTCACTATCATATAAAAATAAAATAAAGTTGTGTCCTCCTACAACTAAAAATATCAATGAAAAAAATACAGATAATATTTGGGCTGGGGATGTGGCTCAAGCGGTAGTGCGCTCGCCTGGCATGCGTGCGTCCCGGGTTCGATCCTCAGCACCACATACCAACAAAGATGTTGTGTCCAACGAGAACTAAAAAATAAATATTAAAAATTCTCTCTATCTCTCTCTCTTCTCTCTCACTCTCTCTAAACAACAACAACAACAACAACAACAACAAAAATGCAGATAATAAGCCAAGTGCAGTGGTGTACACCTGTAATCCTAGCAACAGGTAAGCCTGAGACGGGAGGATGAGAAGTTCAAGATCTGCCTCCTCAATTTAGCAAAGCCCTGTCTCAAAATAAAAAGAAAATAAATAAATAAATAAATAAATAAATAAATAGAGCTACAGATGTTGCTCTGTAGTTGAGCATCACTGGGTTCAATACTCAGTACCAAAAAATATATATATACATATATATATATATATATATATATATATATAATAGAGTATATTAAAAGGTTAAATTTTAGTATTTTAATATACACTAAAAAGGGATAAACACGAGTAATGCCCTAACAGGACATAGTTCAATATATAGAAAAAGGACTGTATCAATAGTTCACAAAGAGCACCTCAAATCAATAATAAAAATTTTTAAAAAATCAAAGATAAGGGATCATTATAAGGAATGCAAAAATCACAGAAGAAATAAAATATAAAATAAATATATGAAAACCCATTATAAATTATAAAAATAACGAATAAGATATAATGTTATTTTAGACATGAATTTGAGGTCAGATTTTTAAGAAGAATCTGGCATGAACCAGTGTTAGGGAGAGTGACCCCCTGCTGGTGGTGACAGTTGTTCCTGGTGGAATGGCCTTTGTCTTGCATGGTCTGCTGATGGCACTCAAATGGGAATTTTTCTGGTTCCAGGGGTTATTTGCACACAAACTCACCCTCTAAAGGTGTTCAGGGCTGAGACCTCTACACTCAATACTGACCACTGTGGCATGTTTGAGTGGTTGAATAGCTGGGAACAATCCAAATATCTCCTTAGATGACAGACCCTGGGCTGGGTATGCTGCTCTGAGGTGGAGTCCCTGTCCTGCAGACACAGGCCTGGGTTCAGCCCACACAGAGGGTGAAGAGAGTGGGATCCCCGTCTCCTTCATGTTTGCCTTTCCTGGAACTCCAGCCTTACTGGTGAGCATCTCTGTTCCTGCCCATCTTCCAGCACCTGGAACAACTCTGCAGGGCCGTGGGCCTGAAGCACTTGAGTGAAGGCCTGTTCACCAGAGTCCAGGCTCAGAGCTGCTGTTCCCAAATCTGGAGCAGCTGTTCCTCCTCAGATGGGCTTCCTCTCTAGCAGTGTTTTCTCTAGTGGGGGCTCCAGGTGCACTAAGGACACCTGAGCCCCTATGGAGTGATCAGTAACCACACATAGCTTAGCACCCTGGGGACAGCCTGAGGACAGCACTGACATTGCTGCCTCTTCTCCCCTCCCCCTCTCTTCCACTCCTCCATGTGATGTCCCCATTGTCTGTTCCACACGACAGTGGAGCCTGCAGTAGGCTTTATCCCCTCAGGGTGATTCATGAGGACAACTCACCCACTTTACACATGGCTGCACAATCTTCAGAGCTGTGGCCCTGTCCTCTTTCTCATCCAGGCTCACTGCTGACTCTTAGTTCTGACCTCTATCCATGAGTCCTCAGAGGAGGGACATTCCTCTCAGGTTGTGATATCACAGGTTATAAAACAAAATAGAAAACATTTAGGAACATTCCTGTGAGGAGACTTAGTGCACTGTGCAAAGAGGCCCAGCATCCATGAGCCTGGGCACTGGGCAGAGATCCCAAGCCTGAGGGCTCCTCATGGAAAGAGATCTCTGCTGCTTTCCCAGGGCCTCTGAGGACAGGACCCTAGGCTGGGTTCTTTGTTGGTTTTATTTGCCACCTAGTGGCAGAGTTGAGGCATAGCAACTTGGGAATTTGGGGGTGTGGAAATCCCAGATTCATGAAACTGATCCTCCTCCATCCATCATTAGGGCTGATTCTGAAGGAAACTCAAAATGATTCCTCTCCTTAGTAAGTTGTTCAACTAGTTGAGTACAGAAGACCAACACTGCCCCAGGGATTCAGAAAATATACTGGTCTTGAGGGAGCTGGTGTCTAGGTGTGTAACTCAGGATATACAAAAGCTAGGGTTTTGCCAGAGAAGAGAAGGGGCCTGCGAGACCCTGAGGGGTCAGTTTTAAAGGTAAGGGAGGGTAAGGGATCCTGGTCTAGAGAAGCCAACCCAGCCTCATGCTTTCCATGCAAAACTCTTCCAGAGTTGCTGAGGGTCTCCCAGGGCTCCCAGGAAGAACTTCCATGCCCAGCAGTTAGGCCAGGGAAGCTGAGGCAGCTGAAGAGCAGTCCAGAGTGTCCCAGAGGTGCCCAGGCTCCAGTCACCACTGCCACAATTGGCCCTTCCTCCCACCCTCCGCAGGGTGCTGAGGAAGGAAAGGGACCTGCCCCTGCAGCCCCAGCATCCCCGGCTTCCCACACTGCACCTTTCCTTAAAGGAGTCCCAGATCACGACATGCACACAGGACACCTGACACCCTCTCAGGGAGCAAGTGAGATGATGTTTTATCTAAAACCATGAACTTGTACAGGAGCAGGAGGATGGTGGTGTTGGGGCCCTAGAGATCAGGTGAGTCAGGAGCTCAGTTCCTGTCTGGAGTCTTGGCTCTGCACAGTAGGGGCTCAGCACAGGAGATGACAAGTGCTATGCCCATGAAAAATTAAAAAACTGGCTTAGGGACATATCAGAAATTGACAGACCACCCAATGTCACCATTAAAGATGTAAAAATTAAATTTTTTTTTGAAAAGACACCATGAGGCACCCTGCTTGCATGGGGGCTCCTAGGAACTAGTTTCCTGTGCTCAGCCAACCAGGCTCAGAAGAAGGTATATCTATGGTCCCAGAAAGCTTGTTGACAGCTCAAGATGGTGGCAGACATGGGCCTTACCCACATGGAGCTGGTTCTGCAGGAATGCAGGATGCAAGAGTCAGGGGTCATTAGGTTCAACTGAGATTTCAAAATCCAGGCAGGGTGCATCAGGGCTGAATCCCTGCAGAAGCCCTGCGAAGACAAGGTGTGGAGATGTGAGAATGGAGGGGGCATTGCTGTTGAGTCCCTGAGACTGAGAGATGCCAACAGAATGGTACATTGGCTAAGGGAAACTCTGAATCCAGCAGACACAAGTGGGAAGGTAGGCCATGTGGGCTGTAGCCAGCAAGTTCACAGGGGCAGAGTCCTGTGTCAACCCTTTGGAAAAAACTTCACTGTGCCACATGCCCAGGTGCTGGACAGGGGCTGCAGGTTGGGTTTGCCCAACTGGATTTTACAATCCAGCTTTAGCACTATCCCTTCTTGCTGTGGTCCTGTTCCTCTTTTTTGAAATGAAAAAGGTGACATTCAGCCACTGGATAATGGACATATGTAACTTGCTTTAGACTTTCACAAGGGCTCACCACCCTGAGTTTTCCTTGGGTTTCAGAGATTTTGAACTTGGACTTTAAGGTAACGCTGAATTGTGAAGACTGTGGGATTCTCAAAAATGGACTAAATGCACTTTTCATTGTGATTTGGACATAAGCTTTTCAATGTCAAGAGTGGATTGTTATGATTTAAATGTGAAATGTCTCTCAAAAGCCTCTGTTAACCTGGACGTCTTCAGGTGTCAACCATTCAGATTAGGAGAGTGTGACATCATCAGTCCATCTTAGTCTGAATGGACAGTGTCAGGGATAACTGTAAACAGATGGAGCAGGGCTAGATAGGGGGGCCACTGGGGGCATGTCCTCGATGAGTTGACCTTCCTGTGTTCCTTCCTCTTTCTCCCCATCCCTCTCCTGTTGACATGACATAAGTTGCTTCTCTCTGCCACGTCCCCTCCTGTGACGTTCTGCCTCACCTTGGCCCTAGGACTATAGAGCCAGTTGACCATGGATTGAACCTCCAAAACCATGAGCCAAAATAAACTTGTCCTCTCAGTGTTCATGTCTGGTCTTTGGGTCCCAGAAATGAAAAGCTCACTACAGCATTTCATTTGAGCCAGCTATTATAAGAGTGCATTATCTTTCTTCATATTTGTGAATTTTCCCATTCACTTTATGCTGTTCACTTGTAACTTCATACCATCATCATCAGAGGAGATAATATGCATGTTCTATATTCTAAGTCTTTATTTAAGATTTAGTTTGTTTCCTAACACATACAGGATCTTGGAGAATATTCCATGTGCACTTGAGCAATCATGCAGCAAGCCATTGTGGGTAGAATACACCTAAATGTCTGTTAGGTATGTGGCATGGCTGCAGGTCTCTGTTTCCTGACTTATCCTCTGTCTGGTTGTTTAAGGGACTATTGAAATTACAATAATTGGGTACGCTCTGTTACTGTATTGTTGTCTATTTGTCCCTCACAACTGTCCCTGCTTTTAGATGTGTTTTGCTGCCTTGATTTTTGGTGCATGTATGTTTGTAACATTTATACCCAGGAGAACAGACCCCATTATCACTGTATATTTTTTTTGTCTCTCCAATCAAATTTGAAAAAATTCTATATTTCTGATAATAGCATGACTACTTTTTCTCATGTTTTTTATTTGTTTTTACCATCAAGCTCTGCTTGTTCTAAGACCTAACATGAGATTACTAAATGAACATGTACATACACAATTTCAATCCATTATGCCAATCTACACATTTTGACTGAATGTTCACCTATTTACATTCAGCAAAGTTACAAACAGGAAGGAACTTCCCCTTGCCATTCTTCTGTGCTTTCTCTCTTCCTGGTGCCTTTTTAATCCCTGAATCTCCTCCACTACAACCACCTTTCTCTTTAGTTTATTTTGGGATATAATGTTTCAATTCTTTACAATTTTTTTCTGTTTATGTGATAGTTTTTCCCCCTATTTCTGTTAGTTTGGGGTAAATTATAACATACAAAATTTCTAACACCTTGATAAAAGCTTGTGACAATTTGACTTGAATCTTATTTATATAGGACCCCTCCCTTACCCCTCAGTACCCCTGGGTGTTACTGATGTCATCATTTGCATCTTTTTGTTGTGCATGCATTAACACAACAGGATGAGTGCTTCCAATACCTATTTCTTAAATATACTGTGGAAAAAAAGATTAGATTTATAATGAAAATATTTCTCATTTTTGTTTTAACAGAAGAACTCTGTATTTTTGCATTGCTCTTAGGGTCTCTTCAGTTGACTTAATTTCAACATGGAGCACTCCAACTCTATTTCAGAGAGTCTCCCTCCTGCTGGTGCCACACCAGGGCTTATGCAGCTGGTGGGATCTTCTTAGATGGTGACTGAGCTGTGGCCATAGCACTCAAGATCCAAGGCACTCAGCTGCAACTTCTTTCTCTCAGATAATCTGCTCTGCTGCTGAACAGACCAGCAGCTCATGTGGCAGCTGAACCACCCAGGCAGAGAGATTTTTTTGTCAGAGGCTGCACCACTGTGCTAGGAACATGTGTACTTTGCAAGCAGTAATACATCCCAGCATCCTCAGCCTCCACTCTGCTGATTCTCAGTGTGAAATCAGTCCCTGACCCACTACCACTGAACCTGTCTGGGACCCCAGTGAACCAGTTGGAAACCCCATATAATAGGCCCCTTGGATCCTGGCCTGGCTTGTGCACAACCAAATACAAATAAGTGATTATATTACTGTGTAAGAGGCTCTGACTGGACCTGCAGGAGATGGAGGCTGACTTTCCAGGGGTGACAGACAGGGAGAGGGAACTCTGGGTCATCACAGTGTCCTGACTGGATCCTGAAACAATGATAGAAATAAAAGTTTATTCATAATATTATGAAACATTTTAATTATTTCTATTTTTGTTCTGTTCTCAAATAAATTATTTGTGCATTCTTGAGTATATAGTTTGGGTTCCTATCCAGAAATACCCAATGTCATATAACAGAATTTTACATGTACAATGCCTGTCTAGAGGTTGACCACACCACTCTCCTCTTTCTATGTCCCAGTCTTCACCAGTAGATGATTTGTTTATCCTCTAGTAACTTCCTCGCTTTCATGGATCTGAACATCACATGCCCCATTCTATGCAGTGACACCCACACAACTAACATGCACAGAGATCACATGTAGGAAGCACTGAGCTCACCACCTCCCTCTTCTCCTTCCTCATCCCCTCTGCCCTCACCAGGGATCCAGAGAAGCAGCAGCCTCGGGAGCTGAGCAGGGAACCTCATTTTGAGAAGCTGAACTTTGTAGTCCCCGTGAGTCAAGGGCACGTTAGACCTGAGCTTTTATATCAGTTTTGCAGGAAGGCGCTCCCCAGGGAGCAGCATGAAAATTGCCTGGTGGGTGTAGCTGGGTGGAAAGAGCCAATGGGAGGGGGTAGACTGACTTTGAATAAATATGTCTTCTGTGACTGCAGGGAAAGTGATGAGATGAAGACCATCCTTGTGGGCATAAGATCTGATGGCAAAAGGGAAAATCTTTGCAAAAGTCTCAGTGAGTTCAATAGGAAGCACTAATACAGCACCCGACAAGAGAAAGTGGACAGTGTGTTCAGGGCAATGTCTGGGGAGTGAATGGCCAGGCTGTTTGACTCCCTCCCATGTAACCTGGAGAAGAAAGACACCCCACACCCACTAGAACTGACAGAGGAAGTTTTCTCCCCACAGACCCACCTGCTTTAGCTCTTTTAAGACTCCTGTGGTGGCTTCTGTTACCATGTTCACAAGTGCTGAAAATGGTCTCTCCCTGGGTCTTTGCAAAGGTCACAAGAACCCAACAGGAGAAAGAAATCTTTCTCTCACATTCAAAATCAATAATTTACTCTTAATTTCCAATGGTTTTTTTGGGGAAAAAGATCTTCCCACAGTAATCTTCTCACTGTGTACAATCATGTCCTCTCAGGGGTCCTGTTCCTTCCTTGACTTGGTTGATAAACTGTCTCTCTCTCCTGGCCTGTGTGTGAGGTGGCCACACCATGAGTCCCCAGCTCAGAAAAACACACAGTACATGAGTGACAAAAAAACAGCACACTCGGCTGTCAGGTCACCTGGATTTTCACACCTCCTGCAGATTGGTGTCTGTGTCAAATTTCTTTTGACCTGAACTCAGAATCCTACAGCTATTGAAAGAATAAGTCACACTGTTCCACAAAATTTGGGGTTATATACACTCAGTTTCAAAATAAGCAGTCCAAGGAATCTAATAGCATATAGACTATAGAGCAAGTTTAACCTGGAACTTGATCTGTATAAGCTCTGGGAAACCCCAATAGGACTTGTTAGACAGGTTGGAGGAGAAAGTGAAATGACCTTGAATTTCCCCCTGATTTCCACTGCAGAAATAAGACTGGCTGCCAAATATCTGGGGAGGGTGTGAATCTAACATGTCACCTTTACCTCGCTGACATTTCATTCACCCTCATGGTTTGCTTCATTCAATAAATTTGGTGTTGTTCTATCTGATATGTGATGTGAGACTATGTCATTCTGGGACCTTCTCCCAATTATTGGCCTCCTAATCAGTGAAGCTGGTGATGGATGGAAAAGAAAGGAGAAGAGAACCAACATCAAGGAGAGTGTGCACAATTATCAATGTCATGGCTCTTTTTAAAGAACTGTCCTAATGGGTATCAAGTGAGAAATTAGATTGACTCCACTGTGGGAGGCCATCCTCTCAGTGACTTGAGTTACCTCCCTGGCTGGGTGAGAGGCTTAGACACAGCTGTGTTAGAGCCTTCCCCATCCTTTTCCAGGTCCAAGGGCTTGTCTGTGCAGAGGCATGTCTGGCCACTGCCCCGAAAACCTAATTGTCACCACTGACCTTGGGATGCTGCCTCTTTGACTTTCATTGGATGGGATTTTTCCTTGAATTTTTTGTACCCAGTTAAAGCCCACACCATGGCATGTTCTCTCTCACTCGCTAGTCTCTTCTGTAAACCTCATTACTGCATTAGGTGGCTGGAGGCAGGAGCAAGGAGAAGCTTTCCCGGAGCTGGTTTTAAAGGTAATAAGAGTATTGTCTCTTTAATTTAAAACCCCCTAGCATTTACTCATGAATCAAACCTTCTTTCATGAAGCCAGTGCTTGTTTTGTGGCAGACTCCACTTCATGGTTTCATTGTGTTGTCCCTAAAACATGGTGACAGTCTATCACTCAGTAGCTCCCAATGTGACATGACATGGAGTAGTGCTGCTGGAGGTAGGTGGTTAAGGAAAGGTCACCTTGTAGCATGGGGGACAAATGAAGGCCACTGCTGACATGACAGGAGGACACAGGGCACAAGCAGAAGCCCACAGGCAGAAGGAGAGCTCAGGCACCCTGGGAAGACCCTGGGGTTCAGCTGCTACAAGGCAAGCAGGGCCTTGGCCAGCAGAGCCTGGAAGGGGCAGGGAAGGGGCCCATGTTTGATTGCAGAGAAAGCTTGGCCTGCTTCCCCTGGACTCCAGACTTGAGCCTCCAGAGATGGGCAGTGAATGCCTCTGAGTCAGGCCAGGTGTGAGGTGCCTATTGAGCAGCCCTGGGAAACTCACGTGCCCATTCTCACTGTGGAAACCTGGATTGTGGGAAAACCAGGAGCAGAAAGAAATCTGTAGGATCTGATTAGTAATAAATCAGGTTTAGAAAAAGTTGCCTTCACAAAGTAATCTTTAATAGAACACAGTTTCAGAGAATGCTGCTAATTTTTACATGAATATGCAATATTTAAAAGCCTCCTTTTTGCTTTTTTTAATATCAGAAATTATTGATGTAATAAAATCTTAGAAATTCTTTGTTCATCAAAAATATATTCCAAAATTTTCCATAGAAAGAAAAGAAAAGGCAGCATTTCTGAATCCAGGACAGATTCTCAAGCTCCTGTGGTCAGCTCACCATGCTCTGTGTGGACATCAAACCTAACCAGTGGACATAGCTGGTCTCTCTCCCCTGGACACACATTACCAGGGTTTATCAGGGTGGGTGAGACTAATTTTCCTGGACCCTGGTGGGGAGGGGACTGTGGGTCTCCAGGGTTACCAGGCTCAACTGAAAGAGATGGGACTTAGGCACGTGGGTTCCTTGTGGTTTTGTCTCTGATGTCAGGGCCTGTCAGTTGGGTCCACAAAGCTACAAGCCTGCATGTGACCGCTGAGAGCTGGGGGGCTTCTGTGTATTGGAGCTGTGTGAGTGTGGTAAGGTCAGAGTGCTGAGTGCAAAGTTGGCACTGTCACTCCAGCACCAAGATGTACTCTGAGGACTCTGCGCCCAGTGGTACACATACCCCTGTGTGGTCAGGAGGAGAGACACAGCCCTCTGCTCCAGCCTGAGCCCAAAGGGAGGTCTCTTCAGTGTCAGCTGAAAGTGGGTTCCTGGTGAGACTAGAGATCCATCCTCCAGAGGGGCTTCTCCAAACCCAGGTGTCAGTGTGGATCCTGAGCCCAGAGGCCCCTGAGGGCAGCAGGCCACCTTCTCTAAGCCACAGGCTGTCACCATTCACTGGAGAATCAATTCATGGACATGCCAGGTGCAGGAAGCCAGGGACTGCTGTGCCCCAAACACTGAGGGACACTTGCCTGTTTACACTCTTATTTTTCAGGATTCTCAAGACTGACTGCACCAAAAGTTATATTATGGGCATACAGGGAAATTTCCAAAATGTATACGTATTTTACACTTTTATTCAATTATTATTGCTTACTTTAAATTTTCATTAACCCCTTAATAAATTGATTGCTGTCTATATTTAAACTGAGTTTTTAAAAAAATATTTTTAGTTGTATATGGACACTGCTATACGCATACTGAGATGCTCAAATAACTCTCTGACCACACATTGCCATTCAGATTAAGCCTTTATTACTGGCCAGTGGTGAACACTCTGCTTTCCAAAATAAGATAGAGTGGTGTGCCCACTTCAGTTGGCCTCATATTTAAGCCAAATATCTACACAAGGGACACTTGGAGGTTTAGGCAATGTAGGCAAGCAAGTACAGAAGCTGAACTGGACAGTTAACGAGACAAGGTAATGGGTACATTGGTATATCCCACAGGGCTTTCCAGGTTGGCATAGCAGCAAGCAAGCAGAAAAGAAGTGGATCAAAAGTGACCCTAGTTGACTACGATTTAGACAATGGTTACTAACATCTAGACAATAAAATTCTGACAATGTACATTGCCCAATAAATAAGAAAAACAAAGTCAACTATTTTACATTTTATAAGAATTGCTGTTTTGTGTTGCCAAGTATGTTATGCTTGTTATATATTGACTTCTAGTTAATTCTTTTTAATATAATGTACATCTCTTCAGTGATAGTACAGTTTTTCCACATACATTTTCCTGATTTTATTCAGTCCCCACCCCACCCCCCAGCATTTTCCTTTTCCTGTTGAAGCCTCTGTAAGGCAGACATTGGAAACGTGATGTCTTGTCACTCTGATGTCTTTTTCTGCTGGAGTGCTTTCTAAAGGCTTTTGTTCCTTTGAATATCTCATTTTCCCCTGCTCCTTTGTGTGCCTTTCCATCTTCAGTTGAAATGCAGACTTTAAACTAAACATTTACCTCTCCAGTCTTTGAATTCTGCTGTGGAACCCCTTCACTGGGTGATCAGGGCTTGCTCTGAGGACTGGGGTCTGCCTGGGTGAAGGCTTTGATCTTTCATGGGCATGCAGATGCCTGATATGTGCTTCCCCTCCCAATTTCCCAAGAATCCATGGCTGTTTAGAAATAAGCTGGTTATCCAGAGTGTTCTATGGAAGTTTCTTTAGGGCCTGGCTGTGCTGTGTGTTGCCTGATCTATTTTCCTTCATGCAGTGGTGGCACACAGTGGCACCCACCACTGCTGTCAACAGTTCCCTCATCTGAGACCTGAGCCCTGCTCTTGTCCCTTTCTGAGTTCTGAGTCATGTGATAGAAAAAGCAGTCCACCAGGCAGCCCACAGAGGAGGTAGAAAGCCACAAGTAAGTGCTGCTCTCTTCCTCCTGGGCGACAGGAAGGATCAGGGAATTGGGTACTTTGTTCTCTATCTTACCTCTTCCCTCAGGGATGGGGTACGGAAAAGTTACAAAGGTCCAGGTGATTCCTGCAGTAACTCAGGTAGTCTTTTCTTGACGAGGATTTGACTTTTGTGTTTCAGAAAAATTTGTAGTGTAATCAGAATTTTTATCAGGTTTTCACATTTTTAGTTTTCTTAATCTATTTCATATTTATATTTCCATTTTTATGTTTCAATAGGGTAAAAAATTCCCAAAAATCCTTACTTGAATAATGTTAGTTGACCTTGTCATCAATTAAAAAAATATTATTGTGAAATTGATTTAAGATATAAAAAATTATTTAATGAGACCATTCTTTTCAATTTGAAGGATCCAATTTTCTAACTGCTCTGCAATATTTTATTTACATTACACTAACAAATTACTTATTTCATCTTTAGTTGTATTCTTGATGGAATTTGTTACATTGGAAGTCTAACCTTAAGCACAGTATGTTTTCCTAAGTAGGATAATTTGTTCATTTGGTTCAATTTTTTTTTAAATTTCTGTTATACAATATTAAAACACTTTTCATGGATCACTGTAGATAGTAGAACACAGTTTGAAAGAGATGAAATGAAGCATCATGGCCCCACCCTTACCCTGGAATATGGAGCCCTCCCTGTCTGGCATGTGAGCTCAGCTTCGACCATCATCATTTCTTTAGGCTTTTCTTTATTTTCACCATTTGTGTCCATGTAGAATACAGGGTTTTCTGTCTCTAGATCTAAGTGTTTAACTCAGTAACAAAGCTGGAACCGTACATTATATTCAGTTTACAAAATGACCTTTGACTTCACTTAGGATGAAGCAGGCCTCAGCAGACCATCAAAATCACTGCACTAAAGACAGAAGAAAATAACCATAAAATAACCACTTTACAATCAAGCTTGTCACACTCAGAAGCCTTGGAAGAAATTAAAAGGACACCTACAATTTCTGAGTTACAGCAGACCTTTTAGGTAAGCTGAGGTTCTTCACTTTTTGTGTTTCCTCTTTAACATCTTGACTAACCCCAGGACTATGGTGTGGCCCTGGCAGAGGGGCTGCCCTGAGGAAGAGGACCTGACTGGGCTTTGGGAGTTGATTTGAGCTGTGAGGTTGATTGACAGCTGAGTCCTCAACAGCAGGCTGTGTTTCTCCTGTGGGCATTTGCTAAGATCGGAGTAGGCCAAAGTGGTAGGATGCAAAGTCCTAATGGGGCCTTCTCTCCTGTGATCCTGCACTGACTATCTCTGCGTGTGTCTGGGACATGGCTTTGGGCTCCTGTATGTCTGCTTATCTTCCCAGCTCAGCTTTGCGTCCTGGTCAACCTCCTTTCCATCTTGTCCACATGGTCCTTCCTGAGCGACCATTCTCTCTGGACTCACCCCAAGTCTATCTTGTGGGAAGGGTCACCTGGTGGGAACTCTTCTGTGCAACACTGGGTGGACTAGGATTGTGTGATGTCAGAGAAGCACATTAGGACAGAGCTTCATTGACCCTTGAGTCACTAGGCCTCTGGAGAGTGCAGGACACACCACATTTCCATGAGGCTTGCAGTGGGCAAGGACAACATTGAGGGCCAGGCAGTATCTGTGACATTTTGGATTCTCTCTAAGAAAGAGAAAAGATTCCATCTAGCTTTCTCGGTAAAGCCCAACTCCAGCACTGTGCCCACCCCAGCCAATGAGGACCACAGTTCTATGGCCCTAAGTGAAACAGTATTTTTCTACATTTGAGCAAGTATTGGCTTATAGATTCTTATACCCACCCATAGTTTCAGGAATGTGGTATCTATTTTGAGTTCTGTAATTCTTTCACACTTGGCTTATTATTTAAAAATATATCCATGGATTCATAACATTCCCTTGTTATTTCAGAATCCATGACTGAATCTGGTCAAAGGTATCTACATGAGGCCTCCCTGGGAGAGTAGATTAAAATGCTGAGCCTGACCCTGAGCTGG
The DNA here is from genome assembly GCF_052094955.1 of Ictidomys tridecemlineatus. Lineage (NCBI taxonomy): Eukaryota > Metazoa > Chordata > Mammalia > Rodentia > Sciuridae > Ictidomys > Ictidomys tridecemlineatus. The sequence goes on along the minus strand of NC_135488.1, from coordinate 24,264,580 downwards.
AGAGGGACATGGACCAGAGATATAAGAAGTACAAAAAAGGGTGAGGGAGAGGAGGTCATCACAGCCCTGCTCAATTCCAGCCATGTACAGATGAAGTTTATACCAATATAAATGCTAAAGAAAACACACACTTTTGTGTTGCCACAAACCACCTGATTCTGTGCCTGGTCCTGGTGAAGGCAGCTGATGGGAGGGAGCCCCAGCCTGAACTGTCATTTAGCTCCCTTCCATCATACTGGGTTGACCAGAGAGGCTCCTTAATATCCTTCACCCTCCCTCCTGCTCCTGCCCCACCCCTCTGACAAGGTCTTAAAAAGAGCTTGAGCTCTAAGCTAGGTACATGGTCCAGATTCCATGACTATGCTCTGTGCCCCTGAGATCCCAGGAACTTTTTCTCAAACAAACAGAGAATCTGCAGTGCCTCTCCCCTGATAAGCAGCACATATGGCAGCTGAGCCACCCAGCAGGAAGTTTTGTGGGGTTTTATACTTATTTTTTATAGTTAATTTTTATAGTTTGCTCATAGCAATAACACCAGCCTCCTCAGCCTCCACTCTCCTGAGGTCCAGCATGGAATCTGTCCCTGACCCTCTGCCACTGAAGTTGCCTGAGACCCAGAGATAATTGGAAGCCCAAAAGGTCAGAAGTCACATAGACTCTCCTGCCATCTGCAACAATCAATGTATCCATTTGTCTGTAGAAGGCTGTGGGTGAAACTGCAGGAGGTGAATGAGTAGGAGGCAGGAGGGAGGACCCTGAGTCATCACAGTAGCACCTGTGGGTCCTCAGATGAGAAAGAAATGGAAGGTTATGCTACCGTTATGAGCAATGTCCATGATTTCTCTCCCAACCTTAATCTCAGGCTACTATGGGGTGTGTGTGTATGTGTGTGTATGTCTGTGTGTGTGTGTGTGTGTGTGTGTGTGTGTGTTTGTAGAGACAGAGAGAGAGAGAGAGAGAGAGAGAGAGAGAGAGAGAGAGAGAGAGAGACCTGATTTGGTTCATGTTTCAAAATGACACAAATTCTAATGGGTTACGGACTTGCCAGGTGAAAGATGCCTTCAGAAGTCATCAAAGACCCCCCTCTCTTCCTATATCCCAGTATCCACTGGTAAAAAAATCCTTTATGTTCTAAAAATATCCTCCATTGTATAAATCAAAACCTGATCTTCATCATGGATAGAAAACCTGCATATACAGCATACAAAAAGAACTCCATCTTCCGTAATCTCCCTCATCATCCCCTCTGTCCTCATCAGGGAGCCAGAGCATCAGCAGCCCCAGGAGCTGAGCAGGAAGCCTCATCTTGAAGAGCCAAGGTGAGGGGTCCTGGTGAGTCAAGGCCCTGGTTAGAGTTGAGCTCTTATCTTAGACAATTTCTCAGATGCCAGGCTGCAGCAGTGTGCAGGGGACCAGCAGGACGTGGATTCTGTCCTTTGAACCAATGACATAGAATATGTGTTTGGAGAAAAAAAAGATTTCATTGCTTTTTACTTTTTGGAAACACGGATTCAACTTTACTAGTTGAGCATGTCCATTCAGAGACCAAAACCCACACTGGAGTCATTAAAAAGTTATTGGAGCACTTTGGATTTTGGATGTTAGGAAAGGAGATGCTCAGCTTGACCTAGAATAGAGTGACATACAACAGACTGGAAAGCACAGGGAATGCCCTGTAGAGGAAGGTGCTGTAAGTGTATGTGTGTGTGTGTGTGTGTGTGTGTGTGTGTGTGTTTGTGTGTGTGTGTGCATGCATTAGCAGTGATGATGTCAGAACCGGTGATCACCAGCATTGCCTTGCCCTACTCGGTTTGCATCTCAGTCAGGAGGCCAGAAGCCCCAGATGGAGAGAGTCCATGATGGACCCTAATCCAGGGCTGCAGGTCCATGATTCCCTGAGAGGCAGCAGGTTCAATCCAGGTCCAAAGGCCAAAGTACTTGGGGTCAATGTCCAAGCCTGGTGGCAGGATAAGCTCATGCTCTGGAGGAGGAAGACCTTGAGAAGATGAAGGATGAGCATCCCCTGCTTCTCCTGCAATCTGCCTAGATCAGGCCATTGAGCTGAGCCTCCTACACTCAGGAAGCGTTTCCTCACTTGGTCCCCCAAACATGACACCCACCTTCCTGGACATGCTAATGCTCCAGGCATCTGTCCATCCAGACCAGCTGACACAACACAGTGCACTTCACAGAATCATGACAGAGCGACACAGAGGAAACAACCTTTACCCTGAATTATACCAGGATAAGGATTGTCTTCTCTGAGTTGCTGGGGTTGAAGAAAAGCAAGGGGACTCTGGAAAAAAAATCCTCCCTCTTCCCTCTAGGAAACCCTCACTGTGGCCCTCAGAGCCTGGTGACTCTGAGCAGTGCCCTCAGCAGGTGGAGCAGCTGGGGCAGCCCAACCTCACACTTCTGCTCTGTGGGAGGTTTATGTCATGGCCTGTGTCACTTTGGGAGGGGAACTGCTACCTTGTTGACAGTAATAATTGGCAACATCTTCAGGCCCCAGGATGCTGATGGTGAGATTGAAATGTTTCCCAGATCCACTGCCATGGAACCTCAACCCCTCAACTCCAGATTGAAAACTGATTAAATATCTAATAAGGAGTTTAGGAGCTTGTCCTGGTTTCTGCTGATACCAGTGTAAATAATTTCTAATTCCCTGACTGGCCCTGCAGGTGATGGTAACTCTTTCTCCTTGAGATGCAGACAAGAAGGATGGAGACTGGGTCATCTGGATGTCACATCTGGAACCTGACATTGAAAACATTAAATAAGTAAATAAATAAATAATAAAATTACCACATAATTAATTATGATACAAGACTCCACCCTCCAAGGGACAGGCATCATTGACCAGAGAGGGCTGAGTAGGTCCCCAGTCGTGTCCTTCCTTACCTCGGAGGCAGAGCAGCAGGAGCCCCGGGAGCTGAGCAAGAGCCCTCATGGTCATGCTATGCCCTGAGTGGGACTGACTACTGCACAGGGTGTGAGCAGCCACTGAAGAAGTCCTCAGGGCAGTGGGCTGTGCTGTGAGCACATGCAAATCAGCGGGCTGGGCAGGCTGGGCACAGCTTCAGGGATGCTCCTCCTTGTCAATCAACACAAGCTCAGTATGTCCAGGTGTCACAGGTCAGACCAGGGCAGCTCAGATTTGCTTGGGGTAAACATGGTTCCTTTGAGGCCACAGGACACAGTCAGCCCCCGGAGCTGTGAAGGGTAATCTGTAGTCACTTTCTGGTTCAGGACAGGGTGTCCTTGTGCTTTAAGTGTTAAGGTGAGATTGCAATAAATCAACCAGTTTAAGATAAATCCTGATCTTACAGAAGAAGAAACACTTATTCACCAGCTAGTGGTCAGGATTCACTAGCCAGCAGGCCAAGGGGCAGACTACAAGTCTACACCTTTAGACCACTCCCTGCCCCAGGGTTTTATCACAGCTTTTATACCATAAGTAAAGAATTGCACTACATTAATCACAAGTGGCTGTTGCTGGTTCAAAACTAAAAACATCACAAGATCTAAAATCATAAGCAACAGGGAAGTGGGTCTAAGTCACTCTAGTTGAGCACAGGTTAAAGAATGGTCATAAATATCTAGGCAACCATTCTCTGGCAGGATGCATGGCCCAGGAAACATGGGGACCAAAACGAGAACAACTTTACATTATAAAAGAATTGCCATTTTGTGCTGCCAAACTGCTGTGCCAGCCACTGTGGATGGGCACAGAAGCACAAGTTCCCATGGAAGAAGCACTTTTTACAGGAGGTGGAGTCTCAGGGTAAAATGGAGTCTGTGTGGTCACTACCCGTGTAGCCTGGCCCATAGCAGTAGATTAGAGAGGCTGGGCAGGGGTTCAGCCAGGCTGAGTTGAGGAGGTGCTTTCTGATAGCTGCAGGCTCTGGCCCTGAACTATTAGGATTAGAGAAAACATTCAGCCTTTGTTTTTTTGGGATTGGCTTATTTCACTCAGCATGATATTCTCCAGCTCCAACCATTTACTGGCAAATACCATCATTTTACTCTTCTTAAAGTTGAGTAAAATTCCATTCAGTATATATACAATATTTTGTTTTTCCATTTATCTGTTGAGGGATACCTAGTTTGGTTCCATAGTCTAGCTATTTTGAATTGAGCTGCTATAAGCATTGATGCAGCTGCATTACTGTAGCATGCTGATTTTAAGTCTTTTAGATATAAACCAGGGAGTGGGATAGCTGGGTCAAATGGTGGCTCCACTTCCAGTTTTCTGAGGAATCTACATACAACTTTCCGTAGGGGTTGTATCAATTTGCATTCCCACCAGGAATGTATGAGTGTGCCTTTTTATTTTATTTATATAGAGTGTTCCTATATTTTTCCTGGGGTGGCCTTGAACTTTGATTCCTCCTCCCTAGGTCTCTAAGGTAGGTGGGAGTATTAATGTCAAATTTAATGTCAAATTGGTAGGCATGAACCACCCTACCAATTGACATTAAGTTTTGAAGCAGTTAGCTTGGATATTTAAAGTTGCCATCTCTTGCCTAGACCATGGCTGCTACTCCACTCAGAGGGACTGAGCATAAGCATAATGGAGTTTATGACCTGCTCCTATTTGGCTGATGTGGCAACATTGACCTTTTCATTGCTGAGGATACTGGGTGACCTGAGAGGTTCTGGTTACACATAGAAGCATGTGTCATACACATGGGCAGTTTTTCTGGGCTCCAAGAGGACAGAAGTTTTTAGTCCAGAGCTGGGCATGGGCAGCTTCTCCCTTGTGTTTTCCCCCACAGGGCAAATAACAGCTGGCTCAGTGACTGCATGGCCACAGGACAAACCCACTCATAGCTGCTGCTGGCCACCCTTCTGTCTGGAGAAACAGGAGTGTTTCTGGCAGATCACAGCTGACATGATGCAGGGACTCTGCTCTCAGTGGACCATGTCGGCCACATATACAGCCTTGAACACCTGCTACTCTTCTTTCTTGTCTCTAAAGACCACCAGGCACCATCTTTGACTCTCCCTTGAGAATCCAAGGGGTGGAGTCAGAGACAGGCCAAGGGCCAGGACGTGCAGGAGAACAGGTTTGTGACCCACATGAGGACAGCCATGTGGGGAGTGAGGAGTTACAGGTGTGAATTCAGAGTAGAAGGGGACAGGACAGAGAAAAACCAGGCAGGAGTGCAGAGAAGAGACACTGGAGGAGCCCAGGATCCAGGGAGAAAGTATCGGGGGAGAGGGAGGGTGTGACTTCACAGCTGTCCCCATCTGCTCCCCTGAGGCTTCTTAGACAGTCAGCAGCACAGTGCCCAAGCAACATATGAATGGAGGTTTTTCCCCTAGTGAGGACAGGAAGAAATTCAAGTCCCTTGAAGAAAGTGTGGCTGCTGGGGACAGAATGACCTGTGTCCCTGCCTTACAGCCTACCCAGGCAGGCATGGTGTGTAGAAGGCAGCAGGAGGCAGCAGGAGCTCAGCAGCCAGGCCTGATCCTGATGGTGCCAGGCTGGACACTGCTAATACTCTTGCTGAGTCTGCAGGAGACAGTGACTTCTCACTCCCCAGCAGGAGAAGGGAGTGTCTGGGGTCAGGTCACTGTGAGAGCACTGGCAGCATGGGGGAAACCTGGGGTCTCTGCCCATCACCACTGAGAAATAGCCAAGAAAATTAAATTTAAAACATTGGAAATCAAAAACTGGGTCCCCTGAGTGCACTTATATTTTGCAAGATTATTTACTTGCTCTGTGTTCCCTGCATTATCTTGTTAACTGTAATAAATAACTCAAAATTATGCAAAAAAAGAAAGAAAGGAAGAAAGAAAGAAAGAAAGAAAGAAAGAAAGAATATGCAATTGTGCTTTTGATAATTATTGCATTGAGTTTGCTTAACAATTTTAGATGGACTGCAATTTAATTTACTTTTATTTTTTGTCATTTATTTATTTTTGGGGTTGCATGGATTGATCTCAAGGGCACTCAACCACTGAGCCACATCCCCAGCTCTATTTTGTATTTTATTTAGAGACAGGGTCTCCCTGAGTTGCTTAGTTCCTTTCTGTTGATGAAGGTGGCTTTGATCTTGTGATTCTCCTGCCTAAGCCTTGCAAGCCACTGGGATGGACTGCTATGTTCATATTAGGCCTTTCAACACAAAAACAAGCAGACAAAGATAAATTTACCTTCTGACAGTCTTCTTTAATATCATTCTGTAACATTCAGTACAGGAATCTTTGCAAAATAAACTTCTTATCTCTACTGTACAAAGAAGGAGGTTGAGGCTCTACAGTCAAATTGTGCCCAGGAGGAGCCCAGAGTGAGCTCTGCAGTCAGTGCTCCTGGTCATCGCTCTGCTCTTCACATCTTCCAACCCATAATTTCCTTGACTCCTCATAAAGACAGGAAAATGTGTTTCTTCCATTTTCCAGGTAAGTGAATGTAATAAACAGCTGATTTTAGTGTCAAGTCAGACTAGCAATGATAAATACCAGGACTCTGTTGTGAAATGATAAAACACCTGGAAGTTTGTCAAATATTCAAATTCAACCACAAAAGTCTGTGTAAAAACATCCCTGTTTCCTTCACCAAATACGAGAAGAGCACAAGAGGGACAAGTGTCCACCTCCTGTGATGAGTGGGAAAAGCACAATAGCAAAAGTGGCACAGGGACACTTTGTCCTGGAGATAGTGGCACACATTTTTGAGGAAGCTGTCTAGTGGGAGGGGTCTTGCTAGCAAACCTGAGCTCTAGAGATGGGCTGGTCTGGGATTCCAAACATTTCCATGAAAGTAATTGACACCCACAAGCCATACTGCTGACACACATGGAAGCCTAACTGGGACACCCAGGTTTGCAAAAAGAGCGAGATTTCCTGTGAGGCCAGCTGGCATGGAAGACAGAAGGCCTCACTTCACCTCTGCCTCCCCAGCACTGGGAGCAGAGGGATTCCAGGAAGGGAAGAATTCTGCCTGGGGACTGGGAGGTGAGAAGGGGAGTCTGAGGCCCTTCTTGCAATTGGAGGAGATCATGGTACCTCTTCACAGGAACATGATCCTTGGGGGCAGTTATCAGGTTCTGCATCTGAGATACAGAGCTTTTGACTTTCAAAGTTCATTGGCCAGAGGGGGGAAAAAAAAAGAAAAAGAAAGTTCATCTATTGAAGGGCATCTAGGTTGGTTCCACAATCTTGCTATCGTGAATTGTGCTGCTATGAACATCGATGTAGCAGTGTCCCTCTAGCATACTCTTATTAGGTCTTTGGGGAATAGACCGAGAAGGGGAATAGCTGGGTCAAATGGTGGTTCCATTCCCAGCTTTCCAAGAAATCTCCATACTGCTTTCCAAATTGGCTGCACCAATTTGCAGTCCCACCAACAATGAACCAGTGTACCCTTTTCCCCACATCCTCGCCAACACTTGTTGTTATTTGACTTCATAATGGCTGCCATTCTTACTGGAGTGAGATGGTATCTTAGGGTGGTTTTGATTTGCATTTCTCTGACTGCTAGCGATGTTGAGCATTTTTTCATGTACTTATTGATTGATTGTATGTCCTCCTCTGAGAAGTGTCTGTTCAGGTCCTTGGCCCATTTGTTGATTGGGTTATTTTGTGGCATTTATACACAATGGAGTATTACTCTGCATTAAGAAATGACAAAATCATAGAATTCGGAAGGAAATGGATGCATTAGAGCAGATTATGCTAAGTGAAGCTAGCCAATCCTTAAAAAACAAATGCCAAATGACTTCTTTGATATAAGGGGAGTAACTAAGGACAGAGTAGGGATGAAGAGCAGGAGAAGAAGATCAACATTAATAGGGATGAGAGGGGAGAGGGAAAGGGAGAGAGAAGGGAAATCGCATGGAAATGGAAGGTGATCCTCAGGGTTATACAAAATTACATACATGAGGAAGTGAGGGGTAAGGAAAGAATAATACAAGTGGAAGAAGTGTTTTACAGTAGAGGAGGTTGAGAGAGAAGAGGGGAGGGAAGGGGAGGGGGGATAGTAGAGAATAGGATAGAGAGCAGAATTCATCAGACACTAGAATGGCAATATGTAAATCAATGGAAATGTAATTGATGTAACTGATGTGATTCAGCAATCTGTATACGGAGTAAAAATGGGAGTTCATAACCCTTTTGAATCAAACTGTGAAATATATCAAATTAGATGTAATGTTTTGAACGACCAACAATAAAAAAAAAAAAAAAGAAAGTTCTTTGCTAGGACAGCTGGAAATTTTTGGCATTTCATTGTTGAAATAACCTATTGCAAATTGTCCATGAATGGGATCTGGAGGTATTCCCTAAATAACTCCTTAAGTCATCAAGTATTTAAGAAATTTATGTCCAGGTGTGTTGAACTACACTGGTGTTCACACTCTTTGTTATTAAGTGTCAAATATCAGGATGCAGGATTGTGACAGGAAAAAGGCAAATCACTCAAATGTTAGCCCTTTAGGATGGACTGGAGGAATGTGCTAATCAGAAAGCCTGACCTTCCACCAGTTCTGATCTCCTTGGAATCCTGGGCTCCAAACTGCTGATGGAGAGGGTATAGTCTGTCCCTGACCCACTGCCACTGAACTAGGCTGGGACTCCACTGGCCCTGCTGGATGCACCACAGATGAGGCATCTGAGAGCCTTCCCAGGCTTCTTCTAGTACCAGGCAAAGGAGCTGTCAACTCTCTGACTGGCCCAGCACATGAGGGTGGCTCTTTCCCCTGGAGACAAAGCCACAGAGGATGGAGTCTGTGTCAGCACAAAGTGTGTGTCAGTGGTACCTGAGATGGAAAGAGAACAGAAAGGTCACCTGTGCAGTCTAGGTCATACCCCAGTCTCCACAGTAGAGCCAGGACCCTTAAGCACCCTGAGCTTGAATCACTGGGCTTGCTAAACAGAGGTGCCAGGACACAGGACCCAATCACAATAAAAGAGGTTTCAGAGACATGCAGAACCATCCCATTATCCCTCACCTGGGAGCCAGAGTAAGAGGAGATAGAGAAGCTGAATTGGGGCTGCCATGGCTTTTTTATGGTCCCACCTAACACTGAGCTCCCCAGAGCCTTAAGGAGTCACTTGTATGACTCTGGAAAGCAGAATGGGTGAGATATGCAAAGAAGCTGGGATTGCCAGCGGGGATCCTAGGGGCAGAGAGTTTGCCTCCTCCTGTCAGCACTTGAACACCCAAGTGGTCCTAGCAGGAGAGTCCTGGGCTCAGCCTGAGGGCAAATCTCCCTCCTGGGCTAAAGAATTTCACCACTCTTACCTCACGTCTCACCTGGCTAAGAAACTTTCCAGCTGACATTGGAACAGTCCTACAGGGATCAACATGGAGGCCTGTGGTCTCACTTATCTTTTCATCTCCCAGGATTGTGAGGGTAGGGTTACCTGCCCTGGCCAGGAGCAGGTGACCAGGACACACCTCTTCCTTGCTCCTTACTGATCTTTCCTGCAAGCCCAGGAGAAACTCACCCTGTGTGAGATGTAGTATGAGCAGCTCTCTTTAGCCCCAGAGTGTGGTACAAGAACCACCAGTGCCCAGGTGACAAGGGCCTGGCTCTGACTCCTTAGGCTCCAGGCACTAGGTCCCTGAGATGGACACCAGTGCTGCCCGGCAGGCAGGAAGGTCTTTCTTCAATGACCCAAAACCCTCTTCTCTCCACCTTGTGTGATGTGCATGTCTTACTAGATCCAAGCTTCTCCCCTGGGCAATGTGGAGGACCTCAGTTTCTGGTTCTGATCTACAGAGGATCCAGCTGCATTTCCTTGGGATCCTCATTATGGGTCACATGAGGAAGTGAGGGCCTGGTACAGAACTTTCCCTGGTCAGGCTGAGCAGCTCTTCAGGCCACATTTCCCTGTTCTCAGTCTCATGTCCTATAGTCTGCTTTTCCCACAGGACTCCAATGCTTTTACTTCCCCAGTTTTTCTTTAACCAACAGGGAATTAGCTATTAATGCTCCATCAGCTCCCAATGGAATCTTCATCCATTCAGAAGTTAGAGCTTCTTCCTTCAGAAGATCATGTCCCCAGCATTCTGGAAGTTACCAGCACAGGCACTGAAGCTTGCCTTTGGCTGGGTGGAGCTCCATCACCATGGAACTTGTGGCAGGAGAAGGTACTTCACCTGCCCTTGCTCAGTGTTCATGTCCATGATACTGTGATGTAATAGAATCATCCCATGATTAGGATGGTAAAGAAAAGTTAAGACATAAAGAGATTAGGATTCAAAAACTCATTTCCAGAAGTTGGTGTATCATGGCTGAGATGCCAGAGGAGGAGGGACCCAATCATGGATCCAGCCCCCACATGCCTCAGTGTCCCACAAACACACTGACATGCATGATGGTGCCCATCTTCCCTAGTGGAGCAGGTCTAAGGTCAGCAATATTCTTCATCTTAAGTATCTTTTCTGGAAAAGTTTGAATAATTTCAGAAACAAGTGTAAAGTCCTCTAGCAATTGCTCAAAACAAAAACAGAATTTTAAAGTTTGGAGTATATAGGTCTGAGTCTGAAGTTTGGTAAAAACAGAAATGATCCAGGTTCTGCTTTGTCTATGTTATCTTGTGTGATTTTTAATATTGTTAAATATGCCTCATGGTGTCAAGAGGGCTGAAATGTTTCTAAAAATCATAGAATCCCTCATATTTTTTCTTAACTGTTCCAGGAATGAATAGCAAAGCTATTCACTCTCAATCTTCTTAGTGGAATCAAAAATACTCATTTCAATATGAATCCACAGCCATCACTTTTTTTGATTTGGTACTAGTGACTGAATCCAATGTCTTATGTTTGTTTACAAGTTCTCTACCACTGACTGATAGCCCCTATCACCTCCATCCCTACTCATATATCATTTTTGAGATGATCGCTTTGGTCTCCTAATTCTTCCTCCTGCCTTGTTCTGAGAAGGCTCATGTGACCTTACTTTGCCAAGCAGGGGGGGTGATTTTAAAAGCTTCACATTATTTTAAATATCCCTGTGTTTATAAGTTATGTTAAATAAGGATGAAAGATTTGAATATAATTTTAAATTGTTGGGGTTGAAAAAAGAACAATCAGGTCTAACATGTACATACTAAGGTGACAATGTGAGTAAACATTTGTGGAAATGTGTCTTTAGCTTTAGATCAAGGACAGGAGTTCAATAGTAAAGTATGTGGGAGAGGTGAGGCAGGGGCTCAGCTAGGCAGAGCTCAGGTAGGGCTGCCCCAGAGCTGTAGGCTCTGGTCCTGGGTTGTGAGGAAGGACTCAGCTCTAATGGGCAGTGGAACTGAGGACCTGAGGAAGCAGAGGCCCTGCCCTCAGTCTGTGGGCAACAGGCCCAGGGAAGGAAGGTGCTCCACATGGAAAACATCACCTTGAAGTAATGCAACAGTGTAAAACAGGTTATTTCCTTAACCATAACTACCACTATGTTGTCCTGAGTTTCATCATTTTTTTTCCTTGAAGGATGTGTGTGGTGTCCGGATGAAATAGTGACAATCTTGGTGAGGGTGAGACACAGGTAATTATATAAAAGTGAGGTTTTAGGTATGGGTCTAATGCAATGTGACTGGTGTACCTATAGAAAGGGAAAATAAGGTCTCAGAGACACCAGCGAAAGCTATGTGACACAGGAGGACAACCCTCTGTGAGCCAAGAGAGAGCAGAATGACCTGCTGGTGCCTCAATGTTGGCCTGAGATCCCACAGTCATGGGAAAATTCATTTCTGATGTGAAGCTGCCCAGTGGGGTGCCTCTTTATGGCATCAGATTGACCACAATGCTGGATGCAGGAGCAGAATTCAGTCCTGAGGGACACTGCATGCTCTGTGAGGGTATTCTATAGGGCCACTGACACAGCACCTTCAACAGAGACAGGACCATGAGATCCAAGGAAGCAGAGGCTGCCACCCCAGGCTGAAGGAGGCCCAAAAGACCTGGCTCCACAGCAGCTGGAAGTCTCCACTGGACCATTTGCTACAGAAGACACTAGGGGGCGACTAGGCGCATGTGAAATGCCATGGAGACGGGATGGGACAGGGCAGAAATGTCCATGTCCTGGTCACAGGTGCACTGCAGTTATGTGGAGAGAGCTGTCTGTAGGGAAGGAAGGACTGACTTCTCCATCCTGAGCACAGCTGGAGGTCTGAATCCACTCATTTCCACCTTCTCTTTCTTAATTTTCAGAGGGTGTCCTCAGCTCCTGAAGAGCTGGGCTCTAGACCATGCCCATCTCCTCTCTGGAGCCAGCAGGAGACTATGAATGTGACCAACCAAAAATCTGAGCCACAGACCCCCAAAGGTTCATCCACTGACCTGGGAGACCCTGCGGAGGTCCTGGTCCACTTGCTGTCCTTCAATGGTCACCACACTGTGGGTACCCAGTGCACAATGATTTCCTCTACTGGACAGACCAGTCTGCTCACAGCACATGCTTGTGTGTGTTTTCCTGTGGGTTCATTTGCCCATGATTGCACTGTTCTGGGACAGCACATGGCAGAGATCAGGGACTTTCATCCACCCACAATATTATAAGGTCCCTGATTATTTTGCTTTGTGTCTATGACGTCTACAGGAAGATGGGCTGTGGGAGGTATGGTGGGTGACCTTGGACTGACCCAGGCTCTCCTCTGACTCACTAGTGCTTCTCATGAATACATACCAAGTGTGCTGGGTGCAGCATCCTGAGATCCAGGGGAGCTGGCAGAAGACCCTTCCAGTCCGCTCAGAGGAGCAGCTGGACTTCTATGCTTTCGCACATGGAGTCTCATTGCTCAGAGGATAAAAGCCAAGATGGGCTGTTCTGTGAATTACCATGACTGATGTGCAGGCTGCAGGAATTAGGTTGGGGTAATTCCTCCTGGAAGTAGTTGCAGAGATTCATGAGGAGTGCTCTACTGAGCTCAAAGGCTGCCTGACTTAGAGCCATAATCTTTTTCATGAAAACAATTAGCACCAGTCCCTCCACAGGGAGCCAGAAGAATAGGAGGCAGAAGAACCAAATGAGGCTGCGTGGCTCCCTCTAGGTCCCACTGAGGCAGAGCTTCCCAGGGATCTGTCCCAGGCACAGATATGGCTCTGGAACCCATGGCAGAATGGGAGGAGCAAGAAACCTCATCCCTTGTGAGACTTAGTGAAGAGCAACACTCTCTAGTTCTGGCAGTGGGTACAGGTAAACCTCAAGTTCACAGAGGAGCAGAGCCAGGCTCTGTCCCCCTTGGTGAAGTGGCACCAGAACCCTGAGGCAGATGGTGGTACTGTTCAGCAGACAGGAGCTTTGCCTCCCATGATCCTCAGTGCTATGTGACCATCTTGCCTGCACATGCACACTGCCAGCCTGCTCAGGCCTTATTTCCTTAACAGGGGGACAACCTTTCACCTGTAAATCTTTCACATCCTCCAGCAGGTGAACTCTTGCTCTCCTAACCTTCCTCTTGTCTCCAGGAAGCTCCTGCACTGCTCTGCTCCACGTTCCCATGGAGTCCCCATCATCCAGCTGTGACATCTTCACCACAGCTGCACAATGTCCACCCAGTGGCCTGGCTGTCATGCTGATCCTGAGTCAGGCCATCAGGTTGGGGAAAGAGGTGTCCCAAAGATCAAGGGACATGGGTGGGTTTTCTGCAGCTGCCGTCACCTCACATTTCACATCAGTGAAGCTCTGACAACAGCAGCACTCTACTTGCTAGTGTGACTTTTGGTTAATCAAGATGATCCCTTGACCACTGAAACTCAACATCTCTGTTCTTGTCATGATGTCATTGTCTCCATGGGAAAATGCTCCTCAGAACTGTCAGAAGAGTAGCATCACCAAGATCCACATGATTCAGCCTTCAATTTCCCTCCACAGACTCACTAAGCTCTGGGTGGTCTTTTCACTACCTGCTCTCAGCTCTTGAATCCTATCTATTTGTCTTGATCTTCAATAAAATATCTACAGGACTGTCCATCACAGCCACCAGAGCTGACCTCTGTGCTCTTCTCACCATCCACTTTCAGACCATCACCTCAGGAAACCCTCACAGGCCATGTCCCAGCCTTCCAGCTCAGGGGACCCTTGTTATGTCTTTCAACCTTCTCTCTAATATTGGTCAAGTTACTCACAAAAAGGAAAAGCCCACCACCTCTACTTGGGGTCTGCTGCACTAGAATTCCTCCAGCTTTCTCGTCTAGGGTCTCTGGAAATGTACAAGAGGCACATTTCCTAAAATATTGCTTTAGAAAACAGGATTTTTTTTTCAAAATCTATTTGGGGCTAATAAATTTATTCAGAATTTTTAAATGTATTTTTAAGTTAAAGACAGCCCAATCTATGTAAAGGTTAATATTAAAAAACACAGAATATTTTACTGCCTTTCCACAAATGGTTGATAATTTTCAGCCTTTCTTTAATTCATGTTATAAATGTGATATCATATGGTGTTAGCTAATTTTCATGTGACCTCAAACAATTTATATAAACTTTGTAAAATGATACTTAAAAGACAAAGATCAGCTTCATAACTACAGTACTTAAGATTTATGAAGAGCCCTGCCTTACCTGAGATAAGGCTCTGTGTCCCATCTTACTACATGTAAAAATAACTAGAAAAGAAGTAGGCCAGATTTTAGTTCATAAAAAGTTATGTTCAAAAGTGGTTGTTGTTTTTTTTCTATCAAGATTACTAGGATCTCAAACAGGGGATATAATGTATAACTCAGCCAAAATTCAAGGTAGCTATTACACAAATTAAATATGTTTTCACTCTTGTTAATTTTATTTTGTAATCTTCTTATAAATGTCCTGAAGATTGCCTGTTAATGTTTTACAAAGGTACTGCTTTAAAAACACACAACATGGGTTAATTTAAGATAACAAGCCATCACCTACAAGATGGATAGAATAATATAGACCCCCAATTAATAAGAAAGATAAATAATTATAAAGTTATAGACATTGAAGCCCAGTACTCTTAATAAAAAGCTGTTAAAATTTATTTACTGGATGTTTAAGATAAAGATTTAAAATTAAAGTTAAATAAAAAGGGCCAAGAAAACCAATATTTGGCTCTTGCCCTCTAAGTCAGTCTAAATCATGGAACAGGGAACTTCTGTAAAGAGCTTTGCAACTCTAAGCCACATGACATCTCGATCAGGAAGATTAATGAGACCACTGGAGAACAAAAAGCAAATCAGAGCATTTACTATAAAGCGGAGGGTAATTAGAAAAGGGAGACATCCCTGATGCTTCTGAGGGAAGCCACATGGTCAAGCAAGACCTGGACCCATCCTAGAGCTTCACACCTCTCAGCCAACAGGCAGAAGGCAGATGCCCACACCCACCAGGGCTGCCTGGCAACACTTTCCCCAGAGAAGTCCACACACCTGGACTCCTAAAGCATCATTCCTGGGTGACATTTTGGGTATGTCCACTTCCTTATCCACCTGCATCCTCCAGGCCCTGAAAACAAACCTAGGGAATTAAAGAAAGGGGGTGATGAAGTACTAGTGACAATCATCCCAGGATCAGTGTCCACTGGACATGATTTCCAAAGACTTGTGGCCCCTCTCTGCCTTCAGTGCTGTGTGCTGGCCCCCTCTAGTGGCCACATGCAGAGGAACACCCTGAGGAGTTTCCTGTCCACAGTCATTGCTAGAGCAACAGGGGCTTTCTTGCACGTTGTGAAACATGAATGGCTGTTGTGCTTGTTTCTTTCCTTAGGTTAATAGTCCTAAGTGGATTTCTGGCACTCTCCTGAACCATGGTTCCATCATAAAATGAAACAGTTTCCAGCTACATGTTAGCAGTTCAGGAATTGGGATTCCTCCACCATGTGTGGAACCCGAAGCCACACAGTATTCAGCTGCTCAACACTCTCTAGGCAGAAATGGAGGGACCAGAGACTGATAGTGCTTGGGTTCCAGCTCTGCAGTTTTTCTGTGGTTCAAGGACAACTTGGTTGACCAGTTCTAGTCACCATCAGTGCTTTGTAATTAATAAAATATTCCAAAATATCACATTTTAATTAGAAGGGATGGAGAATGCAGGGGAGTTGCAGATATGGAAATTAATCAGTTAACATAGGCCAAAACCAAAACACTCTGCTCCATACTCTTGAGTGTTAGTTGGAGTCATTTAATAATAATAATAACAACAACAACCAACACTGAGGGCATTCAAACTTAATGACTGTGAACCTTCTGTCTGTCAAATCCACTGAGCCCTTAGCAACAAGTGTGTCCCTAGGAATGCCCACTTATCCTGACGATTGTTTCTATTTGTGTGATTTCACCATTTTATACACAATGTTTGTTGTCTAACTGCCTTCTCTCCCTTAACTTTCATTCCAAAAATGTCCTTGGCTTTCAGGGTGAGTGGACATGTTTCCATGTTTCCAGGTGGGAAGGAGCCTGGCCACTGGCCACATCTGGAGCATATGGCAGCACCTGGTGCTTTTTCCAAGAGTCTCTGAAGAGGCAGGTGGTCCACTTCATATTAGAGAAAATAGAGTCTACAGAGGTTTGGGTCAACAGACAGTGATTATTTTCCCTCCCTTGGGCATCTGCAGGGTCGTTGGCACACATCAGGAGAACAGAGGTGGTGAGAACAGAGAGAAGTGTCCTCAAGCCCTCAGTTCATATCTCAGCTTCCATTAAAATGCCTCACAGGACCATGGCAGGCTTGCAGGGATGGTGGCGGGGGAGCATCTCTATCTCTCCAATTCAGTTGTGTCCTGTATTTATGAGGTTTCAACCTGATGATGACAGGAAGATTCAAATGCTTTCTTTAATACTGCACTGAATTCAGTGCCTGAGGCCTGGGAAGGGTGCATCTGTGCTCCCCACAGTACAGTGCAGGATCCCTAAAAAGCCTCCACAGTACTTGACCTGGTGGCCATGTGGGGTAGATGAGGGCCCATCTGTGGTCATTCTGCCTGGTGGCTGGATGCTCAGAATTATCAGAAGCCTTGTGAGCCCTGGCTGATGACACCTGCAGGAACATCACTGGAAAAGCTGGAGGGATGGCTGATGGGTCCTTGTGTTGGGCCATGTGGGTGACTGGGAGCCACCTGCTGAGCAGAGACCAGCTGATTTGTATCCACTTGGAATGTTATTATTTCCAATCAGGGACATTTTGAAAGGTCCAGTCACAACAGATCCAAAAACAATTTTGTCTCCAGACATTTAGTCGTGTTTAGTCTTGGGTATGACATTCTGTCAAAGAAGCCTTCAGTGTCACTGAAGTGCCCTCTGCTGTTTTCAAAGGAACAGTGAGGGGCAACCCCTGAATTTTCCCACTGCTATCTCCAGTCTCCCAAGGAATCCCTGACTCAGGCCATGGAGGGACATACTCCAGTATAAGCATTTGACAAAGGTCAAGGCAGACACACCCCAAACCCAAAAATAACTCAGAAACGGATAAAGTGCCTGGAGGAGCCACGATGCCCTGCCTCATCTCAGGCCCAGGGCAGTGGAGTGGCCGACCATGGACTGAACACTGAAACCATGAGCACCAAGAAAATGTCCCTCTTCTGAATGTGTTCCTCTCTGGTCTTTTGGTCACAGTGTGAAAAGTTCACTACCAGCCTGGGCCACCAGCTGTTAACCCCATTCATCAGTGTCATTCCTGAAGGACATCTGCCATTAACACTGCCCAGTCCTTTTTTCCTGCAAGGTTGCTCAGGAGGGACCAAGGAGAGAGAATCCTGTGCCAGCCACAGCACCTGTGCTAAGACCTGTGCCCACAGGGGGGACAGAGAAACTCCTGGGAGGGGTGAGCACATAGGGCGTCTTCCCCCTAACCCTGGGGTCCCAGGGAGTCAAGGGCTCCATAGGAAGAGATTCACACCTTCTGTGGCAGATGACACTGATGGCTGGGGAGAACATCAGCACCTCCATGTCTAGAATCTGTGCCTTCCCTTGCCAAATGCTCAGGCTTTGAAAGACTCACCAGAAATAAATGGTAAATGTCTAAGGTGAGGAGTGTGATAATAAGAACATTTTATGACCCTTAGCAACTTCCAGGGACTCTCAGGTCCAGGACAGCACTCAGCAGTTGGGTGGGGTGCACAATACCCAAGGAGAGTAGCAGGGAAGGTCCCAGAGGTGCTGCAGCTCCATGTGCCACCAGACCAGATTCTGGGCCTCTCTCCTTAGCCTCTTCAGGTTCTGAGCAAGGGAGAGACCTACTCCTAGCCTCCTGAGGACCCTGCTCAGACCCCCATCTTCCCTGTAGGAGTGCTGGGGCTCCAGGGTCATGTGTGACTGGTGTGTCCTCTGCCCAGGCAAGAGAAGCTTTGATTTTTATTTTTTAATCCAGTTCTCTTACATTATTTTTGTATCCAGAATAGACCCACTCGGAGGTGGATCAGGAGGATGGTGACCCTGGGGCTCTGCAGAGGAGGATGTGTCAGGAGCTTGGTGTGGCCTGGATGTGGCCTAGAGTCTGTTGTGGCCTGTGAGGTTCAGCACATCAGAGCTGTGACTCATCCCAGCCACTAACACAGGTACAGAAGACATGGAGACAGGAGGGGGAAGTGAAGGTGTCCAAGGTCACCTACATAGGAACCCTCTTGGGACAGCAAACACTATGGAGGTCAAGTTAAAAGAGAAAATAGTTCGTATCTCAACCCTGGAGACAGATCAGAAAGTCTCATGTGCGGGGGAAGAAGAGGATTGGAAGTAAAGAAAATCATGCACAGTTATGTCTTCACAGCACTGTTGAAAGTCGGCTCATCCAGGATGTAGACTGTAGTCAATTAACTAGACATTTTTATTTTGAAAAGGTTATCAAGCACTGTATGCCTGGTTGATTTTGCAGACTGTGGAAGTAAAAAAAAAAGGAAATATATTCTTTTGTTTCAATGAACAATATTTTTTCGAGATCTCGAGGTCCCTGCTTTTCCCAAGTGCCCCTTCTGGTCTTGCTGTTGCTGTCCCCCATTGGTCATGGGGCTCCTTCCTCCCCTCTCAGATACATCTCCCAATGTCCCTGGGCCTTCCCTGATCCACACAGAGGAACAGCCACACACACCACATACACACATCACAGAAGACTCCATACAGAATTCAACAGTAATTGAAATGATTCTGCTCCCTTTCCTTGCTGCAGTTACTCTTTCCTGCATTCCTTGGTTCCTATAACCATGAGGACAGCAGTGCCTGGGTCACACACTGGCTCAGGTGCACCTGTCAGTGTGAGGGCTGTTACTTATTCCTGCAAACTCTGCCATGCAGCTGGAAACCCTTAAACACAAGACTATGTCCTGCCTTTTATATTGCACAAAAATATAGTGAACTCCGCTAAAATTCAGGTACAACTTTCACAGTTGAAAAAGATCAACTGGTCAATGAAAAGGAAAGTTACAAGAGCAACAAGCATCTTTTGAAATGATAAAAAGACAGCTTGTAGGTAAAATGTCAGCTAAGGTTTATTGTTCCCCACAAAGGAGGACTCAGACACCCCAGGAGGGTGGTGCTCAATGGGAGGGTCCATCCTGAGAAAGAGGTTCGTTGCTGAGGACTGACTCATGCAGCTATCTGACATCAGGACCAGGTGGCTAGTTACAACTGTCTCTCCTCAGCTCTAACCCTAGAAGGAGAGGGGAAGGTTAGGCATGTTTCTAGAGTAAGTGGAGCAGAAGTTGAAATCAGCATCTTCATATCCTGCACATATAACTCACACACAGGCAGCCCTGAGTGCCCCACAGAAGGTCCCCTCTCACTCAGGCTGTTTTTCATTTAGTCACAACAATCATGGTGCACAACTCCATAGTATAACATATGATGATCTCCAATATGACATTTTTTTGTGGAGATAATTTATGAGTGTGTCTGGCAGGAGGCACACTGCAGAAATATCATCGTCAAGAATGTGTTTTGCTCTGTTTGGGATTAAATCTGTGCTATACTGAAAAGTGATTGTTCAAAAAATGATATATATATATATATATAGTAATGAGTTAAAGTCATTAATGAAATGCCCTTAACTGAGATCTATATCTATATTTTTGATGCTGATATTTTTATGCCAAAAATCATTGATGGAAGAGTGAACAAGTAGATAGATTAATTTATGTTAAGATGAAGATAATATTGTCAGTAATCAGCAGATTTCTGTCAAGTTATAATTCATGGACATCATCCTGATGTCCACTCCCAAGTTTCCATCTTACCCTGTCACCTCTGCATGAGCTCACTCCAGGAATCACAGGGATTGTCCCACAGTTAATGTCAAGGGGGTGGGGGGGGGAACCTAGGCTTAACTTGAATGGATTAGCATTAAAAAATGGCACAGGTTAGGTGACTGTGCCCAGAATGTAGTCAGAATAATGGCTCATCAGGGGTGACAGCAAGCATCTTATTGGGGGGTTATTCTTCATGCTGAACAGGGTGTAAGTCACCTGAAATTTTAAAGTAACTTCTCTGCACAATAGATGAGGAGCTTAGGAGGATTACCTGGTTTCTGCTGATACCAATATAAATAATCAAAAATGTCCTCACTGGCCCTACATGTGATTGTGACTCTGTCTCTTTGAGACACAGGCAAGGAGGATGAAGACTGGGTCATCGTTATGTCACTTCTAACACCTGCCATTGGAAACATAAAAGAAATATCCTTGTAAATAGTGATTTTCCAAGAGGACTTTCCTGAGTAGCCAGGCAGCACTGACTACACTTTGATTAGTAAATCCCCAAGAATATTCGCCCTCACTTGAAGGCAGAGCAGCAGGAACCACAGGATCTGAGCAGAGGCCCTCATGGCCATGCTGTGTTCTGACAAGACTGACTCCTGCACAGAGTGTGAGCAGCCTCTTAAGAAGTCTTAAGGGTAGTGGGCTGTGCTGTAGGCACATGCAAATCAGCAGGGCTGGGCAGGCTAGGCAGAGCTGCAGGGAGGCTCCTCATGGTCAATCAACACAGGCTCAGTGTGTCCAGGTGTCCCAGGTCAGACAACGGCAGCTCATATTTGCTTGGGGTGAACATAGTTCCCTGGGGCCACAGGACACAGTCATCCCCCTAAGCTCTGAGTGGTGATCTGTAGTCACTTTCTGGTTCAGGACAGGCTGTCCTTGTGTCTTACGCACAGTTCTGTGTTGGTGATTCTTGGAGGAGGAGGGGACATTACAGAAGCAAGGGGATAGTTTATGCTTTGGAAGTAAAAACAGGAATGAAGGCAGCAAGAGAGGACGATGTATAAACTCACTGAGGTGTTTGAGGTTTCTGGACATTGGCACAGCATGGGTAACAGGGAAGAAGGGCCCCACCCATGGACCCAGCCCTCCCTGCCTCAGAGTCCCACAGAGCACACTCATACCCATAATGATGCCCATCTTCTCCAGAACAGCAGGTCTAAGGCCAGCCATGTTCTTCAACTTAACTATCTTTTAGGAGAAGTAAGAATAACTTTACAAACAAGAGTGCTTGTAAAAACTTTAAAGATTGAAGTTTGGAGAATATAGGGCATGGTCAGCATCTTGGTAAACAAAGTAAAAATCCAGACTCTGTATATAATTCTGCTTTACCAGTATTACCACATGTGTTTTTAAGCCCTAGTAATGCCTCATGACCTCAAGAGGGCTGCAGTGTCTCTAAAAATCATGTCCCCCATCAGGTCCTCTTGTAATTTTTCCAGAAATAAAGCAAGTAAAATTTCTCACCCTTGTTCTTTTCAAAGTTATCAAAAAGCATTCCAAATAACTGTCCACAATCTTTTTCCCCTTTTCTTTCTTTTTCTTTTCTTTAATTTCCCTATTTAGTGCTGATGATTGAATCCAAGGCCTGGTGCATGCTGCACAAGTTCTCTACCTCTGAGTCAAAGTCCCAGCCCCTCCTTCCTTCCCTCAGTTACATACCATTTCTGAGATCATAAAGTGTGTCCCCTGATACTTCCTCCTGCCCTGGTCTGGGAGGGCTCACCTGTTCCTACCACAAACAGCAGGACAGAACTGGTTATCAGTAAATTATAGGAAAAGAAGAAGTTTTAAAAGCTTCACCCTATTTTAAATATCCCTGTGCTTGTGTTAAGTTTCTTAGGGAAGAGAGACTACAATGAAATCTTTACTGTGGGGCTGGGAAAAGGACATTCAGGTCAAGTTTCTCCTTAGCAAGGTGACAACCTGCAGGTGGACAATTGTGGGAATGTGTACAGGGCATTAGAGGAAGAAAGGACTTTGCTTGTGTAGTAGTGTCATGGAGAGATTGCAATAAATCAC
Source organism: Ictidomys tridecemlineatus (assembly GCF_052094955.1). Classification (NCBI taxonomy): domain Eukaryota; kingdom Metazoa; phylum Chordata; class Mammalia; order Rodentia; family Sciuridae; genus Ictidomys; species Ictidomys tridecemlineatus. The sequence goes on along the minus strand of NC_135488.1, from coordinate 24,242,416 downwards.
CCCATCAATCATAAAGTGGGGGACATGAGCTGACGGGCCAAGGGGCAGGTGGCAAGTCTGCATCTTGGACTATAGGTGTGTGCCACCCTGCCCATGGAACTCTAATTTCAGACACCTTGAGCCTAGGCAGGTAAAGCAGGCATCTCTTGCCTAAACCCATGGCTCCCTCTTCAGTCTCAGAACTGAGCATGAACACCATGAAGTTCAGGACCTGCACAAGGTCCTACTGCTGCTGGAACAGTGACCTTCCCATTGATCAGGATGTGACCCATGGGGCTATGTTTACAGATAGGAGCAGGTGTCATACAGACTGGCAGTTGTTCTTGAGCCCAAGGGGACAGAAGTTCTGTGTCCAGAGCTGGGCAAGGTTAGCTTCCTCCCTGCTGCTTCCACACAGGACAGAACAGCTGGCTCAGTGACTGCATGGCCCAGGACAAACCCACCCACAGTTGCTGCTGGCAACTCCTCTGACTGGGTAGACAGAGATGCCTCTGGCAAGTCACAGCTGATATAATGCAGGGACTCTGCTAACAGAGGATCATGGCAGCCACACATACAGCCCCAAACACCTGCTCTTCAAGGTTTTGGTCTCTAAAGACGACAAGGCACCATCATTGACTCTCCCATGAAAATCCAAGGGGTGGAGACAGAGGCAGGCCAAGGGCAAGGATGTGCAGAAGAACAGGGTTATGACCTATATGAGGACAGCCATGTGGGAAGTGAGGAGTGACAGGTGTGAACTCAGAGTAGAAGGGGACAGGACAGAGAAGACCCAGGCAGGAGGGCAGAGGAGAGACACTGGAGGAGCCCAGAATCCAGGGAGAAGGGATGGGAGGGTGAGAGAGGGTGTAACTTCAGAGCTGTCCCCAATCTGCTCCCCTGAGATTCCTCAGACTGTCAGTAGCCCTGTGCACTCACAGCATCTGGGTGGAGGTTTGTCCCCTAGTGCGGATAGAAAGACATTCAAGTTTTTGAAAGAAATGTGGCTGCTGGTGCCCAGAATGACCTGTGTCCCTGCCCACAGCCCTCCCAGGCAGGCAGGGTGTGCAGAAGGCAGCAGGAGGCAGCAGGAGCTCAGCAGCCAGGCCCGGTCCTGCTTTTGTGGGGCTAGACCCTGCTAATACTCCTGGTGAGTTGTAAGGGGCAATGACCTCTCTCCTGGGACACAGAAAGAAAGACTAACATGTGTGAGACCCTGTGTGTTCTCACTTTACCAGAACTGAGTCCTCTCTCCATGTTTCTGATGGATAGTGAGAGGGACTTCACTGGACAAAGGCAGGAGGAAATGCCTTGGGGGATCAGGTGGCAGTAGGTGGTGTCTAGGTGCAGAAGGGAACTTACTAGCATCCTGGCAGTCAGGAGGGCAGTACGGTACCTTAGAGTCTGTTTTGCAGAGGACAAGGTGACCACACCCTGGAAGTCCTGTTGGGCCTGAGCACTCAGCAAGTAGTGACAAAGTGTCTCCGTGGATATCCTGGTCATGCCTTGGATTGACTTTGCACACAAGTGTCCATGCTTTGGCTCAGACCTGCCTGGTCTCCTCCAAGGTTCTGCGCTGTTCCCCCTGAGCCCAGCCTTATGTACAGCATCCCCTGGGCTCTCTAGCTGCTCCTGCTGCACCTGGAGGCTACCCTCCCTGGGGGCTGGTGCTGTGGCTGCTGTACCTGCAGGGCCTGCTGAGCGTCCTGCTCATGAGAGTTGGCGGCAGCTCCAGGACACACACAGGGCCTGTGCAGGTGACAACAGAATTTTGGATATATCTGTTCACACTCGTGTATAAGGGTTTGAGTGCAGACTGAAGACTTGTGCTAAAAACACCTTCCCATAAATTATATTTACTTTGTTATTCACTTACAGATGTGGAATATATTTATGTTAAATATGGAGATATTTCCCTTCAAGTAACCTAATGGTGTAAAATAGATTGTTTCCTTAACCATCAATAAGACGATGTTGTCATGGATGTAAGCATTTTTTTCAATGAGTAAAAGAATGAATATTATGTTTTTGATCATTATTTTAATGAGAATCTGTCAAACACATTTTCTATACAACTTTTGTTGGAATATAGAAATCAGATTAATTTGCATAGGGGGTTGGGATAATGGAGAAAGTTGTTTCACCACATCACCTCCCCAGACACTCAGAAACCACCTCAGCCAAGGCTTCTTGTTCAAGACTTGGCCACTGTTCAAGATGGTGGCAGACATTGGAATCAACCCTGTGGTGCTGGGTTAGGAGCTTCCTTGGATGAAGACACCTTCACATCCTGATACAACATGTTCCAGCCAATTATTGCCTTCAGTCTGGCTTGGCAGTTCCAGGTTGCAGTAACATGGGTGTTGCCAACTCAGATAATGAGGCATGGCTCCAGGTGTAGGTGTCACACACATGAGTTACATTCACCTGTTCTTTTGAAAACCTGACTCTTTGCCTCATTTGAAAGGCTTCTCCCCAATAAAAGTGTTCAGCCCATCCTCCCAGCTCTCTTTCTTGCCTGATTGCCCCCCCCTTGTGGAAGCTGCTGCTGAAGACCAGTCACTGAACCCAAAGAAAAGGTACTTTCTGTGTCTGTGTCTTCATTTATTCTCTAAATTCACTTGAAGTGACCCTGATAGATATTTTCCTGTGATATGACAGTGCTGGTTCTACAGGAATGCAGGAGGAATGAGCTAAGGGGATTGTGGAAGCTTCCACCTGATTACAGAGGACATCCTGGAGGCCAGAATAAGTATGCCAAGGTCAGAGTCCATGTGGGGTTCCTCTGAGAGGGCAATGTTTGGGAAAGTGAAAGGAGTGGAAGACCCATTGAAGATCCCTGAGACTGAGAGATGCCGTAACACAGAACATCTGCTGAGGGAAGCTGCAGGATCAAGCAGAAACAAGACCAGAGAGAAGGCAGGTGGGTTGCACCCACAAAGGATGCAATCCACATGCCTCAGCCCTTTGGAGAGAATATCAGAGCGCTGTGTGCCCCAGGTGCTGGATGTAGGGCTACAGGACTAATTTTTCCAGCTGGATATTTGGATACTGGTCCCATTCCTTCTTTGTATTCCCTGGGACTTTCTTCCCTTTAAATTTTTTCTTCTTTTTTTAAATTTTGGAATGGAAATGCTTACTTGGTGCTTTTATATATTGGATCTATTTAACATAATTTTGATTTGTACAGGGGATCACACTGAGAATTTGCATTGAACTTGGACTTTAGCAATCCAGGAACTGTTAAGAGTATGCAAATTTCTGCAATGGCCTAAATGTATTTCACATTGTGAGGTGGTCATGAGCCCACCTGGGCAGTCAGGGCACAATGTTATGATGTGGATATAAAGTGCTCCCCAAAAGCTCATGTGTGAGACAATGCAAGGGTTCAATGAAATAATCAGATTATGAGTTGTCATCTAATCCCTAAACAGTGCATTAATCCCCTGAAGATTAACTAGGGGGTTACTGTGGGCATGCAAGGTGTGCCTGGAGGTTGATTATTGGGGACATGCCTTTGAGTGATAGATTTTGCCCCTTATGTGCAGGGCCTCTCTCTTGGCTTCCCGGTACCTAATCTTAAGTGGTATTTCTCCCTGTCACCTTTCTTCCAGGATGTTCTGCCTCAGCTGGGGCCCAAAGCAATGCACTTGGCTGTCTATTAACTAAGACCTCAGAATAGTGAGCCCCAAATAAACTTGTCCTGTTATTGTCCTTGTCAGGTTCCTGGTCCCAGAAGGAAAAAAAAATGACTACAGCAACTTCTAACATTGTTAGGGTGGAAGCTTGTTGAGCTTGGGGCAGCTGTGTTTGGAGGTTGCCCGAGAGAGAAGGCCTGGCCTCAGGTGAGTGGGGCTCGTGGACCTGTGGACATGCCATAGGAGGGGGCTCAGGACCTGAGTTAGCTGAATGAGGTTTGAGGCTTGGACTGGACAATACACATGGAAGAGCTAAACATTTTTCACTTTTCTTTCTTTCTTTTGAGGACATGTTGGTTTGAACTCACACCTTCAGAGGTTCGGTTCATTCATGGTTGTCTGATTTGATTCCTTTCCTCTGGTCCAAAGTGAGGCCCAAGACAGTTGGGCATGGAGAAGAGAAGCTGCTCATCTCAAGGTTCCTAAGAAGCCACAGGGACAAGGTAGACTTCTCAAGGTTATTTGGCCTAACTTCCTCCAGGAATGCCTAGCATGCCCAGAGTCACCATCCAGTTAGTCCATCCAATTTTAAAACCACTAAATGGATTAATCCACTGCTGAGGTTACCATTTTCATAATCTCAACATTTCATATCTGAAAATCCCTGCATTAACTTGAGTTTTTGGGCCACCTTATATTCAAACAATAGCATTCTGCTCTGTACCCCTGAAACTCATGATCATCTCACCATGAAAAATACATTTACTCTCCTTGCAAGAGTCCCCATAATCTTAATAATTTCTGCTTATGCAAAACTCCTAGTCCAAATTCTGATCTAAGACTCAAGGTAAACTCTTGATTGTGAGACAATAAATGTGGCTAAAAGGCAAAGGATTTCTGCCCACTTGCTTCTGAATATCATCAGCAGTATTCATATAACCAAATGCAGTGTTTCTTCTTTACTCCTCAGTCAGTGAGACATGGTGCCCACCATCAGGAAGAGCTCGGAAGATAGAGTCTGTCCATCTTGTCTTGGGGCCATGAGAACACTGGTTAAGCAATGTAAGTCTAATCTTCAGGTATCCAAACCTTCAACCCTTGTCATAGGGAAACCTGCCAGTGTTGTACTTCCTCTACCTGCACATGGAGCACCTTGATCCTTGTCACCCTGGTCCCCATGAATGGAAAGAACAAAACCAGGCACCTAGTCATCATTCCTTTTCTTTCACAATTAGGATCTTTTTTTAGTGTAGTTTCCAGCAAGGTGCCCCCATCTTTTCTTCCCCAAATTCCTTTACAACAACACCATGTCCCCTGCACCGGTTTCCTGCTGCTGTGGAGCCTCTCTACTGGTCCCTGCAGGAGCTTATTCCAGGACATGGGGCTAATCAGAGACACACCTGTAAATGTACAAAACACGCCCTCATTTCAGAGAAACTCATGTCTCCAGTGCTTTGCTTTGACAGGTGGTGGCCCTTTTCCCCACCTTGGGCATCACAGAACCATTGGGATGTATCAGGAGAACACAGGTGATGGTCTCACAGAGAACTGGCCTGAAGTCCTCGGTTCTAGCTGCATCTCAGGTCAGTCCATCCATTAGCTTCATGGGACCATGTTGAGCCCACAGATGATTGTGTAGGAAGGGACAGCCTCTTCTACCATTCTAAGTAAATCATAACCAGGATATTATGAGTGTTTAATCCAATAAATATGGGAAAATACACATGTATTTATCAAACTCTGTGTCTTATATCATAACCCCACCCCAGAGAAGTGTACTGATATCCACCTAATTCCATCAGTAGACATTGTCAGGCCTGCATTACTGAAGCTAATAAAAAACAAAATGAGTAAGGCCACAGAGGAGCCTCCCTGGGCCTTTCCACCAAACCCCCCAGTGACCTCAGAGCCTGGCTGCAGCTGAGCAGTACCCTCAGGAGGTGAAGGCAGCAGAAGGAGCAGCTGGGGCATCCCAGCCTAACATTTCTGCTCCCTGGGAGGTTATGTCTTTTCCTGTATCACTGTGGGAAGGACACTGTTACTCTGTTGACAGTAATAAGGGGCAACATCTTCAGACTCCAGGCTGCTGATGGTGAGAGTGAAATCTGTTCCATATCCATTGTCACTAAACCTTGAGGGGACCCCAGATTCCAGGTTAGATGCACTATAGATGACGAGCTTAGGAGCTTGTCCTGTTTTCTGATGAAACCACTGTAAATTATTTTACTGTCCCTGCAGGTGATCGTGACTCTGTCTCCAGGAAACACAAGCAAAAGGATGAAGACTGGGTCATCCTGATGACACATATGATACCTGCTATTGAAACATAACTGGAAATATCTTTGTAAGTAGTGATGTTACAAGAGGAATTTCCTGTGTAGCCAGGCAGCAAAGAGCACACTCTGATTAGTAAATCCCCGGTACTCTCCCCTTATCTTGGAGGCAGAGAAGCATGAACCCCAGGAGCTGAGCAGGGGCCCTCATGGCCATGCTGTGTCCTGACTGGGACTGATTCCTGCACAGGGTGTGAGCAACCTCTTAAGAAGTCCTCAGGGCAATGGGCTGTGCTGTGGGCACATGCAAATCATCAGGGCTGGGCAGGCTGGGCACAGCTGCAGGGAGGCTCCTCCTGTTCAATCAACAAAGGCTCAGTGTGTCCAGGTGTGCCAGGTCAGACTAGGGCAGCTCATATTTGCTTGGGGTGAACATGGTTCCCTGGGGCCACAGGAAACAGTCATCCCCCTGAGCTCTGAGTGGTGATCTGTAGTCACTTTCTGGTTCAGGACAGGCTGTCCTTGTGTCTTAAGCACAGTTCTGTGTTGGTGATCCTTGGAAGAGGAGGAGGCAATACAGAAGCAAGGGGATAGAATTTATCTTTGGAGGTAAAAACAGAAATAAAAACAAAAAGAGAGGAAGATGTATAAACTCACTGAGGTATTTGGTGTTTCTGGATATTGTCACAGCATGGGTAAGAGTCAGGGAAGGAGGGACATACCAATTGACCCAGCCCTCTCTGCCTCAGAGTCCCACAGAGCACACTCATACCTATCATGGTGATCATCTTCTCCAGACCAGCAGGTCTAAGGCCAGCCAGGATCTTCAACTTAACTATCTTTTAGGATAAGTAACAATAATTTTACAAACAATAGAGATTTTACAAACTTTAGAAATTGAAGTTTGGAGAATTAGGGCATGGTCAGCATTTTAGTAAACACAGTAAAGATCCAGATTCTGTGTATAATTCTGCTTTACCAGTGTTACCACATGTGTTTTAAGTCCTAGTAATGCCTCAAGATCTAAAGAAGGCTGCAGTTTTTCTAAACATCATGTCCTTCAACAGGTCCTCTTGTAAGTTTTCCAGAAATAAAACCCCTGCTATTCTAAGAGTTATCAAAAACCTTCCCAATAACTGTTCACAATCTTTTTCTTTTCTTTTGTTTTATTTTTTTCCTTTAATTTCTCCCTTTGGTGCTGGTGACTGAACCCAAGGCCTGGTGCATACTGCACAGTTCTCTACCTCTAAGGCAGAGCCCCAGCTTCTTCCTCCCTCAGTTATACATCATTTCTGGGATCAATAGTTGTCTCCTGATACTTCCTCCTGCCCTGGTATGGGAGGGCTCACCTGTTCCTACCACAAACAGCAGGACAGAGCTTGTGAGCAGTAAATTAAAGGGAAAGGAGAAGGTTTAAAAGCTTCACTCTATTTTAAATATCCCTGTACTTTTGCTAAGTTCCTTAGGGAAGGGATAGTACAATAAAATCTTTTTTATTAGTTTCTCATGACAATACAATGATCTTGACATATCATACATTTGAATCAAATGGGTATAGTTTTTCATTTTTCCAAGTGTACAGATTGCAGAATCACATTGGTTATAAAGACACGTATATACATACAGCAATACTAGTGTCTATTTTATTTTGCTGCCCTTCCTATCCCCCTTCCTCTCCCCTCCTCTACCATCACTTCTAATGTGACAAATTTCTTTTTTTCACCCAATCTAATGTGACACATTTCTTTTTTTCCCTCACATCACCATACCTGTATTTTGTATAACGATGAAGGTCTCCTTCCATCTTCTGTAAAATTTCCCTTCTCCCTCCTATTCTCTCCCACCTCTCTTACCCATTTAGTGGTAGTCTTCTTCTCATGCTCTTTCTCCCTAACCCATTTAGAGTCACCCCCCTTATATCAGAGAAGACATTTGGCATTTGTTTTTTAGGGATTGACTAACTTCACTTAGCAGTGAGATGGAGGACCTGGGGAAGCAGATGCCCTGCCCTCAGGCTGTGGGCAACAGATCCAGGGAAGAAAGGTGCTCCACACCCTGGGGCTAAGCCAAGCTGAGAGACCATGGACAGGGGAGGTTCAGAGACCAGGAGTTAGTGCTGGGCCTGGCTCTGTGGGGTGGCTGCACTCTGTGCTAAGCCCACTGTTCTGGACAGAGACCCTGCTGGACCTGAGAGGAGGGTCAGCAAAGACACATCAGAGCCTCATCTCAGCCAGAGTTCAAATTGCTTAGAAATGAATGAAAGGAATATTATATGCCACATATAGTATATATAGGAGATAAATTATGTGGATATACCTGTGTTTCCTCTGCATCTCTAGTATGAGTATATGTCTGCATATAGACATTTCATAACTTTTTAAAAATGAGTTTTTATATTTATTTTTTCCCTTTGTTACTTTGTCAGTTCTGGTGATAAGAGGGGAAAGGACAGAGAAGACCCAGGCAGGAGGGCAGAGGAGAGACACTGGAGGAGCCCAGGATCCAGGGAGAAGGGATGGAAGAGGAGGGAGGATGTAACTTCATAGCTGTCTTCAACCTGCTTCCATGAGGGTTCTCAGACTGTCAGCAACCCTATGCACTCACAGCATCTGAGTGGAGGTTTGTCCCCTAGTGCGGATAGAAAGACATTCAAGTTCTTGAAAGAAATGTGGCTGCTGGTGCCCAGAATGACCTGTGTCCCTGCCCACAGCCCTCCTAGGCAGGCAGGGTGTGCAGAAGGCAGCATGAGGCAGCAGGAGCTCAGCAGCCATGCCTGGTTCTGAGGGTGCCAGGCTCGATGATGCTAATGCTCTTGGTGAGTTGTAAGGGACAGTGACCTCTGTCTTGGGACACAGAAAGAAAGACAAACATGAGTGACAAACTGTGTGTTCTCACTTTACAAGAAGTGAGTGCTCTCTCCACATTTCTGATGGATAGTGAGAGTGACATCACTGGACAAAGGCAGAAAGAAGTGTCCTAGGGGATCAGGAGGCAGTAGGTGGTGTCAAGGTGCAGAATGTTTGGGAGGGATTTTACAACTATCCTGGCAATCAGGAGAGCAGCACAGTACCTTCGTGTGTGTTTTGCAGAGGACGAGGTGGCCACTCCCTGGGAGTTTTTTTGGGCCTGAGCCCTCAGCAAGGAGCAATAATGTGTCTCTGTGGACATCCTGTGGACTTTGCACACAATGTCCATGCTTTGTCTCAGGCCTTCCTGGCCTCCTCCAAGGCTCTTCACTGTCCCCCCCTGAGCCCAGCCTGGTGTCCAGCATCCCTGGCCTCTGCAGCTGCTCCTGCTGCACCTGGAGGCTGTCCTCCCTGCGGGCTGGTGCTGTGGCTGCTGCACCTGCAGGGCCTGTTGAGCATCCTGCTCAGGAAAGGGTATAGTAGCTCCAGGACACACACAGGGCCTGTGTTGGTGACATCCATAGAATCAATGATGTGTGTGTGTTCATAGGTGTGCATACATGTAGAAGTGCAATCTGAAGACTTGTGCCACCAACACCTTCCCACAAATTACTTTTCTCCTTTCTGCTATGGAATATTCTTGTGTTAAAAATGGAAATAATCACCTTGAAGTAACCCAACAATGTAAAATAGGTAATTTCCTTAACCATAACTACCACTATGTTGTCCTGAGTTTCATCATTTTTTTCCTTGAAGGACATGTGTGATGTCCGGATGAAAGAGTGACAATTTTTGTGAGGGTGAGACACAGGTAATTATATAAAAGAGAGATTGTAGGTATAGGTTTAATGCAGTGTGACTGTTGTCCCTTTAGGAAGGGGAAATAAGGTCTCAGAGTCACCAGGGAAAGCCATGTGACACAGGAGAATGGCCACCTGAGAGTCAAGAGGGAGCAGCATGACCTGCTGGTGACTTGAGGTTGGCCTGAGATCCTACAATCATGGGAAAGTCCATTTCTGATGTGAATCTGCCCAGTGGGGGCCTTATTTATGGCAGCAGAGTGAACACAATGCTGGATGCAGGAGAAGAATTCAGTCCTGAGGGACACTGTATACTCTGTGAGGGTATTCTATAGGGCCACTGTGCAGCACCTTCAACACCTTCCTTGGACCCCAAGATCCAAGGAAGCAGAGGCTGCCACCCCAGGCTGAAGGAGGCTGAGGAGATCTGGCTCCACAGCATATGGGGGGTCTCCACTGGACCATTGGCTACAGAAGACACTAGGCGGTGACTGGGAACATGTGAAATGCCATGGAGATGGGAGGGGACAGGGCACTAATGTCCATGTCCTGGCTACAGGTACACTGCAGTTTTGGGATGAGAGCTGTCTGTACGGAGTCCTACTGAGGTGTGGGGTGTGGCCTCAGGTCTTCACCTCATCCTCACATGACCCGAGGAAGGAAGGACTGACTTCTCCATCCTGAGGGCAGCTGGTAGCCAAAATCTATGTGAAGCACTGATTTCCACCTTCTCTTGTTTAACTGGTAGTCAGAGTCCTCAGCTCTTGAAGAGCTGGGCTCTAGACCATGCTCATCTCATTTCTGGAGCCAGGACTATGGATGTGAGCAACCATGAGTCTGAGTCACAGACCCCAAAGGTTGGGCCACTGACCTGAGGAGAACTTGCAGGGCCGGCACCTTCTCCCACCTAGATGAGGGGCCATGGATCCTGGTCTACCTGCTGCCCATCAATGGTGAATGTGAGACCAAATTTTGGGTACCTAGTGAACAAGTTTTCCCTACAGGACGGACCAACCTGCTTATGCACATTCTTGTGTGTGTTTTCCTGTGGGGTTTTTTGCCTGTGATTGCACTGTGTGGGGATAGGACATGACAGAGGGGACGGGATTTCAGCCACCACTCATGTACAAAGTCCTTGAGTCCTCCCTGGTCATTATTGCTCTGTGTCCATGAAGCCCACAGAAAGAAAGACTGGGGGAGGTGTGTGCACAACAGTTCTGCAGGTGACCTTGGACTGACCCAGGCCTTCCTGTGACCCACTTGTGGTTCTCATGAACACATAGTGTGCTGGGTGCAGCATCCTCAGACCCAGGGGAGCTGGCATAAGAGCTCAGGCCCCTTCCTGTCCCTGAAGAGAAGCAGCTGGACTTTCATACTTTGGCACATGGAGTCTCGTTGCCCAGGAGATAAAAGCCTAGACGGGAAACTCTGTGAATCCCTTGGCTGTGGTGCAAGGGCAGAGATTAGGTTGGTCCATTTCCTCCTGGAAGTATCTGCAGAGATTCATGAGGAGTGGTCTTCTGGGACTTGTTCCTCTAGTGACCTGAACTCCATAGGCTGCCTGTTCTGTAAACCAGAACCTTTTCTATGAAAGCAATTAACGCCAACCAAGGGCTCACTGCCTGGTGCACACAGAGGTCTATATGGTGACATCACTTTTTAGAAAAAGAAAGTCTAAGCTGTGAGGTGAACTGGCAAGGAGGTCAGGAGCAAAAAGCTCAGATTGGCTTCCCCACTAGGGGGCAGCAGCCGAGTTTGCAGACAGTGGAGAAGCTGCTTATTGGTTACATAGAAATATATTGGGGGACTTTCACAGGGGTGTAGAAGGTAATTGTCATCTTCACAAGTCACATGCTTTGTCTGAGAAGGGTGTCATGGTCAATATAAAGGATCATGAGTTTGTGAATGTAACAAAAGCTGCCTCCTATGCCCAGGTCTATTATGGGAAAGCCTGTTTCAAACCACCCTTGAGTGGATTCTGAATGGTGTTTCTGAAAAATGCCTGAAATACTTTGTTAGTGATTTTATATTCAGGTATGTCCTTGTTTTATCTGATTTCAAAATTTCCACTGTTGGGTCCTAGCAAACAGAAAAATTCTGGTTTGTCGGAGGAAAAAAAGACACAAAACACATTGTTAGAATATCAGGTCCTGTGAATGGGCACAGGACACTGAATCCAGGAGAGTCTGAGTGTCCACAAATCCCCACCTCCGTGGAGCCCTGAGTCCTGCTCTGGGTTCAGGAGAAGCCATAGCTGGATAAATTCTGCAGACTCAAAGCCAGAAGGAGCTGGGACCCTCATATTCCAGATCACAATACAGAGAAGTGTCCCAAGGCCTTATCCTGGAATGCAGAGGAAATTACATGTTAACAGGACCTGAGAAGAACTGCTGCAGCCATCATTAACATCATTCCTCTGTCTATGACAGAGGAAGCCATCATTGGGTCAGGACCCTATATGCAGGGACCCTGGCACATGATTTGTCTTGAGTAGTCACTGTTAACCCTGAGCAGAGCCCTGGGTGTTTATGAATCTTCCTAACTCTCCATTTTCTCCTACTACCCTACAGATAACACCAAGAACTTCCCATAGTGTTTTGTCTCTGCCATGTCCCTGGAGAAGCAAAAGAGGGCAAAATGGACCAAGCATCTTTCCTACATGAATGAAGCTAAGTTGCTGTCTCCTACATTCTCACTTCCATGGGTCAGAAGAAACAGAAAACTGTAAAAGTCTGCTTTTATGTCACTAGAGAGAACAGTTATGCACTGGCAGAAAGAGATTGAAGGCAGATGGCAGCTATTATTTTCCTCTGGAATTATCTGGGATGCTCTGGTGGCCACTGTGGCCTTCCTGAGCGTAATGAACTGCACCATCTCAGCTCCAGGATGCTGATGGTTAGGGGGAAGTCTCTGGATGACCCACTGCACCTTAGGCTGCAGGATGCAGCACAGATGAGGCCTCCAGGGCTCTTCCCAGGCTTCTGCTGATTCTAAGGTCACTAACTGCCCACACTCCACCTTGCTATTACCCTGGAGACAGACAGGATCCTCACCGAGTCTGTGTCAGCACAGTTTGTCAATTGAAACTTGAATTAGAACTAAGACTGAATCATTGCTTGTTCAATTTGGGTCTAACCACAGTCTCAACAATAGAACTGAATCACTGCAGTTTTGGTCACTGGGCTTGCTGAGCCAGCGTGCTGGAAAAAGGGCCCAAAGCATTGAAGGGGTTTTCACAGACATGCAGAACCACCACATGTTCTCCTCAGCTGGGAGCCAGGGGAACAGAAGGCAGAGGAGCTCCCTGTGGGTCCCTCTGAAGCAGAGCTTCCTGGAGATCTGGCCCAGGCACTGATATAGCTCTGACCCTAGGGAGGGTTTGGAGGAGCAAGAAACCTCACCCTTGTGAGATTTAGTGAAGAGCAACACTCTCCAGAAATGCAAGTGTAGCTTCAAGGAAACTTCAAGTGCAGAGAGGAGCAGGACAGGCTCTGAGCTCCTTGTTGGCTCCAGGTTCCTGAGGCAGATGGTGGTGCTGTCCAGCAGGAAGGAGCTCTGCCTCCCATGATCCTCTGTACTCTGTGACCATCCTGCCTGTACATGCACACTGTCAGCCTGCTCAGGCCTTCTCTCCTTAACAGGGGACAACTGTCACCTGTAAATCTGCCACATCCTCCAGTAGGTGAACTCTTGCTCTCCTGACCTTCCTCTGTCTCCAGGAAGCTCCTGCACTGATGCTACTCCATGTTCCCATGGAATCCCCATCATCCAGCTGTGACTGCTTCACCACAGCTGAAAAGTGTCTACTCAGTTGCCTAGCTCTCATGCTGGCCCTGAGTTAGGTCATAAGGTTGGGGACAGAGCTGTCCCACAGATCAAGGGACATGGGTGGAGTTTTCTGAAGCTGTCCTCAACTCACCTTCCACATCAGTAAAGCTCTGACACTAGCAGTACCCTCCTTACAGATGTAACTTCTAGTTAATTAAGATGATCCCTTGACCAATGACACTCAACACCTCTGTTCTTTTTATGATATCATTGTCTCCATGGTGAAAATGCTCCTCACAACTGTCAAAGAGCAGCTTTCCTGAGACCAACAGGATTCAGCCTTAATTTCTCCCCACAGCCTCACTGGGCTCTGGGTGGTCTCTTCACTACCTTCTCTCAGCTCTTGAATTCTACTTATTTGTCTTAATCTGCAATATAATATCTACTGGACTATCCATCACAGCCACTAGAGCTGATCTCTTTACTCTTTTTATCAGTTACGTTCAAACCATCACCTCAGGAAACCCTCACAGGCCATGTCCCAGCCTTCCTGCTCAGGGGACCATTGTTTTGTCTTTTAACCTTCTCTATAATATTTGTCAAATGACTCACAAAAAGGAAAAGCCCACCACCTCCACTTGGGGTCTGCTGCACTAGAATTCCTTCAGCTTTCTCTTCTAGGGTCTCTGGAAATGCACAAGAGGCACATTTCCTAAAACAGTGTTTTAGAAAATAGGGGTATTTTTAAATCAATTTTGGGCTAATAAATTTATTCAGAATATTTTAAATATTTTAAGACATTATAGTTGTACATAATCTTGGTCCATGATGTTCCTGTTTGCATGTGCTCATTGTCAAACATTGTAATGATGGAAAGTAGAACACAGGTTGAAGATCCATTTTCTAAATGTGGGAACCTGGAAGTGTTTCTTCAGATTCTGGAAACTTTTTATCATTTACTAACTGATCATTCCCATATAAAAATCCAAAATCTTCTGGAATTTATTCCAAAACTTTAGGCTTCTGAGTTTTTTTGGATATGGGAAATTAGGACTAGAAAGGCTCAGCTTGCTCTACAATAAGGTGCAGTAGAATAGAGTCACCCAGAGCACCGAGGATGTGACTGTGGACTAGGGGGAGCATTGCTAGGTGGACTCTGTTTGTGAGGAGCGTGCTGTGTGTTGTGGTACACTCTGTTTTCGGATATTTTGGATATTTCTAAGACAAGGTGACTGGTTGGCTGGGCTTGTCTGACGTCTACTGGTCGATCTTAGGCATAACATGGTTAGGGTTTTAGACTCTGGGTCCCATGGGGCTTCACTGCTAATCTTAACTATTGCTCAGGGAGCTGACCCTATTGCATTTATCACTGGGACAGATTCTGTTAGAAACACAGATGTCCAGCTCATATCACTGATCTTTCTTGTAGCTGAGGACAAATGACTAGCAGACAACCAGAGATTCAAAAGTGATAATTGAGAAGAGGGTCCCAGAGAGTCAAGGGCTTCATGGGTAGAGGTTCCCACCTTCTGTGGCAGATGACACTGATTGCTGTGGGAGGAACAGAGCATCCCCATGTCTAGATCTGTGTCTTTTATTGCCAAAGTCACTGGGGATGGAAAGATTCACCATAAATGTTTGATAAATATGTAGTGTGAGGAATGTACTAATTATGTGATTTCATGATCACAAAATGCAGGTTTGGAAATCTCACATTGCAACGCACAAATGCATACAATTATTTATCCCATTAAATATTCAGAAAGCTGTCATTCATATTTCCATTCTCTTTCTTTAATAAACCTCTGCTTGTGCCAGGCATGGTGGTGCAGCCCTAAAAGCAGATGGGGCATTTGAGGCAGGATGATCACAAGTTTAGAGCCAGCCTCAGCAAAAGTGAGGTGTTAAGCAATGCTGTGAGATCCAGTCTCTAATAATAAATAAAATATAAAATAGACTTGGGGATGTGGTTCAGTGGTTAAATACCCGGAGTTTAATCTTAGTACTAAGTATGTGGGGGTGGGGGGCAACTCCTGCTTGTCATAACTACAGTAGTTTCTACTGTGGTTTGAACCAATATCTATGCCATTGCACCTCTCCTAGGTGCACTGATGCATGTTCTTTATTTTAAAATGAAAATAAAGAACATGCATCAGTGTCTGTCTGCTAGTGTTTAGCAGGAAAAAGAGAGTAAGAGTGCAGAGGGGCTCCCAGTTTCCTTCATGGAAAACTTCCTAGTGACCCTTAGGGCCTGGCTGCCTCTGAGCAGTGCCCTCAGCAGGTGGAGGCAGCCCAGCCTCACACTTCTGCTCCCTGGGAGGTTTTTGTCATGACCTGTGTCACTGTGAGAGGGGAATCCCAACTCTGTTGACAGTAATAATTAGCAGCATCTTCAGGCTCCAGGATGCTGATGGTGAGAGTGAAATCAGTCCGAGATCCACTGCCAGTGAACCTCGAGGGGACCCCAGATTGCAAACTGGTTGCATCATAAAGGAGGAGCTTAGGAGCTTGACCTGGTTTCTATTGGTACCAGCATAAATCATCACTAATGTACTCACTTTCCTGGCAAGTGATGGTGACTCTCTCTCCTCAAGATTTAGACAGGGACGATAGAGACTGTGCCATCTGGATGTCACATTTGGCAGCTGATATTTGAAATGACAAAATCAAACAAAGTTTCAAATAATTAGACATGCAGTTAAAGAACTTATGGGCAGGGGTAGTCAACACTGACCATAGTGCATTTAGTACATGCTCAGTGTTGTCCCCCCTTTCCTGGGAGGCAGAGCAGCAGGAGCACCAGGAGTTGAGCAGGGGCCCTCATGGCCATGCAGTGTCCTGACAGGAACTGAACTGCACAGGGTGTGAGCAGCCTCTTACGAAGTGCTCAGGGCACTGGGCTGTGCTGTGGGCACATGCAATTCAGCAGGGCCGAGCAGGCTGTGCAGGGCTGGCTCATATGTCACTCAGCACAGGCCCATGTCCCCAGGCATCGCAGGTCAGAATAGGACAACATGAATTTTTCTACAGAATACATGCTTACCCTGGAGCCATAGGATAGATTTGGTCACTTTCCTGTGAGTTTTAACTTATTGCTCTCTTCATTCTTCAAAGAATGGTCTATAATTCTTTCTTTCTTTCTTTCTTTCTTTCTTTCTTTCTTTCTTTCTTTCTTTCTTTCTTTCTTTATTTTCTTTCTTTCTTTCTTTCTTTCTTTCTTTCTTTCTTTCTTTCTTTCTTTCTTTCTTTCTTTCTTTCTTTCTTTCTTTTTTTTCTTCCTTTTTTCCAGTGGGCTACCCAGGATTTAACCCAGAGTTGCAATCCACTGATTAACATCTTCAGACATATATGTATATATACACATATAGCTTTTTGTTGTTGTTGTTGTTGTTGTTTTGTGTGTGTGTGTGTGTGTGTGTTTGAGAGAGAGAGAGAGAGAGAGAGAGAGAGAGAGAGAGAGAGAGGACAGAGTCTTGCTAAGTTGTTTAGAACATTGCTTGTTTGCAGAGGCTGACTTTAAATTTGTGAGCCTTCTGCCTCAGCCTTCTAAGCTGCTGAGGTTAAAGGCATGTGCCACCATGCCTGACTGTATTGTTTCCTAATGTTGATTCTGTTAAAGGACCTTGGAATACAGCAGGATTAAGAAAAAACAAAAAAGATTAATTTTTCATGTGCAAGGTAAGAGCGATACACACAAGAAGAGAGTTGAATTTTAAGTCTTTGGAGACATTTGGGTTTCACTTGAAACTGGCTTAGACTGACTCAGATGCCAGGGGAGGAAAGGACCTAACCTGATTTCAGGCTTGCCTGCCTCAGTCTCCCCAAACACTTAACACAGGACACTGCCTCCTGAGCAGCAGGGCTCAAGTCCAGACTCGTCTTTCACTTAAGCATCCTTTCTAGAGAAGTAAGAATGATTTTAGAAGCAAGTTTGAGTTTCATTTATCCCTCCAGGGAAGGTTTAAGAAATAAATCAACTAAGAATGTTGGAGTGTGTGAGGATTTGCAATAGCTCAGAGAAAGCAGAAAGGACTCAGGTTCCCCCTTTGTTTTCCATCCCCAGCACATTGGACATTCAAACCTGGGTTTCATTCCTCCTGGGCCAAGGAAGACACATGTATGAGCCATGGAGAAGAGTGTCCAAGGGCTTCAGCTCCATTCTGCTCATGAGGAATCATAATCCTCTCAGAAACCAAACCCAACCCTCTCTGCTCTCATAGGTCCCTGAGCTGATCCAATGTGCCCCTATCCCTGTTCCTGCCTGGGTTGGGGAGAGGATCGCCTGTCCTCACCATGCACAGCACCACAGAGCTGGTGCTCAGTAACTGGAGGAGGGGGCTGGCAGCTGGGCAAGGGTGGAGATCTTTGCCCTGTAAGCTCACTATGCTTCATGTGGAATTCAGAAGGAAAGTGGGAACCCAAGGAATCTCTGTCTGGAGGATTGGTGCAAGCCAGGACCTGAGGATGCAAATAGAGGTAAGTTATAATTTTTCTGGTGACAACCTTGGTTTGAGTTGTGGAAATGAGGTCTGTGCATTAAAATTCAGCTCAGTCCTTCAGGCCTGGACTAAATGGGAGAGGCTGGGGCAGGGGCTCAACAGGCTGAGCTCAGGCTGGTGCCACCCAAGAGTTATGGGCTCTGGCCCTGGGCTGTGAGGATATGGCTTTCCTGACAATGGGGCAGAGAACCTGGGGAAGCAGAGGCCCTTCCTATTAGCTGCCTGTCAGGGGATCCAGGAAAGAAAGGAACTCCACACCCTGGGGCTAAGCCAAGCTGAGAGCCCACAGCCAGGTGAGGAGCACCAGGAGTCATGACAGAACCTGGCTCTCAGGGAGGCTGTGCCCAGTGCTGAGCTCACAGGTCCTGGGGCAGAAACCCTGGTGATCCAAAGAGGAAGGTCAGAAAGACCCACCCAGTGAATCCTCTCAGCCAGAGTTCAAGTGTGCTTGGAAATAAAAGGAATAAAATAAGCGGTGTACATGCTATTTAAAATATAAACTATATTGAGAAGTCTAAATACAATGTGCATCAGAAATCCAAATATTTTAACCATGAACATACTACTTTGCCTATTTGTACAATGGAAAGTTTTTGTTTGTTTGCTTAGTTTTGGTGATCAGTTGGAGCCTCATGTTGGCTAGGCAGTGTCAGAATAACACTGCAAGTATTTGAAAACTTTAATTTGGGACAGTACGTATGTGGCCCACACTGCCTTTAGACCTGTGATCCTCCTCCCTCAGACTCTGAAGTAGCTGGGATTACAGTTGTGGGCCACAGAGTCTGCTGACCTTAAGCTGGCTACAGTGAGCTTGGGCATTGAAAACCCATGTCTGTACTAGAAGCTATGTCTCATTCTCCACTACAGAGAACTGAGGATCATGAAGCTCAAGGGCTGACCCTGTGCTCCTGCTGCCTGGAACAGTGACCTTACCATTGCTCAGGACACTGGGTGACCTCAGAATCTGTAGCTACACAAAGATGTCACAGAGTTAAGTATTGGTTATGGGCCCTAAGAGGACAGAAGTTCTGTTCCAGAGGTGGGCATGGGCAGCTCCTCCCTGCTGGCTTGCCCCGCACAGAGAAGAACTGCTGGCTCTGTGACTGCCTGGCTGCAGGACAAACACATCCACAAGTGCTGGTGGCCTCTCTCTGACTGGAGGGACACAGGTACCTTTGGCAGTTGGATGGCTCCTTTGTCTACTCTGTTCACAGTGGACCATGTTGGCCACACGAACAGCTTCTGAACATCTGCTGCTCTCCTTTCTGGTCTCTAAAGACAACCAGGCACCATCTTGGACTCTCCCATGAGCATCCAAGGAGTGGAGCCAGAGGCAGGCCAAGGGCCAGGATGTGCAGGAGAAGAGGGTTATGACCCACATGAGGACAGCCATGTGGGAAGTGAGGACTGAGAGTTGGGAACTCAGATAGGAGGGGACAGGATTGGAAGACCTAGGCAGGTATGCAAGGAGGAGCCCAGGTACAAGGGAAAAGAAATGGGAAAGGGAGAGAGGATGTGATTTTAGAGCTGTTCCCAACTAACTCTCCTGAGAATCTCCAGATTGTCAGCTGCAATTGGGCAGGAGGAGCATATGGGGAGATGTTCATCCCCAGTGGTGGGAGAAGGAGATTCTTGTGCCTTGAAGGAAGTGTGGCTGCTGCAGGACAGAATGGTCTGTGTCCCTGCCCCACAGCCCTCCCAGGCAGGCAGGGTGTGTAGAGGGCAGCAGAAGGCAGCAGGAGCTCAGCAGCCAGGCCCGGTCCTGATGGTGCCACGCTAGATGCTGCTTTCAGATTCAACAGGGGACAGTCACACAAAAAGGAAGACTAAAAACATGTGTGATACCCTGTGTGTTTTCCCTTGACAGAAAGGCACAGGACATGCTGAGAAGACCTCTCTCCATATTTTTGATGCCTGGTGAGAGGGACTCACTAGACAAAGGGAGGAGGAAGTTGCCCTAGGGGATGAGATGGCAGTAGGTGGTGTCAGGGTGCAGGAGCGTCTTGACCAGCTTCAGGCAGTAAGATGATAGAATTGTACCTCTTTGGCTCTTCTGGGGAGGACAATGTGGCTACTCCCTTGAGGGCCTATAGGGCCTGAGCCCTCAGCAATGAGGGGAGAAGGGTCTCTGTGAACATCCTGATCATGCCCTGAATAGAATTTGCACACAAGTGTCCATGCTTTGGCTCAGGCCTGCCTGTCCACCTCCAAGGCTCTGCACTGTACCCCTGAGCCCAGCCTGGTGTCCAGCATCTCCTGAGCTCTGCAGCTGTTCCTGCTGCACCTGAAGGCTGCCCTCCATGGGGGCTGGTGCTGTGGCTGCTGCACCTGCAGGACCTGGTGAGCATCCTACTCAGGATAGTGGGTGACAGCTCCAGGACAGACACAGGACATGTGCAAATGACAACAGAATTTTGGATATATTGGTTCACACTCATGCTCAGGGGTTCAAGTGCAGTATGAAGACTTGTGCTACAAACACTTTCCCATAAATTATATTTTCTTTGTCATCCACTTACAGATGTGAAATATGTTTATGTTAAATATGGAAATCATCACCTTAGAGTAACCTAACAGTGTATAATAGATT
Source organism: Ictidomys tridecemlineatus (assembly GCF_052094955.1). Lineage (NCBI taxonomy): Eukaryota > Metazoa > Chordata > Mammalia > Rodentia > Sciuridae > Ictidomys > Ictidomys tridecemlineatus. Next base: position 24,221,963 of record NC_135488.1, on the reverse strand, counting down.
GTTTCCTTAACCATCAATAAGACAATATTATCCTGGGTGTAAGCATTTTTTAAATATTTATTTTTAGTTATAGGTTGACACAATATCTTTATTTTATTTTTATGTGGTTCTAAGGATTGAACCCAGTGCCTCACAAATGGTAGGCAAGCACTCTACCTTTGAGCCACAACCCTAGCCCTCCAATTAGTTTTTGACATTTTATGAAGCCTTCAACAAAGCAGAAATTTCATTGGCAACAAGATGAAGTAAAACTGTACTATTAATGAATTGTTTAAGTCAGATAGTGGTACATGTAGTTGCTTGTATATAAATGGAAACCATCAATGTATCCTCAATCAACTACTTCTTCAATGAAACTTTTGTTTGCTATTCCATATACAAATTAGCTAACTCATGATTGATTGCTGAGCAAATTGGCAATAGGATAGAACACAAACCAATTAATAAAATGGCAGAATCCTTAATATCTGATTACCAATATATGTCACAAATGTGTTAACTCTCTTCTGAACTTGTTTGATACTGCTTCTTATTTTTGCAGAAGAACCGATATTTGCAATAACAAATAGTACATCACATCCAAACTTGCAAATTGATACAACTTCAATTTGTGTTATTTCTGTTCTCTTCTCTGCAGTTTCTTGGGGTCAAAGTAATTGTGGTGATGCTCATCTCAGATATGAGGCAGGAAGATCACCTTTTGATTTCTGCGGCTGTCAAGTTGGCATGAAGTACATTGGTTAAGAAGCATAAAGTTAATCCCAAGGAATTTTCTAGTGAGTCTCCCATGCCATACTAGATGCCTAAAGTTCTTTGCTTTCCTTCTGAAGTCTTCTACTGGACCAATTACAGATCTTTTGTCCCTGTTCCCCATAAAAATTGCTGGAAAATAACTGGAAAGTCATAGCTGTGAGAGTGCATCTTCTTCCAACAGTGTTTATGGCTCCCTGGTTTTTCTGGCATTTTAGTTGTGGAAGGAAATGGTCTTTGATAATATATTTTGAGTCCAGAATGCTTCACTGTGATTCTACGTAAGCTCTGAAATCTGAACTGGTTCTTCTTTCTCTTGTCACGGTCAGGGTCCCACTTCTCTCATTCAACTCAACTCCCGGCGAGCCCGCCGCCACCCAAACCACGGTGGCAGAGCAGCATTCTTTTTAATGTTTATTTTTTAGTTGTAGTCAGACACAATACCTTTCTTTTTATTTATTTATATGTTGTGCTAAGTATCAAATCCAGAGCCTTCCACTTGCTAGGCCAGAGCTCTACCACTGAGCCAGAATCCTAGCCCAGCATTATTTTTTATTGAGTAAAAGAATAAATATTATGGTTTTGATCATTACTTTAATGAGAATCTGTCAAACACATTTTCTATACAACTTTTTTGGAATATAGAAATCAGACTATTTGCATAGGGGTTGGGATGGTGAAGGGAGTTGTTTCACCATGTCACCTCCCTAGACACTCAGAAACCACCTCAGCCATGGCTCCTGAAGACTTGGTTACTCTTCAAGATGGTGGCAGATGTTGACATCAACCCTGTGGTGCTGGGTCAGAGCTACCCGGGATGCATATGCCTTCAAGTCCTGATGCACCAGGTTCTGACCAATTATTTCCTTCAGTCTGACTTGGCAGTGCCAGGTTGCAGTAACTTGGGTTTTGCCCACTCAGATAATGAGGCATGGCTCCAGGTATAGGCATCACCCACGGGGGTTGAGTTATCTTCACCTGTCCTTTGTAATCCTGACTCCTTGCCTTATTTGAATGGCTTCTCCCAATAAAAGTGTTCAGCACCTCTTCCCAGCTCTCTTTCTTGCCTACTTGCCCCCCTTGTGGGAGCTGCTGCTGAGGAGCAGTCATGGAACCCAAAGAAAAGATACTTTCTGTGTATGTGTTTTTATTTATTCCCCAAATTCACTTGGAGTGACCCTGATGGATTTAGTCATGTGACATGACAGTGCTGGTTCTACAAGAATACAGGAGGAATGAGCTGGGGGTTTGTGGAATCTTCCACCTGATTTCAAAGGACATCCTGGGAGGCCAGACTAAGTGTGCCAAGATCAGAGTCTATGTGGGGTGCCTCTGAGAGGGCAATGTTTGAGAAACTGAAAGGAATGGAAGGCCCATTGGAGATTCCTCAGACTGAGAGATGCCAGTAACACAGAACATCTGCTGAGAAAAGCTACAGGATCAAGCAGAAACAAGACCAGAGAGAAGGCATGTGGGTTGCACCCACAAAGCCATCTGTGGAGCTCCACAGCCCTTTGGAGAAAATATCAGAGTGCCATGTGCCCTGTGCTTTATGTGGGGATACAGAATAAATTTTCCCAGCTGGATATTGGTATACTGGTCCCATTCCTTCTTTGAATGCCCTGGGACTTTTTTCCTTTTTAAATTTTTCTTCCTTTTTATTTTTGAATGGAAATGCTTACTTGGTGATTTTGTATATTAGATATATTTAACATGATTTTGATTTGTACAGGGGATCACACTCTTAGTTTTCATTGAACTTGGACTTGAGCAATGCAGGAATGTTAAGCGTATGCAAACTCCTGCAATGGCCTAAATGTATTTCACATTGTGAGGTGGTCATGAGCCCACCTGTGGGGTCAGGGCACAATGTTATGATGTGGATATAAGATGCCTCCAAAAGCTCATGTGTATGACAATGCAAGGATGTTTAGAGAAGAAATAATTAGATTATGAGTTGTCACCTAATCTCTAATCAGTGCATTAATCCCCTGAAGATTAACTAGGGGGTTTCTGTGGGCATGCAAGGTGTGGCTGGAGGTTGATTATTGGGGACATAGCTTTGAGTGATAGATTTTGCCTCTTATGTGCAGTGCCTCTCTCTTGGCTTCCTGGTACCTCATCCTAAGTGGTATTTCTCCCTGTAACCTTTTTTCCAGGATGTTCTGCCTCAGCTGGGGCCCAGAGCAATGCACTTGGCTGACTATTAACTGAGACCTCGGAACAGTGAGCGCCAAATAAACTTGTCTGCCTATTGTTCTTGTCAGGTTTTTGGTTCCAGAAAAGAAAAATCTGACTAAAGCAACTTCCAACCTCATTAGTGTGGAAACTTGTTGAGCTTGGGGCAGCTGAGTTTGGAGGCCACCCAAAAGAGAAGGCCTGGGCTGGGGTGAGAGAAGCATGTGAACCTGTGGACATGGCCATAGGAAGGAGCTCAGAACCTGAGTTAGCTGAATGAGGTTTGAGGCTTGGACTGGACAATACTCATGAAAGAGTTAAACATTTTTCACTTTTTTTTTCTTTTGAGGACATGTTGACTTGGGCTCTCACCTTTAGAGGTTTGGTTCAATTCATGGTTGTCTGATTTGATTCCCTTCCTCTGGTCCAAAATGGCCCAATGCAGATGGGCATGGAGAAGAGAAGCTGCTCATCTCATGGTTCCTAAGAAGCCACAGGGACAAGGTAGACATCTCAAGGACATGTGGCCTAACTTCCTCAAAGATTTCCCAGTATGCCCAAAGTCACCACCCAGTTAATCCATCCAATTATAAAATCTACCAAGTGGATTAATCCACTCCTGAGGTTACCATTTTCATAATCTCATCATTTCATATCTGAAAATTTCTGCACTAACTTGAGTTTCAGGATCACTTTATGTTCAAACAATAGTATTCAGCCCCTGTACCCCTGAAACTCATGTCCATCTCACCATGAAAAATACATTTAATCTCCCTTCAAGAGTCCCCATAATCTTAACAATTCCTGTTTATGCAAAAGTCCTAGTCCAAAATCTGATCTAAAACTCAAGTAAACTCTTGATTGTGAGACAATAAATGTGACTAAAAGGCAGAGGATTCCTGCCTATTTAGTTTCTGAATATCATCAGCAGTATTCATAAAATCAAATACAGTGTTTCTCCTTTACTCCTCAATCACTGTGTCCACCATCAGGAAGAGCTGGGAAGCTAGAGCCTGTCCATTCTGTCTTGGAGCCATGAGGACATGTGGTTGAGCAATGTGAGTCTGATCTGCAGGTGTCCAAAGCTTCAGCCCTGGTCACAGGGGAACCTGCTGGTGTTGTACTTCCTCTGCCTGGATGTGGAGCACCTTGATCCTGGTAGCCATGAATGAAAAGACCAAATCCAGGCACCTAGTCCTCATTCCTATTCTTTCACAATTAGGATCTTCTTTCACGTGTAGTTTCCAGCAAGGCACCCCCATACTTTCCTTCCCCAAATTTCTTTACAATAACACCATGTCCCCTGGACAGGTTTCCTGCTGCTCTGGAGCCTCGATACTGGTCCCTGCAGAAACTTGTTCCAGAAGATGGTGATGATCAGAGAAACAACTGCAAAAGTTCCAAACACCCCTTCATTTCAGAGAAACTCATGTATCCAGTGCTTTGCTTTGACAGGAGATGGCCCTATTCCCCGCCTCAGCATCACAGAACCATTGGGATGTATCAGGAGCACGCAGGAAATGGTCACACAGAGAACTGGCCTGAAGTCCTCAGTTCTGGCTGCATCACAGGTCAGTCCATCCAGTAGCTTCATGGGGCCATGTTGAGCCCACAGATGATTGTGGAGGAAGGGACAGCCTCTTCTACCATTTTAAATTAATCATATCCAGCATATCATGAATGTTGAAGCCAGTAAATATGGGAAAAAACAAATGCTTTCTTCAAGCTCTGTTGATCCCTGTGTCTGATGCCATAACCTCACCCCTACCCCTGGCAGGTGCACTGATGTCCACTTAATTCCATCAGTTGGCACATTGTCACGTCTGTGTTTCTGAAGCTGAGGAGAAGGAAAATGAGTAATGCCACAGAGGAGCCTCCCTGGGCCCTTCCCCAAACCACCCAGTGACCTTGGCTGCCTCTGAGCAATGCCCTCAGCAGGTGGAGGCAGCAGGAGGAGCAGCTGGGGCAGCCCAGTCTCACACTTTTGCTTCCCTGGGAGTTTTTTATCATGGCCTGTATCACTGTGGGTGGGAAACTGTTACCTTGTTGACAGAAATAAGTGGCAACGTCTTCAGGCTCCAGGCTGCTGATTGTGAGAGTTAAATCTGTCCCAGATCCATTGCCAGTGAACCTTGAGGGTACCCCAGATTCCAAAGTGTTTGCATATCTTATGAGGAGCTTGGGAGCTTGCCATGGTTTCTGCTGATATCGATGTAAAGTAGAGCCAATGCTCTGACTGCCCCCCCACCCCGGTTGATGGTGATCGGTCTCCTTGAGATACACACTGGGATGAAGGAGATTGGGTCATCTGGATGTCACATCTGGAACTTGACATTAGAAACAATAATTAAATAAAGTAACTATCAACACAATTAGATTACAGGACTTGCCACTGACCAATTTGGCCTGAGCAAGTTCTCAGTGCTGTCCCTTCTTACCTGGAAGCTAGAGCAACATGACCCCTGAGAGATGAGCAGGGGCCCTCATGGCCATGCTGTGTCCTTCCGAGGACTGACTCCTGCACAGGATGTGAGTAGTCACTTAAGAAGTCCTCAGGGCAGTGGGCTGTGCTGTGGGCACATGCAAATCAGCAGGGCTGGGAAGGCGAGGCACAGCTGCAGGAAAGCTCCTCTCAGTCACTCATCACAGGCCAGGTGTGCCCATTGTCCCAGTTCAGTTGAAAGCAGCACAGATGGGCCAGAGCAGAATATGAGTTTTCCAGAAACATAAAGGACACAACCAGAATACTCTCCTGTGAGGAGTGACTTATTGCTTTTTTCATGATACAAGAAAGGCTTTTCTTGTGTCTCCTATAGAGTTTTTTTTCGTTTTTTTATTACTGACCTTAGGAACAGGAAGAGGGAGAAAGAGAGAGGGAGAAAGAGACATTTTTTGCTTAGGATGTGAAAAGAGCCCTGAAGGCAGGAATAAGTTAGAATTGGTAAACTCTATGATGTGGTTTAGTTTTCTCTAGACATTTACTTTGCTGGACCAAGAGACCAAGGTGGGATGGAATCCAGTGTGATTGTGCCCTTCCTGCCTCAGTGTCTCCAAGACACACTTAGACACAGAGTCCAAAGGAAAAGAGATTTTTGTCCTACATAAATTTGGAGGTCTCCACAGTTGCAAAAGTTTGTTAAACAACCATGATTTACTTTAAAAAATGTTTAGTGAATGCCTACTAGGTATCTAGCACTATATCAGACATTCAATAGTATTTATTCCAAGTTCCTAACCTCCTGAAAGTTAGGAAGAGACACCCAGGTACCTCACACCATTTTTGGACTTTATATTCCAACCTTTGTTTAGATGCAAAACTTGCCTTGTTTAGATGCAGAACTGCAATGAAATTATAAAATGAACAGGGTTATGCTCCCTGCAACCTTCCTACATATACACGCACATATATAGTCTTGAGACTATATACCTCTTTGTGACACTTCATAAATTATAACATGTTAGTGACAATTTAAATCAAATGGAAGAAAAAATTTATAATCATATGCCATGGGTGAGCTGTATGTGGTCCTGTAAGAAACAAGAGGTCTTTGTTAAAAAGAAAGGTAACCACTCCCTGGACAGAAGTATCAAAACTGAGAAAGAATTCAAAAGTCAAAATGATTCTCTGGAGACCATTTTTCTGTAGGTACAATGTTTCCTCACTTCTCATCAATCATCTGAACATGTACCAACTATTTTTTAAGGGGGAGTGGGGCACACTTTTAACCAAATAATGACATTGGACAATTCTTAAGTCACACGGAATGATAAATGTTTGATGGCAATTCCCATTTTAGAACCATACAATGATATCACCAATCAGATTTCTGTGGCTTGTGACTTTACTGTAGGAATTATAATTGTTTTAATGTAGGAGACTCAGCATTCAAAACTATTAATTAATTTTTAGACAAATCCATCAAATTAAAAATTATTCTTAACTTTTATAAATAATTTGATATCCTCTTATATATGAATTTTGTTTTTTTAAAATGTTAATACATTTACAAGTTAAAATACATTATTCCATTCACATTTTAAGTATGAATAACTGTGGTTTCAATAGTTCTTTTTTTTTTCCAAGACAAGCCTTAAAATGTAAGAGATTACTGAATTGACAGTTTCAGGTGGGTTTCCCACAGGCAATTTCTCACAACAGAATTAATTGAAGCACACTGGGCAATGGCATTGCACCCACACATCACTGTCAATCTAGACCTGGAATATTATTGGGAGAACATGTCAAGATTTAAAACATCAAATAAGGCTGAGGTATAAATATAGATATCAGGCCAGCATAAAGAGCTCATGAAATACATCTTGGAGCAATTAAAAGTAAAAAAAAAAAAACCTGAACATATACTTTAAAATTTTATTTAATACATAAAACAAGACTCAGATATTTTACAAAAAAAGTGAAAAACTAAAATATAAGATTATAATTATATAATCAAAGCTATATGTAAATTACACAGTAGGTAAATCTCTCCTTCTCTACCGCTTTAATTGTCCTCCTATTCCACATCTTGACAGAGAAAACAGCCAACACTGTTAGTTATAGTTACCATAATCATCACAAATAGAAATAAAAAGTAGACATTAATAGAAATAAAAAGATTTGTTAATATATACAAAAAGTAGATTTGTTCATTAAGTCTAAGGAAATATTAGCTGTGTTCAGAATTACTTCTTCCTATTCTAATTCATTTTTACAAGACAGCAACAGAGAGTGGTATCTGTGACCCAAGTTAAAAAAAAATACTTTAAGAACTAACACCTGGAGCTTTGGTTATTCCTCAGCAGTAGAGTACTTGCCTAGCGTGTCCTTGATTCTCAGCACTACATAAAAACAAATAAATAAAATAAATATATTGTGTCCATTTACAATTAAAAGTAGATGGGATAGAGAGAAAACATGTGAGGAAAGGGGAGGGCGGGATAGTAGGGGATAGGAAAGGTAGCAGAATACAACAATTACTAATAGGGCATTATGTAAAATTGTGGATGTGTTACCAACATGATTCTGCAATCTGCATTTGGGGTAAAATTGGGAGTTCATAACCCACTTCAATCTAATGTATGACATATGATATGTCAAGAGCTTTGTAATGTTGTGAACAACCAATAAAAAAAAAAACTTTACAGAACAGAAGAGAAGCCACAGAGAAAATCCACATATATACAGTTATCTAATACTAGACAAACACACTATAAATCATGCATTGAGAAAAGGACAGGTTCTTTAACTAATAGTGCTGGGAAAACTTAAAACCCATACCTAGTAGGAGAAATTTAACCCTTACTTCTCACCCCACACCAAACTCAACACAAAGTGTATCAAGGACCTAGACATTAGACTAGAGACCCTAGGCCTATTACAATACAAGACAGGCCCAGTGTTCCATCATGTCGGTGTAAAAACTGAATTTTTCAAAAGGACTCTAAAGCACAAGAAATAAGATAAAGAATCAATAAATTGGTTGGTATCTTTACAGCAAAGGAAAACTATCAAGAATGTGAGTAGACAGCCTACAGAATGGGAGAAAATCTTTGTTACTGACACCTCAGATAGAGCATTAATCTCCCGAATATATAAACAACTCAGAAAATTAACACACACAAAAAAAAAGACACCCACAAAAAAAAAACAACAAATAACCCAATTAATAAAGGAACAAAAAAACTGAGCAGGCACTTCAAAGAAAAGATGTGCAAACAATTAACAAGTATATGAAAAAAAATGTTCAAAATCTTTAGCAATTAGAAAAAAGGAAATTAAAACTACACTGAGATTCCACCTCACTCTAGTTAAAATGATAACTATAAATAATGAACATAACAATAAATATTGGTGAGAATGTGGGGAAGATTCACTCATACATTGCACCAAGCAATCACTCAGGAAAGCAGTATAGAGATTTCTCAGAAAACCTGGAATGGGACATCCATTTGACCCAGTTATTCTCTCCTCAATGTATACTCAAATGATACTATAGTGACACAGTCACATTATTATTTATAGCAGCTACTCACAAAAGCTAAGCTGTGGAACCAACCTAGGTGCCTTTCAACAGATGAATGGATATAGAAAATGTGTCATATATACGAAATGGACTCAGACATGAAAAATGAAACTGTAGCATTTGCCAGTAAATGGATGTAACTGGAGACTATCATGCCAAGTGAAATAATCCAGTCCCCCAAAACTAAAGTCTAAATATTCTCCTTAATATGTGGATGCTAACACACATTACAGTGGGGGAGGAAAAAATAGAAGTTTGATAGATTAGACAAAAAGGAATAAAGGGCTGAGAGAGGAGGGGAGAGACAGTAGAATGAATCTGACATTACATTTCAATGTTCACATAAAATTGGTAAGATATTCATATGTGAATATAGGTCATGTTTAACAAGAGAGTGAAGTCACATCCCCAAAATAGAAGATCTACTAGTAGAAGCAACGGTTTTGAGATCATTGAAAAATCATCTATTCCTGTGGAAAATATTAAAAGTCTGTTCTCTTTATATGGCTATGCTGAAAGTCATCATGGGATTGCTGTAGAGAAATAGAGTTAAAATTAAGAACATTACTTAATTCAATGGGACAAAAAATGCCACCCTTACCTCCAAAGTATGTACATTATGGTTATAAATATATGGATTTAAAACACTCTACACTTTCCCATGATCAATAGTTATTGTTCAACTATGTTTTGTTTGCAAAGATGTATTACTGAAATTTCATATAGTAAATTCTGGCATTCTGGTCTCATTGATATTGTCTGTAGGTTTTATTTTTCTCTGCTAAAATCTACAAATTTATTTCAGCAAGATTTTGGCTGTATATCAGTAGGTGATAGAAGTCTAAAAGCTAAATTTAAGAGTGGTAGCTTCAAGACTAAAAAATAATTTTAAAAGGTAGTGTTTATTCTTTATGAGTAAATGTCTTATATTTCAACTGCACAAATGACAGATAAATTTGGGTAAGAGAAAACATTTCTTAAATACAGACAGAAATGTAATTGTGAAACACTTTCTAAAAAATGTTTTAACTAGTTGCATAACTATTTACTCTGTATGTTAACATAAAAAACCCTAAATTGGAATTTATATCAGTGATTAAATTAAACTTCTTTATTCAGGAAACAAATGCTGAACATCTACAAGATGCTAGGATTTGCTGTAACTAGTTTTGTCATAAATTTCATCATTTAAATTTATAATCAGAAAACATTGTGTTTTAAATCAAAATAGTACTTCACAAGCCACATACCAATGCTTTGAGAAACAGCAGACTGCATGTAAATGGAGGTCTTGTAAGTCTGTATTTCCTGACATTGTGGGAGATGTCTGAAGTGTGTGGATGTACACACACCTGATGACTGCATGTTGGTGAAATTGCCAAACAGAACATTCCTCAGACCACATTGCCATCATTAAGTGAACATGGCCACATACAATAAGTTAAAGGGATTTTATAAATAATGTGGATGAAATAAAGTAAACATTTGAAACTTTACTGAAAATCTATTTACCTGATTAAAATAATTTCTTGAAGTCTCAAATTCTGTATCTATTGTACAAACAGAGATTTCAGCTTGCTTTCTCACTTGATCCTCTTTGTTGTATTCCGTTTCTTTTTCTTTTAATGGGTTCTTACTTTTTTTCATGTAGCATATCATCATTTTTTTTCTCTTTACCTCGTCTTCTTTCAAGGTATATCTGAAGTTAAATATGGTTACCTTTTAATTGATTTTTGAAAGAAAACAAAAATGTCTTTTTATGCTGTGGCTCTTTCTATGCTGATTTAGTATCCTTAAAAATTCAATGCTCTCTGAAGATTTTTCTAGTTTAACATTTTTAATTTCTTCTTTAATCTTGTCTAAAACATACATAATTGAAAGTCAATATTAAAAGACTATTTTGTTATTTGTAAGTTTCTGTTGCTAGAAAATCTTTTAGATACTACAGAAAAAAAGTTTTTGAAATGCTATGGTAAATTGACATGTTTATGGTGAGTTTTTTGCACTATTATAGATCCTCCCCAGTTAAAAAGATAATTTCAAGTCAAAAAAGTTTTAAAGACATATTGTTTACATTCAAATTTACGAATTCATTTATAATATGATTTATCTTCATAGAATATGACAAGTATACTTACAATTGGTTTACAGTAAAATATATATAAAATGTTCTTCTTTCAATATATATATTTTGGGGCTGGGGCTATAGCTCAGAAGTACAGTGCTTGCCTAGCATGAGTGAGGTATTAGATTCAATCCTTAACACCTCATATAAATAAAATAAAGATATAAAAAAATGCATCTTTCCTAATACTATAACCCCAAACTGGGATAAGAAATCCAATACCTATTATTACACTTTTTTATGTCTCTTTTGTGGTAACACTTTCAACCTACCTTGTTGATCATTATGTATTTTACAAAAAACTTAAAATTAACTTTTGAACAAGAAGGACCTGATATTTAATCCAATAATGAAGAGTAATGTCCTTCAACAGATGAATGGATAAAGAATATATATGAGTGTGTGTGTGTGTACACACACACACACACACACACACACACACACACACACACTGGAAAATTAGCCATAACAAAAATAGTCTCTCTTTTCTCCAACATATATTTTTGGCAGCTTTGTTGCTTATCAGGTCACTTTGTGGATTTGTCTGTGTTTTCTATTTCATTTATCTTCAGGTCTGTTTTGGTGCCAATATAATGCTGCTTTTTAGTAAAGCTCTGCAACATATTTGGATATCTGGTACTGTGAACCTCTCAGCATCAGTCTTCTGGTTCAGGATACGTTTGGCTGTTCTATGTCACTTCTGTGTCAAAATGAATTTAAGAAATCTGTTTTGTCTGTGTGTTTTGAAGAATGTCTGCGTTGTGAAGGATGTCATTGATATTTTGTTTGGGAATGTACTGAGTCTGTTCACTGGTTAAGGTAGTATGAACATTTAGATAATAATAATTTTGCTTTTTCAAGAACATTGGAAGTATGTCCACTTCTTAAGGTTGTCTTCAGTTTGTTTTTCTTCAACATTTTATAATTTTCATTGTTGAGTTTTTTCATCTCCTAGGTTAGATATTTTCCCAAGTATTTTTTTTTAAGGTTTTTGAATGAAGCATTTTTTCCAATTGTTTTTTTTTTTAATTTTATTTTTATTTTTTTTATTGATTGTTCAAAACATTACAGAGCTCAAGACATATCATCTTTCATACATTCGACTCAATTGGGTTTTGAACTCCCCAAATACATAATACAGACTCACTTCTGTTACATACTCACATTTTTACATAATGACATATTAGTGACTGTTGTATTCTGCTACCTTTCCTATCCCCTACTATCCCCCCTCCCCTCCCCTCCCCTCCCATCTTCCCTCTCTACCTCCTCTGCTGTTGTTCAATTCTCTCCCCTTTTTTTCCCCCCACCCCCTTGCCCCTCATAACCTCTTATAATTTTGTGTATCACTGAAGGTCTTGCTATTGCAATATAGGATTAAAATTGATTTATGGATTATGTTCTTGTATAAGCTCCTTTAGTAGGGTTGTTATTAGCACTATACATTTTCTGATAGAGCATTTTATATTATGTAAGTAAAATGTTTATGTCATCAGTAAACAGAGGCAACAGGACTTCTTCTTTCCTATGTATATATTATTAGATTCCCTCTCTTGCTTGTTTGCTCTGGTGGGGAATTCAAAGAGTGGTGAAAGTTTACTTCCTTGTTTTGATTCTGTTTTTAGAAAAAATGTTTCAATTTTTCATTCAGTTTGATGTTAGCATTTAGTTTCTCAACTACAGCTTCTACAATTTTGAAGAAATGCCCTTCTATCATTAGTCCCTCTGGTGTTTTAAACCTGAATGTGTGCTGATTATTGTGAACAGGCTTTTCTGAATATATTGATTATCTTATGGCATTTTTATACTTAACTTAAATCTTAACATTTGATTAAAGTCATCTATTGGTGATGCTTTGCATTGCATTTTTAATTTGGTTTATTGATTTCTGCATTTTGAGAACTTCTGATTAATTTTTCTATAGAACTTCTATTTTCTTATTGATATTTTACTTCTTGTGTCTTCTCTGTGATTTTACTTTTTACATTATCTTTTACCTCATAGGTCAGTTGAAATATAAACTTTCAAAATTCTTTTTCTGATGTTTTCTTCACTGTGATTTTTGTGAAATATGCTGTTGAGTCATTCTGGTGTGTTTGAAATGCTTTGTTTCCTTGCTTGTTGATATTGTTTGTGTGTCTACTCATGTATCTAAATGGATATGTAGCAAGAGAACTTCCAGTCTGTGCATTTCTTGTGATCCTATAGGTATCTTATGGCTCAGAGATGGGGGGAACAAATAATTGCAACCAGTTGTGCATAAAATATATAGAACTAAATTGCATACTTAATTTTTATTTTCACACAAAGTTAATTGGCACAATAAACAAAACTGGATCAATTTATATCAGTAAAGAGAGTAAGTAATCATTATTTATATTTTTATAAAATAAAAAAGGTGTTTTCTTTAGCTTCAGTTGTATTAATTGTTGCTTTAGCATTAGAAGTGGTGTGTGGAGTTTTATAAACCAAGAGTGCTAAGAGAAATTAAAATTAGAGTTCATTATGAGGAAAGAAGCAATGGTGATAGTAAAGAATTAGTAGTTTCAAGATGTAGATAGGGCAGATGCAGAGATGATACAGGATGTATTGTTTATGAGGAAGAAGGAGAAAAAAGTAAAAGAAATAAAGAGTAAAGAGAGAATAATGGAATTTGACTGTAAGAGAAAAGAGAGAAATAGAAACAAAAGGAAATAGAAGTTTTGAAACAGAATATAAAGCCAATCAAAAATATGCTAATTGAAAACTTTAACCCTCAACAAAAGAGTAAGAAAAAATAACTGTTTAAGAATTGTTCAAATGAGAAATCATAAACAAATATGTACATATACAAGTATATAAATGTCCATCATGTATCCATCAGTACACATAGAAAAACTAAAAAGAAAAAAAAACCAAGATTGTTACTGAGAGTATGTGCTTGTTGTCTGTTCTAAAGTGTCTTTCCATCTCTCAGTTTCTCTTTTCCATGGGATGGTATGTGAAACTGTGAGAGGTGCTGTCAGCTCCACCCCCAGGGTATAAGTTATGCTAGGTTCTACAAGATGTTCTCAGGGGAGGCAGTGAGGTCCAGTCTTTGCATGGGGAGTTACTGGGCATTAATAAATCAATGCACACCTAGGATTATACCCCACTCTTTTCCCCAGGGCTATATTCATGGGACAGGGAGGCCAGTCATTTACCAGTTCTGTTTTCCCAGGGTACTGTTCTTTCTGACCTCCTAAGGTCTGCCCCCAAACACCAAGCTCTATCACTCCTGGACATTGAGATTTTGAAGCCACTGACACTGGTCTTGGAAACAGCTGTATCAAAGGAAGAGAGGAGGACAGGCTTTCTTTTGCTCATCTGACTTGCAATACCCCCAGAAAAAATACTGTCTAAGGCATAAATTCTCTTGATTTGCTAGGCTCAGTTTAAGTCTTGTGGCTAGTGTCTGCAGATTTATGTATCAGACTAAGCCTCAACACATCAATCTAAGTTCCAAGTCTGAGTTGGTGCCACCACATTACAAATGTTTAAATATGTCTCCAGCTTCAGCTTCCTATACATAGCAGGCAGACCCGTGGTGACTTTCATGACACAGATTAAAGAGTAGAGTAGCTCCGGTCCTCCCAGGGCAGGCTTGACCCTCTGGTTCCAGATTCTTCATTCCAAGACTGTCTGCAGCACTTTTATTCTTCTTATTATTATATTTTTAAATTTTAGGTGGACACAGTATTTTTATTTTATTTTTAAATGGTGCTGAGGATTGAACCCAGTGCCTCATGCATGCTAGACAGACACTCTACCACTGAGCCACAACCCTAGCCCCTTGTCTGTAGCACTTTTCAGTCTTTTCTGTCCTTGTGTACTGATATCCTCCACTCACATTAAAACCTAAGCTCCAGTTCTGTTTTTCATCTTTGTCTGATGCACCCCAAATTCCTCAGTTTTCAAGGCTAAAAGAAAAAAATGTTGAGTATAAGTGGCATGCTTTTATCACCCACCTCACAGAGAAACACTTTTTTTACTCTCTGAGTCCCATGTGGTGGAGCTGTGGGAAAAGCCACTTCCTGCTAATCCACCATCATGTCTCTCCTGGTTTGACATTTATATCTTTATGCTAATTTATGTTATAATGATAAGGTTTTCTTTCATTTTTGCAGCTTTTGGTAAGGATTATGGTTATGGGACCAATGATTTACTTTTAAGTATCAAACTTATAATTCCCATTATTATTCCTTGCATTTGATAAGTACAAAGTGGGAGACATTGGAGTTGTTAATGCATTCTTTACTTACCTGTCAGAAATAAAATTAATATTATTTCTAAAAATTTCTTCAAGTATGGGCCTGGAGGAATATTTTATAACAAAACATCAGAGTCATAAACTTTTAATAATTTATATTTCCGTTTTTGATAAAATATATATTTTACTGTTATATTTAATAGTGAAAGAAAGTTCTAAAAATGACTCATTAAGACGGTATGAATTTATAGATTTTTTAAAAAAAAATGACTATTACCTAAGTGGAGAGTGAAGGTAAAAGGATTTGTTGAGTATTCTAGTCTGAGACAGACACCACATTCATTTGTTAACACTTGTTTCCTAAAGTTGCCTTATAAGCAGTTTGAAAGTACCTGTGCTATTATCACCTCTTAATTACTAATAAAGCAACTGTCATTCATAGAGGTTGACTATTTTTCCCATATTTGCATAATTAATAAGTTTCAGGCCTATGTTTAGACTGTAGTCTTACCTGGCTGACAACTCCATTGTGTTGTTCCACTGTACAGGTTGATACCAAGTGAAACCTGTACAGGAAAACTCAATTTTACAATTTATTTCAGTGTGTCTGACATGTACTCTAAATAGCATATATATTCACTTTTTAATTTTCTAATTGTATATCATCAATTTAGAAAGTCAAAGACAGTTTTGTGTTAATTCTGATTTATATTTTACCTGAGAAGCCAGGTTATAGTCCAAGATTTTGTCCTGATATTGACAGTTCCACTGGTAACCAATTTTTTTTTCTTAATATACCAAAGCTTTTATGGAAAATCTCACAGAGCTATGGCCACATGGTTTCGAATAAACAAGATCAAGCAATTGGTGTAGAGAAATTATTTTTCTGGAAGTGAAGAATAATATTATTCACAAAATGTTGTATTAATTATATTAATCCTTAGAGGACATTCAAATTTCTCTACTTCCCAATTTTCCAGTTAGTTTCTCTTCAAATACTACCCCTAACCATTTTATGAAGACTTTTGCTTTTATACTTTTTTTTCTTTTTTCTATGACTATACTCTTTTATTTAATTTCTATTTGTATTTTCTGTTTTGTTCTCTTTGTGTTTCTTTTTTACTTTGTCAATTGAATATTATTTCTTTTTCTGTTGACACAATCTAAAGTTCAGAAATTTCAGAATTTTAGGGAATTTTAGCAACCATCTAGTCTTTTAGCATATGTTTGACAAGCTGGCCAAATGATAGTTTTGAGGATGAGCCTGAAACTTAAATATATTAAAGGGACTTTTCTGGGTACAAACAATAACAGCAATGAAATTTGAACTCCAGTTCCTTAATTCTGAGCTCAGTACATTTTCTGGTTATTATTTTTAAGGCTAATTTTTTGTATAATAGATTGAGATTGACTATAGAATCCCAACAAAAAAGGACAAGACTAGAATTTTAAAGTGAACACTGTGATACAGGATCAAAATTTAACTAGTAAAGCAAAGGGATATTCTTATGAGTAACAACACTGTGTTGGGTAGGAATAAGGGTTTAAAAAAGAGACCAAAATCTTGGGGTTTATGATCAGTTGAATGAGCACAAAACAGGAATTAAAGACAGAGAATATTAAAAGCTCTCTATAAAATGCATATTAATACAAAATTTAGAGGAAGTCCTAAGCTTGTATTTTGCCTGTTTTCATCTGTGTTGCAAGAGTGGATTAGAGACTAGTGAAACAGCAGTAAAATTTCTTAGAATATATAGATCTGTGGCCCAAAGCAGGTTTCCATTCACCTTCACTTTCTTTCCAAATTGCTGATGTCCTTGCTGGGCCCAGGAGTGATTGACAGGCAAAGTTATTACAAAGCTTCAGTTGTGTAGTTGGTAAGGTATTTAGACAGGCCAGTGCTTGAGACCCCATTTAGTTTAACCTTGTATCAGGACTCTGCATATTCAAGGGATGTAGACTTCAAATTTGAAGACTGCCACTGAGTTTTGCAGATGAGGAACTGGGAAGTTGATTCCTACAGCAAGGAGGATATTTACATAATAATTAGGGAAACAGAGGTACAAACATTAAGACTCTGCTTTTCTGGAAGTCTTTCCCCTTGAGTGTCTGAATGTCCATAAAGGTTTTAAAGTGCATGCTAGTTTATAAACACCTGAATAAAGTCGGACCTATTCAGGAAAAATCAATTTTATAATTTATTCCAATGTGTCTAACAAATGTATTCTAAATAACATATATAGTCAATTTTTAACTTTCAAAATATTTTAAAGTTCCAGAGAACTCTGTGCACTGTTTGTAGGTAGAGGGAATAAATTGTGTATTATTATTGGTGATTTCCATACTGAAGAACAACATTGCTTAGTATTTGTATCCTGGATATCCACGAGAGGGAACTGTGCATCTTGTTATCTTGTCTTCTATTATTAGAGGTTTGTTTCAAATCAGGTGTAAAAAAAAATGCCAGTCATTACTTGGGTTTTAAGTTCAGCCTTCAAGATAGAAAATTTCCAAGAATAAATTATTATTAGGTTATGTTGATGTTTTTTCTATTGCTCTGATTTGGAACTAAGAGTGCCTTCATTGAATATTTTATAAAGTCACAGCAGTAGAGGCAGAAAGAGGTGAATATAAGCTATTTTTTTAAATGGAGGTCATATTTTAATTATATCAATAAAGATACACCATTAACTTTAAATGGAGTTTATTTTAAAAAGAATAGTACTTCACCATTTTTGTTACACATTTTTTTCTCTAAAGATCTAACAAAAAAATCACATCCAGCTGATTCCTGCTTTGCAATGGTTGAGGGCAGCTATGAAGCTAGTATTAAGGTAAAGTGATTTTTTGTAAAAAAAAAAAAAAAAAACTCGTGTTCTTGTTCTGAATTTTGTGTTTTAAATGTTAATGCTTAAAATTTAGCTATATTTTTTCTTACATTTTATGTGAAAATTTGCTAAGAATCTATTTTAAAGAATTATGTTAAATTTTTTAAAATATTTTTTGTATCAATGTTCTCTCAAGTACTTGGGAATCTTGGGGGCTGGAAGGAACAATGGGCTAGGAAATACATAGTAACAGAAAAATATCATTAGAAACAGCTTTCTAACTCCAGAGGAAATATAATATTTATTCAAGGATTTTTTTGGATCAGTTTACGTTACTGTGGTTTTTAAATCATTCTTACATGACTTACAATACTCATGCCTAAATTAATTTTTATAGAATTATGCAATTTTCCTGGTGCCTTTAGTTTTTAATATATAATATACATTGTGCATAACTTTTCTTTTTTTCACTTGGACCCTTGATGTTTTGGTATTATAACATTTGAAGAGACCTGTATGCTCTATTTCTTTCCTTGGCTCTGTGTTTATAATAAAGTAATATTGGGAATTGTGGCAGCCCAGAAATCTAAAATCTGTATCTTAATACTTGTATTAAAAAGGGCTTGCATATCCAAACTTTGAGTCTTTCCACTAAAAGTGACAGTAATTTAAAAACTATAAGAGCAGAAAGATTAGTAGAACAGAAGGAAGTACTAGGTCCTGAATTAGAACAAATTATATTCTATGCTTTTATAATTATATCCTAGCATGTAAATTCTATTTTGCTGTATAACTGAGAAGAACCAATAAAAAATCTAAAAAATGTGAGGTAATAAAATTTTGTACAAATTACTCTTCATCTAATTGAAGAAAAGATGGCGTGTGCAAAGTAATAACCAGTACTGGAAGCAGAAACTCTCAATAATTGCATGGTAATACTTTAGGTTCAGAATTTTTTTTCATTATACTTTTTTAAAATATCCAAATTCTATGTCAAACTCAGAAATTTCAAATTTTAAATGTATCTAAAATTACTTACTTAAATGTTTATTTTGTAAAACACTACTATTTTCATTAACTATTCCAGGTGAAAAATGTATGTGCTGGGCTGGGGATGTGGCTCAAGCGGTAGCGCACTCACCTGGCATGCATGCAGCCAGGGTTTGATCCTCAGCACCACTTACAAACAAAGATGTTTTGTCTGCCAAAAACTAAAAAAATAAATATTAAAATTCTCTCTCTCTCTCTCTCTCTTTCTCTAAAAAATATATGTTCAAATATCCTTGAGCAGGTAAAATAAGGTTAAATGTAAACATCTTCTGTTTTTGCAATGACTTTAATTTTATTTCAGTTATGAAGAGCTAAATATTATGTGAGTTAGAACAGTGTAATTTTTATTTTGAGGATAAAAATATAGAGAGATCATACTGTGTTCCTTTTAGAATGCTATTATGGTGTTATTCATAACTCAACTGAGCTCATTTGGCCTGGAGAAATGCACCATTTCTAAAAGCTGGTGTCATATACAGTGTTGAACATGAGTAAATGTGGATAAAATAAATGTCTACTTGCTGAAACATCCTAAATAGTATAATGTGCATGAGATAACTAGTAATTAAGTCTACTGAATTAAAAAAATATTCTTTGTTTGCATTCTCTTTTAATATATGGTATGTGAAAGTTTTGAGTAAGTTATCTCTAATTGGTGCAATAAAGGAAGAATAAACAAGTTAGAGTAATGTCATAAATGTGTTAGTAGGAACAAGAATATCCTCCAAGCCTGCTCCAAACTTGAGTTTAGATTTAGATTTCAGATGAAAATTTGCTAGTTTCTTCCTTCTTGCCTATCTATTAAAAAATGACTTTCCACTATCTTTTGTTACCTATATCAAGCAAACATGGTGATGTGGTTGGCAGCACCATCTGGTTTCTTAAGAAATATTTTATTGTTTTATATCTTATTGTTTTGTTAATTTAATTATATGAAGGTACTGGAATAAAAAAAACATGCATCGCTTTCTAAAACAATGACCTACTCTAATACTTAATATTTCCCTGCAGAAAACATGTCTTCAGTGTCTATTCATTGTGCTATCTCTGTCACTTTTGTTTAGTTATTGAGTTAATGTTTTTGTTTAGCAACTCCAAAAGGTTTTTATTCATTGATATCACCCTCACAATATTGTTTTTTTTTTCATTTCTCTTTTTGTTGGAAACAGCAAAATTTGTATAATCATTTATCTTTAGCAATTTAACACATAAGATAGACAAAATTTATACTGTTTAGGAATCCAATCAATATTTTTAATAGATACTCTAAAAGCTCATATCTTATGAACTTTCCCCTCAAGAGGTAATTCATGCCAATATGTCATAAACACATTAAAATATTACATATATTTTCTAATATTAGTCTTTTTCAAAAATAGTCTAAATAAAGATGGCTACGATTTTTATTCTACATCACTGAGCTTAAGAAAATAGTAGAATGGATTTCAGTATTTGTGTAAAAATCAATTGGAGATAAGGAGAGTGACATTTTGGAAATCTTTCTGTCTTGGCTCATAATCCTTACCCCATTAGTGAGAGAATTACAGTTTGAGTATACATCAGAATGCTTATTCTGTTGTACTCTGCAGTAGTGGAGAACGTTAGTCATTTTGTCAACTTTGGCACTTATTATACCATAATTTTTTTTCTTCCTAGAATATTCCAGAAGAAGGAGGAGAATTAATTGAAGCTTCCAGACAATCCATAAAGGATGGTAAGCTATTTGAAGACTAACTGAAATTTTGCTGCTTATTGACTCTAAATTACACAAGTTTCATATACTGTTTATTTTGTTTTTATCATCAGTAGTAAAATATGACACTGGGAACCAAAAAAGTGGAAACTTACAGAATTACAACAGTAATTCTGCCAGTCGAAAGAAGGAAGTAATTGAAACCACACTTGTGCAGGCAATCAGAATTAGAAATGATTGTCCTTCTATTCCATCACCTGACTCAAAGGTAATGTGTTTTAAGAAAATTCTTTAATTTTTTTTTTTTTTACATATCTTCTTCCATGATGACGAACATGCTAGAAAGAAATAAGGCTACAAGGTTATAGTAAAAAACAAGGATATCAACAGGTGTGGTATATGTATAGAATTAACATTGACAGAATGGGGTGGGAATAAACAGTTTTTTGGTGTGCCCTTATGGAAGGAGAGAAATAGAAAACAAGCTAAAAGAACAGCTTTATGAATATGAAGCTGAGAAAAGGAGATGCATACAAAGAATTAATTTATGGAGGGAAAGTTAAGTGTACAGACTGAATAAAAGTTTTAAGATGGCTGATACTTAAAATAAGAAATATTGAAATTAATAAGAGCAGCAACTCAGTATTAGGCAAAACAGGAAAGTTAAGGGAAGTACATGCAGGACATATAGAACATTGTGTCATATTTGTCTATCATTTTCTCTTGATATCCTTGAATGACTAGGAAGCAGGTTGTGGGATTATAATCATGATCATTTTGTGATTATAATGAATAGAAAAATAAGCAAATAAATGTGGCATATTTTAGATGCTTAAGAAATTAATGTTTTCTTTGCTTCTGTTCTTATTAAAGCTTCAAGAAATTTATATTTAGTAACATTTAATATAGACTTAATTTATTGATGGTCAATGCTTGTTAAATTATATTAAAATGGACACTACTGTCACATATAACTAAAAATAAATCAATAAAATAAATATATGCATACATATATAAATAGTACTGCTATTCAAAAAATATAAATCTAAACAAACCAGTAACAGTGGTAATGAACATGATAAATGAAAAATAAATGAACTTCTAAAAATTA
Source organism: Ictidomys tridecemlineatus (assembly GCF_052094955.1). Classification (NCBI taxonomy): domain Eukaryota; kingdom Metazoa; phylum Chordata; class Mammalia; order Rodentia; family Sciuridae; genus Ictidomys; species Ictidomys tridecemlineatus. The sequence continues at coordinate 24,199,977 of NC_135488.1, read as the reverse complement.
GAAAAAGTTTGTCAATTTTTAAAAATTGATACACATTAATTATACAGAATTTTCATGGTGGCATATTTGTACATACATATACATATACTCCCCCAATTCAATCTTCAACATTCCTTCCTCCATATTCCCAATTTTATGTATGCTGATGGATAAAATTTATAATTCATATATTTTTATGTTGAAAATTTCCACATCTAGTTTTCCATATGAGAGCAATATATGATACTTGTTTTCTGAGTCTGGCTTGTATTACTTAACATTATGCTTCCCTGTTTCATTTATTTTCCTAAAAATTACTTAGTTTTGTTGTTCTCTATGCATAGAAATCTTCCTTGTGTGTGTATGTATATATATAACATTTTCTTTATCCATTCTTTTATTAACAAGCATCTAGCCTAATTCTGTATCTTGCCTATTATTAATAGTGTCATGGGAAAGATGGGAATATGTATATCTCTAAAGTAAGCTGACTTTAATATTTTCCATTAAGTACTGAGTAGTATAGTTGATTAATTAAGTAGCTGTATGTTCAGTTTTTTGAGTAGCCTTCATATGGATATCCTTAGATATATAGTAATTTATGTTCCTACCAATCACATATAAGAGATTTTCTCCTTAGTTCTTCCCAGAATTATTTGCTTTCTTGATGATTGCTTCTTTGAATGGTGGAAAATGGGAGCCTGATGTTGTTTTGATTTGCATTTCTCTGATTGATAAAGATGTATGGTTATTTTTTCACTGAAGTGTTGGTCATTTGTATCTCTTATTTTGAGAACTAGCTTTGCATTTGCTTATTGATTGAAAAGGTTTTTGCATTTCTGGTGTTAAGATATTTGCATTAATATTTTCAGGTTATTAACCTCTTTCAGAAGAGTAGCTAGTAAAGCTACTCTTTTCTCCAATTCTGGAGGCTACCACTCTTTACTGTTTTGTGTTTCACTCACTGTGCAGGAATTTTTCAGTTTGATGCATCTTCTCTTATCCATTGTTGCTCTTATTTTCTGAGCTGTAGGGGGCTCTAATCAGGAAGTCATTATCTACATACTGAAGTGTTTTCCATATATCTTCTTCTAGCAGTTGTAAACCCTCTAGTCTGGTACATGTGTCTTTAGTCATTTTTTAAATAAACTCTTGTACAGTGTTATAAAATAGGCATCTAGTTTTCTTCTTCTACATATAGGTATCTAGTTTTTCCAACACTATTCCTAAAATGTCATTTACCATTTCTCCAAAATATGTTTTTTGTGTCTTTGCCTAGTATCACATGATTCTACCTGTGTGGGTTTGCTTTCTGACTTCTGTCCATTGGTCTATGGGTCTTTCTTTACACCAGGACCATGGTTTTTATTATTGTGGCTCTGTTTTCTATTTTGAAATTGGGCATTGTAGTTTATCCATTGTTTCTCTTATGATCATTATCACTTTGTCTAAGTATTTTTTGTTTTTCTTCCATACAAATTTAGAAGTAGTTCTTTCTTTCCCCCATTTCTGTGAATAATATCATTTGAATTTGAATGGGAATACATGGAATCTATAATTCATTTATAGTACTACAGCCATTTTCACAATATTAATTCTGCCTCTCCATGAACATAGGAGATCTTTTATTTCCTATTGTCTTCTTTAGTTTCTTTTTTCATCAATCTGTAATTTTTTTTGAAAATGTCATTCACTTCCTTGTTTAGGGTTTTTCCTAGGTATTTTTAAAACTATTTGAATGAGATGTTACCCTTGCTGAATTCTCACTAGGTTTTCTATGGTATATAGACAAAGAGTTTATTTTTATATGTTTACTTTGCATCCTGTTACTCTGATGAATTTATTCATCAGAAGTAGAATTTTCATTGTACATCATTTATATTCTTCTAAGAATAGGACTATATCATTTGCATATAAAAGTGATTTAACATTTTAACTTTCCTATTTGAATCCCTTTTACTTCTTTCTCTTGTCTAAAATTTTAAGTACTATGATTAGTGAGATAATGGCAATGAGCATCCTTGTCTTTTTCCTCATTTTAGAGAAAATGTTCTTCGTCATTTTACTATTGGCTTTGGGTTTGATATACTTGGTCTTTATTTACTTGTAATAAAAATTCTACTGTTTATAGTTTCTCGGGGCTTTCTTATGAAGGGCCATTGAATTTGTCAAAGGCTTTTCCTGCAGCTGCTTCAATTATCATGTAATTTTGCCCTTGATTCTATATGTGGTGTATTAGTTTTATTGATTTGCATGTATTGAAGTATCCTAGAGCAAAACCAGCTTTTATGGATTATTTTTTTTTTGTATGTGACTAGAGACTCAAACCAGAAAGGTTGTACCACTGAGCCACATCCTCAGCACCTTTTATTTTTTACTATGATACAGATTTCACTAAATTTTCCAAGCTGGTTTTGAAATTACAGTGCTCCTCAAACAACCTGCTGCTTTTCTGAGAATATAGACATATACCACCATGCCTGACACTGTATGTTATTTTGTAATGTGTTGTTGAATGTGGTTTGTGAATATTTTATAAGTATTTATATATTATGGTTCTCAAGGATATTGTTCTCTAGTTTTTTCCTTGTTCTGTCCAATATTCACTATTCCAGTCAGGGTAATTCTTTGCAGAATTGCTTTGGAAGCATCTTTCCTTTTCTCTTACATGAAATGAGGATATTAATAACAATTCTTTTAAAATATCTGATAAAATTTAGCCATGCATTAACCTCTGGTCCAGGAGGCTTGTTATTATTGCTTCAACTTAATTTCTTGTTATTGAGCTATTTTTTTCTCTATCCTTTTGATTCAAAAATTTTAGGCCATATTTTATCAGTATCTTCTAGATTTATTTATGTTTCAATTTTATTCTTTAAAATAATCTAGATTTTTTTTCACTCATTAAAATATAAGTTTTCCAATAGTCTCTAGATATCCTCTGGATTTCAGTGGTATCTGTTTTAATATTTCTGTTTTTGTTTCTAGCTTTATTCATTTGTATCTTCTTTCTCTTTCTATTAGTCCCTGGGCCAAGGGTTTATCAATTTTATTTATCTTTCCAGCAATCAACCATTTGTTCTATTATTACTATGTTTTTTTTAAAATTATCTCATCTATAATTTTTATCCAACATTAATTAATTATTTTCTTGTTCAGTTTTAGAATTTATTTACTTAAGTTTTTCTTAGACATGAGGATGCATCATAAGGTTTACAATTTGAAATGTCTCAGATTCTTAAATGGATGTAGCCCTTGCTAAAAACTGCCCTCATATAACTGCTTTTGGTGGATTAGTGGAGGGACATCGGAAGGGAAAGAAAAGTTACTGGGCAGCAAGATTTATCAAAATATGTTATATGCACTTCTGTATGTGGTATAATGAACCCCACTATTATATATACATACAATGTCTCAATAAAAGAAACAAACAAACAAAAAACAACAGAAAAATAACTGCTTTTACTTTATACCATAAATGCATGGATGTTGTGTTTTTATTCTCATGTGGTTCTCAGGCTTATTTAAATCTTTTTCCCCCTGATTTCCTCAGTGTCCCTTTGATTATGCAACTGTATTATTCATTCTTCAAGTGTTCATGTAGTTTCTGTAGTTTTACTTGCTGTTTTCATCTTTTTCTTAATTATATCATTATTTCTCATATAATATTGGAGCTAATTTTGAAATAATCATACAAGCATGGTATATATTTTTCCAGTTTGATCCCCAGTACTCTCCCTTTCCTGCCTCTGTTACCTTTCTTATACTTCACTATTCTTTCTTGTATTTATTTGTAGTTGTTTTAGTTAGTGTATCATTGATATACATAAAGGTCAAATTCAGTGTGAAATATTACTAAGTTCACAAAGGAAAATTTCTTCAGATTCTTTTCACAACACTTCCTTTGGCACTCCCTCCATCCTTCTCAATCTCCTTCCTCTACTCCACTGACCTCTCTTCTATTTTTATGGAATCCCCCATTTTCCATTTATTTTTATCTACCTTCTTAATATAAGGAAAATATTCCACCCTTGATTTTCTGAGTCTGAGCGGGACATTTACTTTCACTTAGCAGGACATTATCTAGTTCCATTTATTTACTAACAAATGCCATTATTTCTTTTTATTGATGATTTCCTGAGTAGAGCTCCATTGTATATATGTGCCACATTTTCTTTATACATTAACCTGTTGATTGGCACCTAGGTTTCTTTTTGATAGCCTTTCTATTTTGAATTGTGCTGCCATAAAATCTGATGTGGCTGCATTCCTAAAATATGCTGAGATTAAATTTTTTGACTATATACCAAGGACTGGAAGAGTAGGATAGTATATTACTAGTTTTTGAGGAATCTCTTTATTGATTTCCAGGGTGTTTGTGCTAATTTGCAGTCTTACCAACAATGTACAAGTGTACCTTTCTTCTGCATCTCATCAACATTTACTATTACTTGTGTTTTTGATAATTGTCATTCTGAAGAGAGTAAGATAAAATCTCAATATAATTTTTATTTGTATTTCCCAAACTGCTGGAGATGTTGAAATTTTTAAAATATATTTATTATTCATTTGTAATTCTTTTAAGAAAGATCCCTTTAGTTTTCTCTTTCAATTTATTCTGTGAGTTATTAATTGTTTCTAATAAATTTTTTGAGTTCTTTGTATATTCTGGATATTAACCCACATTTGTAGATCAGGTGGCAAAGTTCACCCATTCTGCAGGCTTTGTCTTCATGTTCTTATTTGTTTCCTTTAGTGTTCAGAAGTTTTTAATTTTATGCCACCCTAGGTATTGATTCTTGGATTTATATTTTATGCTTTAGGAGGTTTATTAGAGTAATTGATGCTTGTGATAATATGTTGATAAGTTCAGCTTACAATTTTATCCAGCAGTTGTAGATTTTCTTGTGTAATTCCTAAATATTTGATCCACTCTTAAGTTGACTTTTCATCTTCATGTGTGTATCTATTTTTTTCCAGACCCACTTGTTAATAAGGCTCTATGTGTTTTTTTCTAATAGCAATCCATTGTGATGTGTGTGGACAACTATAAAGTTGACATGATATAAAGTAAAAGTGATATGTAGGTAAGTTATTGGTGTTTTGACCACCTAACCAGTCACTGGTAATATTAGTATTAATATCACTTACACTTAAGTTTTTTATTGGGTCCTATCTGTCCCTTTAGGTGAAATATTTATTATTTTATAAAATCGGTGGCATTGCCTTTCACGTGTAAATATTTACAGCTATTTTTCTTCTTGTGGAATTTTTCACATTAGCAGTATGTAGTGACCTTCTTTGATACCTTTGAGTAATTGTTGCTTGAAGTCACCTTTATCATATTTGCAAATAGCTACTACTTTGTTGGATTCTTTTTACGTGGAATAATTCTGTATTCTTTCACTTTTATTCTTTGAACAACTTTGCAAAATCAGGTGTGTTTCTTGTAGACAACACACATTTGGGTCTTTTTTGTTAATTGAGTATTTCAGTCTATATCTTTTAAGTTGACAATTAACACAATGTGAATCCAGTGTTAAAATAATGAAGTGTGTTTTTTTTTTAATAATAGAGGATTCACTCTTAATTCCCATTTGCTTATCCACTCATCAGTTACATTCATTCTTTTGTATTCTCCATGATTTATTTTAATCTTCTTCTTGTGTATATAGAATTCCATTATGAATCTTCTACACTTACTTGTCATAGTTTATTTTAGTTTATTCTTGTCTTGAAAGGTCTTTATTTCTGAAGAAAAACTTTGATGTAGAAAACAGTTTAGACTGGCAGTACTGAAGTAAGACAGATGAGACTGGACACCAGAGGAATTAATGGGAAGCAGGTTTATTGTCTGCAGCCTCTCCAGAGGGAGCTTTCATCTAAAACAAATTCTCTCCCTGAATGCTGGGTCTAGACATTTGTTGAGCTTTATACCCAGTGGTGTGGAGAGGGGAGCTTAAAAGTATACATTTTTGCAGGGGTCTACATGAAAGTTATCTTTTTCTGTGAGTTCTCATAGGTAACCTATTGTCTCATTTCTTATAACTGTCAGGGATTTTACAGATTATACCACAAAAGCAGAGTGCATTCATTAAATCCAGGGGTAAATTTAGTTTCTGCAAGTCAAAATAGATCAAAAGGAAATAGGGAGTCTAATCACATTTGAGCCATTTTGTAGAGATCTTTGCTGATATATTTTAAAGAAGAACAATTATGGTAAGGGTATGTGGGGAAGCTTAATGAAGATGTATTTGTGAATGAGGAGGTGCCACTTTAGTATTTCTGTTTTAGTGCTTGAAATATAGTATTGCATGTCCTGCTGGCCCAGATGTGTTACCTTTTACCAGTGACTTGGTGCTTCTCTCTTGAATCTGTAAAAATCTTTCTTTGCTCTGAATTTTGTCATTTAAAAAAATATAATGTGGACAGTTTCTTTTTGACCATGTGTATTTGGCCTTCTAAATGCTTTCTGTGCCTGGTGTTCATCTTATTTCCACAATTAAGGATTTTTTTTCTGATGTGAGTTCACTGAATATGTTTTCTATGCCTTTAGTCTGTATCTACACTCCTTCCCTGAAGACATTCGTTGCAATTGGTCTTTTAAGGTTGTTGTAAAATGCCTATATATTTTTTTAAAGTCTCTCTTTTATATTATATTAGGAAAGTTCTACATCATCGACCTTGTCTTCAAGACTTAACATTCTACCATCTACCTGATGTAGTATATTTTCAGTACTTCTCATTTGGACTTTTATTTGAGTTAATAAGCTTATCATTTCCAAATTTTCTGCCTTTTCTCTTTTAGAAACTATTTCATTATGGGATATTCTTTCAAAACTTGGTTTTCTTTAATTAATTCATTTTTTACTCTTTAGTTTCTCAAATTATTTTCATAATAAATTTTTGAATTCTTTGCTCACCATATCCTACACATCAATGTATGTGTAGTAAGTTATTAAGGATTTAAACACTTTGGGTAGTGTGTTAGTGCCTTGATTTCTCATGTTTCTTGTTTTAATATACAGAGGTTTGTGCAGATATTCAAATAGATTTCTATTCCCCTCTCAGATGTGGGTCATTTTGTTCAGCAGATTTCTCTTCAGATATTCCCCAAACAGAGTGTATGTTCTATTTTCAAAGCCCTAACTCATTGACAGTAGTGCTAGGATTACTTATTCAAAGCACTTTAAGAAGAAAGAATAATCACAAGTAATATCAAAAAGTTAGAAGATAATCACATGTTGACTTAAAACCAAAGCAAAACCCTTTTTAAACGATCTCTACAACTCAGGTAACCAATGAAGAAGTGATAATAATAAACAATGTCCAAAACTTAGGCATTAGTGATTCTAAAATTAATACTAAAATACACAGAAGGTGAGATGGAAAAAAAGAACAAGAAAAAAAGGAAAATAATGCAAATACAAATGAAAAATAAGAAAACAAGTACAAAGAAAATTAAACAATTAAAAGATCATGTAAGTTAGAAAGTGAAAAACAAATGATAAGAAAAGCCACTTAAAGATTCAGTGCCAAGAAAAATATGATTTCTTTATCTGATGTAATTCAAATATAAGCAGTTTCTTATCCAACTTCTACTTTTAAGATTAACCATTTTTTTGGGGGGGTGTTTCTGGGGAGTAACTATAGTTGTACTTGTTTCTTCTCAATTCTAGCCAAAACAGGCCAGTATTGGTTGTGGAGTCTTGAATGTTGAAAAGTTTTATTCGTGCCTACCAGGAAATGCTATAGGACCATTTTTATATTGTTTTTTATGTACCTGGGTATGGGACTATGGCTATAATAAGAGCTATTAACAAAACTCTCACACATGAAGCCTATGGGTAAGTCTGTGCTGAAAATCCCAATTCCAGACTTTTAGTGAGCTCAAGGTCATGCCAGACTCCATGTCTCCTGTGGTGTTGGTTTCACTTTCTCTAAGCATAATAGAGGTGGACTGTGTGCAGGATCTGTGCTTGGTTGGGGGAGATGCAGGAAATAAACTTTTCACAAGACCTTTCAAAGTATTCCAAAAATGTTCTGCCCCTTGGAATCACACACAACTCATTATGTTTTCTGTTACTAATCTCAAAACACAAGTTTTAACAGGGAGATGTCCCCACTACCCTTTATTCTATAAGGCAGCACACCATACTTTCTGCTGACCAGAGTTTTCAACACATCGCTGTTAACCTGGACCTAGATGGTGGGTATCCACAATTCCAGTAAACAGAGGCAGTTCCTTTGTCTTGGAGATAAAGCATACAAGAGATGTTAATATTTCAAAGACAGAGTTCCAGTAATGGGACCTTTCTAAAGGAGGAACCCCCTTGGTGAATGAACAAGAAGTGACTAATAATTGCTTTAGTTCTTCCTTCACATGCTTCTGAGCACAGTGAGATGGAGATCAAACTCTGGAGATCAGCTCTCCCCTCTGGAGATTGTAACAACAAGATTTTACCAGAAGCAATCCTGACACTCTTCTTACACATAGTTCCTACCGGCACATTTAATTGAAACTAACCTTAGTTTCTATCCCTTGGATGACCATGTAACCATGACTGCAGCTTTACAGAGCTTGCTACAGATCTGTGTCTCAGTTACTATTGTTGATAGAACCTGACTTGTGTTGTGAATGCTTCCTGAACTGCCAAATTTATGTCATTGTTGGGTACTGAAAATATAAGAAAATGAAGGCCAGGGTTTCTGATCTTCCATCAAGAAAGTCTAGAAAAAGGACACCAACTAAATAAGTTTCTTGAGTAAGAACTCATGATTTTTCTGAGAAGAATCTGCAGTGCACCTGTCCTCCATTGACATCTCAGGCAGAATCCAACTGGCTGAAACTCATTACTGAAATTTACAATATGATTTTTTTAAAACTATAGAGGGTGTGAGCCTACCAGAGAAGAGCTTCCACCTAGCCAGTTTTTTCCTGACAACTGCAGTAGTTAAATTCTTTTATGAGCTCTTTTATTACTCGAAAAAACATATTTGTGGGTCTTATCTTTTAATTGCCTCTCTGTAATTTCACTCCACTGCATGCCCTTTACCAGTGTTTGTGCAGAAATACACCAGTTTATTTGACTGAAATTAACAGTGCAGTCAGTAACCACTGTATATATCTACATACATGATTTTTACCATAGTATAATATTTTGTAATTTTTTTCTTGAGTGGAAACTGATGCATACTTTACCCTCATGTATTAAAAAAAGAAAACTTTCTTAAAACCAGTTTATTATTTTATTAAACTAGTTTTCCTATCAGTAAACATTTAACCAAAAGAAATTTATAATTCTGTAAGCCCTTCCTTCCCTGAATAAAACAGTAGGAACATGGCTTCTTTTCTACTTGATGTGACATGATTTAGTCTCTCTAACAAAATATCTGAGTACAACACTAAAACCTTATAATTAGAATGTGTTAAATGTTTACTGATGGGTAGCAAGTGTATATATACATATGTGTGTCTATACAACTTACTCTTTGTACATATTATATATTATATATGCTAATATATGGTAGAAGGTCCTCTTATTTTTAGTGGCAAGTTATGAGTAGTGTTAAGGTGTAATGAAGTTGCTTTCTTGATAGAAATATGCACATCAGTTAGTGTGATATTGGTAGTTTTCTCTCTCTCTCTTCTTTTTTATTCATTTAGTTGTCAATGGACCTTTATTTTATTCATTTACATGCAGTGCTGAGACTTGAACCCAGTGCCTCACACATGCATGGCAAGCACTCTGCCACTGAGCCACAACCCTAACCCTTATTTTGGTAGTTCTCTATTATCCTTCTATCCTGGTTGTATAGAGTTAGTAGACAAATGATTATAATACTTGGCTGATTTGCAGAGGATATATGACACTCTGGTATAAAAGATTTCAATTTTCAATGTGTACTTGTAACTCTAATTTATTTCAAATTTGTACAATTAGGTGTCTCCTTAGAATACTGATTAGTCAATCTTCATATAACTCATTAGTGATATTAATTTTTACCAGTGTGTCTCTCAGATTCTTTCTCAGAATAGTGTTGGTCATTCATTTGGTGGTGCACATCAAAGATCAAAAGAAGGTGTATATGGACATATAAAAGGTAAGAACCACTCTTTTTAAAGTCATTGGATATAATTCTTGTTTAAACCATTAGCACTAGGATGATTCAATAGTGGAAGAAATGAAAATAATAAATAGTAAGAAGATTTAAATAGTATATCTTATCAAGTTGCAACCACAAGATAAGTTGGACTGTCAGTAGAGGAGCTGAATTATTTGGTACATTTCCAGACCTTCTTAAATTAGAGGAAAGTTGGGACATAAGGAAGGGTTCAGAAGAATTGAGAATAAAGCATGAGAAAAGACTATAGAGAAAAACAACAAAAGAAAAAAAAAATAAGCAGGTGCACATTGATCATGGCCTGATAAACATTCCCTGGAAAGACTATGACTTCTAATACAACTACAAATTGGGGAACAAAATAGAGAAAATTTTAAATAGGTAAATTAAATGGCCAGGCACATGGTGCATACCTATATTCCCAGTGGCTCTGGAGGCTGAGATGAAGAATTTTTAGTTTAAACTCAGCTCAGTAACTGAATGAGGCCCTCAGAAATTCAGCAAAACCCTGTCTCTAAATAAAATATAAAAAGGGATGGGGATGTAGCTCAGTAGTTAGACACCCATGGGTTCAATTCTCAGTACTAATAACAAAATAACAAAGCAAAAAGAAACATCAAATAGACAAGTTAAGTTAGAGGAATTGATAAAAGATTAAGCATGCATAAGGACTCTCAAATTTTAGTGAATCATAATATTGGGGACCATGTACAAAATGTATATTTAGACTCAGTAGGTCTTTGGTTCTACATCATGATAGATTCAAAGATGCTTCCAATGCTTCTTGAGTCACAGACAACATTCTGAGTTGCAAGAGCAATTGAATGAACTGTCCTTTAGAAAATCTAAATTAAGAGCCATTGTGTCTTAGTTAAGGGCATAACCAGATTAAGTTAAAAACATAAATCTTGCTTTGTTTTTTATTATGTCTGTTGGTAAAGGGGAAGAACAAATGGATGAAGACATAGAAATTGTATTTTTAAAATTTTTTTTGCTGTAAATGGACAAAATACCTTTATATTATTTATTTTATGTGGTGCTAAGGGTCAAATCCAGTACTTCACATGTGCTAGACAAGCACCTTACGACTGAGTCAAAACCCAGCTCCTAGGAATTGTATTTTAAAGATATAGTTACTAAATTAGGAAGAAAAAATAGTGAAAATAATCTAAACAACAAATATTAAGAAAAAAATCAAGACCACAGATCTAGAGGTTGCTTTTGAAAAGCAAAGGGAGGGGGTAGTGAAGAAGGAATAAAATTAGCTAGGTAATTTTGAAGGTAATAATAAGGAAACTGAGAGAATGCATTTTAGCTGGTTTCAGTGTATTTACCTTCAAACAAAAGTGAGAATTACTGGTCCAGAGATGGTTTTAAGTGGGAGAAACAATTAGAATTGGCGCAACCAGCCACTATTAATTTCTTTGCTACTTAACTACCAAGCATAGGGAAGTATTGATATTAGAAGTTGAGATGAGAAACATAGCATTTAAGAAACACAGGGCACTTTAAGAAATAGTTATTATTTTTTTTTACTGATATGCCAATAAATTTGAAATATAAAAGGTTACTCATATCTGATAATTCTTTCGAATTTCAGTTCACTTTTCCTCTTTGGATTACCATATTTTAATATTTTATGCTTATTTAAAATTATTTGTTAGATAGAGTTACCATATCTACTCTAATAAATGGATCAAGAAACCTTGAGTGTGTGAAACCAGAGGATATAGTAAAAGAAGATACACCACTGTCCTACATGAGTATGGAAAAATAGATTATTTTAATAAGTATATATCTAAACTGATCAGTTCAGAGAACTTTCCTCAATACAAATGAATTCTACTTTCCACTTGACTACTATCACAACTTTGGACTTAATTAGTTAATTAAATGATTATCACAACTTTGGACTTAATTAGTTAATTAAATGATTGTGATTGGCTACAATATACACACCTACTGTTAAATTATTTTCTTCATTTTATATATTGATGCCCCGAAGGTTCTCATTTGCTCCTCTGATTATATATTCCTATTCATTCAATCAATCCACACCTTTACTTGGTATGTGCACATTCCCTATTATATTTGTGGTAATTGGAACTGTAATCTCAATTTTGAAAACTTAACTCCATGTTTAATTAAACTAATATTGGATGTTCTTCTCCAGTATATTTGATTCATGTTGCTGTACTCAACAGAAACCAGCAATCATAGAAACCCAAAAGCTAAAATATTCTTTATCAAAGCTAACCCATGGAACTTAACTCCATATTGATTCAGCAGGAAAGTGTGGGTAGTTTTGTCTTATTCATGTTTTATGTATTGTATATCCCTTTTGCTTTTCAGTATTTCCAGATTTCACACATCCTTTTGTGAAGGTAATAATGAACTTCTTGTTTATCTTGAATTATTACCTGTGAATAGTATAAAATGTACAACATGCATTTAATATCTACTTTCCAAACTTATACAGCCTGTCTTAGACAGGAGGTATTTTCTTCAAAAGAATACAGTGAAGACAACAGAAGAAAGTACATGCAAATCAGGTAAATTTTGCATTCTATATTCTGTAGAAAGAACTATATTGAAATATTTTTAATTCTAGAAGATTTTCTCCTAAGTAGTAGGAGGATTTGACAAAAAAAAAATACCAGTATCTATATTGGCATACAAATTTAAAATTATATCTTTAAAGAAACAACAAAATGATTTCTAAAAAATCTTTATCTCATTCTTTAAAATTAAATTTCCCAGAATTCTTATATCTGTTAGGTAAATTATGAGGCTCTATTTACTTCTGAGATTTTATAAAAACTCATTGCATAGCTGCCAATAATTTCCAAATCTTGGGAGATGGACATAAAAATATGTGTTTGAACCCAGGAATTAAGTATAGTGTGTGAAACAAGACCCACTTAAAATTTAACTTAAATCCTAGTGTAATGCACACTTTATTGACTAAATACATTGAACCCATGTTGTAGTTTATGCAGCTGTTTATCCTATGTCCATCATCACTCATGATTATTTCTGTAATAAAACATACAAGGTATTATTGTATATTTTTTATTATTTATTTTCTATAAAACTAATAAAGTATTTTTTAGGAAATTACTATTTTCTGATTATTTTTAACCCAGAGTTGTAAATTCAAAATTACTTACACAAACCATTTTATAAATTTCCTCTTCATGCTTTCTTTTGTTGTTGTTGTTGTTGTTGGTGGTGGTGGTGTTTTTGTTGTTGTTGTTTGTTTGTTTGTTTTGTTGTTGTTTTGGGTTTTTCTGGTTTTGGTTTTGGTTTGGTTTTGGTTTAGTTTTGGTTTAGTTTTTAATGGTAGGAACTGAACACAGATCTTTTAGCATGCTAAGAAGTGGCTGTACCACAAAGCTGTTTTTCTTACTCATTGGAGGATTGAGTAAATCCAAGATTTGGGAAATTGCTCCCAAGCACCAAAATGAGTCCCTTCAACATACAAAAATGTCAAATTTGAATACTACATGGTAACCACAGAGATCTTAAACAGTTCCTGTGTTTTATTTTATATGTCATTTGAAACCTTTTGTAACAGTGCAGAGCCTCTTATTCCAGAGACTCAGTTTTCTCCTTTATTTACTTAATGAAACTTCATTTTACACCGGTCCCAGAAAATGATATATCCTCTATGTTTCTTGAAACATTCATTTCATTCTGTTTTGCTTCCCTCTATTTGGTACTTCTGCCCACCTTCTTATTTATTTCTGCTCATACATATGCTCTACACACTTATCCTATCCTCAGCATTTGGAGCCATCTAGCTACAATGTAAATGTGACCATGAACCTCTCTAGAAGATAAAAAGCCAGCCTTTAAAATTACCCAGAAATCTTTCCTAACATGAGTTCAGCCTAACACTTTATTGTTTCCCTTGACTTCACTGTCATCTGGATGACTCCCCACCAGTTTCTATATTTTCAGACAAAAACTGACCCATTTAATTTTTGACTCTTTGTCTAGCTCCAGCCTTTCAAGCTTTCCCCACTTTCTGCCTCTGGCTGCTAACCTCATTACTTTAATCTCTGCAGAGTCCTAGCTCCAGGAAAGCCACTATCTCTGGCATCTTTCTACTCTATTCTCACAGGGAACATAATAATTGTGGATTCAAATAAACTGCTGATGCTAAGGTGATGTAAAAGAGGTCTCCTCAAGTCAAGGAGCCAAAGGGCTACAGAAGGGAAGAAGTGATTTACAAGTCAGCTGATAGATATCCAGTTGAACAGTCGCTGAAATGCTAAGACCCCAAGGGGGTTAAAAACATTTTATGACAAGGAGATTGATAATCATGCAGGACTAAACAGACTGAGTTCTATAGAAGAACACATTTTTCAGAATAATGTAGAAAAACATTGCATATGCAAGAGGTTCATTCATAACAGTATAGTATATATAAGTCATTGTGGAAATGACTACTGATAAATTTTTGTTTTTAAAAGTTACTGTTATGAGAAAGAGAATAGCAAATTGTATGAATCCCCACATTTCCATTGTGTTTTTAAAATTTAATTCTGGAAAATTTTTATTCATCTTGAGTGGATATACCTTTGAGATATTTTTATGTCTTAAACCTGGTAATATATAGTGTCTCCCCAGGTAGACTGTTGAAGTTTTATATCACTAATATCATTCCCTGAAATAGTATCTGCTGGGTGCAGTTGGTCACCTCTAAACACAGCTGCTTGGGAGACTTAGACAAGAGCATGGCAAGTCTCAGGCCAGAACAAACACTTTGAAAATGTCATTTGAAACCTTGTGTAACAGTCCAAAAATAAATAAATATAAAACTCTGGCAGAGCACTTGCCAATGTTGCAATATTCTGGGGTTAAATCACTGAGTACACACAAGTTTACCTCACCAATAAACAGTTAAAAAGGTAATATCACCTAAAATTCAAGCTTATTATTACTTTTTATTTTTAGCAGACTATTATTCTCTCTAAATATTCTAAGAAGTTTAAGTATATCTGCATACATTTTTCAGCTGAATCCCTTTGATTCTCATCATCTGAAGAAGAGAAGGAAGGTCTTGATAACACCAAAAATAAGCAGCCAGAGATGTGTTCACACATATATTTTTTAAAAATTTCTGATTTCTTCCTGTATTCCTTGTTTTAAGAAAGTCAATACAGGCAAATTCAATTATCTTTCATAATAGTGTTTTGAAGTCTAAAGATGATATTCAAGCCTAAAAGAATTTAACTGATTATGAATCTGACAATAGTATTAAAATTCAGGATAACATGTAGGTAAACATTATCTTTGTGATTGAGGCAAAATTTCTTCTGAATATTGTTTGGGCTTCCATTTTTCTAACCCCCTTAAATGATAAAGAAGTTAAAATTAAGTAGTTTTGTGAATACCCATTTTAATTAATGAACATATATAGTAGTGATTGTCATTGAATGCATTTATGGTAAAGATGGTTCTTTCCAGTGGGTCAGTTTTAGATGCATATGAACATGTTTTCATGCCAAAGTGAAAGATTTTCATATAGCCTAAATATCAGTGTCTCTATAAATGCAAATAGTAGCCTCAAAAAAAGATACCCAATGGCCTGTTTAGGAAATTGAAACCTCCCAGAATGGACCATTGTTTTGAGGTAAAAGGGGAAACTCTTTTTTTTTCTTTCTATACCATAAGGCAGTTAATATTATTAAACACTTTTATCCAACCTCTTTAGTGAATTATAAGGAAAAAAGTCTTTGAATTCTGTTATTAAATAATTAAAAAATTGGAGCTGTTTTTTTGCATTTTTTCATGTTAGTAAGGCCAAGGTGCTTTATGCATTTGGATGAATTTCTCTTCCTAGGATATGTGTGTGTCCTTTAGTGCAAAGCTTTATCTTTGGAAAGCACCCTGGGCAGGGGTGATATCTCAGCACCAAGTACCCAATTTGACATGGCCCAGTTGCTTTCTTTGCCCACCAGGACTTTTATAAAAGTAGAAAATAACCTCCAGTAAAAATGACAATTTAGAGCAGAACATATATCACCTATTAAGAAAATGCTTGTTTAAAGTGATCTCTATAAATCCACAAACTGGAGAGTTGTGGTGAGAAATAACAGTATACACCAGGTGACAAAAAATAGGCATTAGTGTTCATAAAATTATTTGGCTGCAATTCAATAAGAAAAAAGAATGAAACTTATGTCACTAAAAATAGCTGTAGGAGAAAACAAGGAGAAAAAATAATAAAACTGAGAAAGTATTGGATTTGAAGTGGCAAGAAGAGATGATATAGGGGGAAACATACAAGAAAGAAGCCAAAATCTTAGAAAATGAGATGGAATGTGAAATAATGAGGAAGCCCCTTACACAACAATTTACACATAAGCCCAGAGCAGCAAGAACACCATAAAATTTTTTCTTGTTAATGAAATTAAGGAATTTCTATTCAGAATCTTCAATTATAGAAACCAAAACCACTGTGTGATTGCTTAAAGGCAGATGTAGTCCAACTCTTTTCTGGACTCTCCCACTGAAACACACCTAATCTGGTAGTAATGTGATAGTGGAGTACAAAAGCTGAGCTTCTCTCAGTTATGCCCAATTACTTGCATAGGGCACTTAAGGAAGTTTTCCAGTGCAGATGAAAACTTATCCTCTGTTCTTTGTTTTTCTTTTTTTCTTTTTCTTTTTCTTTTTGTCACTCAGGGATGGGGTATGTCTGTCTGATAAACCCTTTTACCATGGAGTCTGGGGACTGGTCTGTAATGCATACCCCAGTTGGAGACTCCTGCAGTCAGTGATCTAAGGGGTGTGCAAGATTCCCAGTGTCTTGAAGGGTTTTCTGGCACACTCTTAGCATGGTAGATGAGGTTACTTGATGGAATCTGTGCTTTGTTCTGGAAAATTCAAGAAACAATCTTCTCACCAGAACTTGCCCCAGGTCTCCTGGATTTTTCTGTCTCTTGAATTACTACACAGCTTTTCTCCCTCACAACCACTATTCTCAAAGTACCTATTTAAAATGTGCAGAATCCATGTTGGCCTCTCCTGTATAGATTGTCTAGTTGGCACAACAAACCTCTTGCTGATGAGAGTATTCAGCACATTCTCTTCAGTCTCTGTCATAAACCCATAGTATCAGGTTGAATAGCTGCCATCCTGTGAGGAGAACTTTACTCTACCCAGATTCTGTGTGCTGCTTTCTAACAGTATGATAGAAACATTTCTTCACCCTACTTTGTCATTTTATTAAACTGGATTTCCTCTCAGTGAAACAAGACAGGCAGTGCTTTTTGATCTTTCACACAGAGAGATAGTTCCAAAAGGGGGTGGACCACAGGGGTCTATTGCAATCACTCTTTTGTTTTAAGCGAAGAGCTTAGAAACACCTCTGAGGCAGAAATGGAAGCAAATATTCCAAAATCTACTGGTCATGGTGGGTTGACTTTACCTGGGATATTTGCTCACATATGTGGTGATGCATGGTATGAGTCTTCTACCAGAAGCATTCATTCCTGGATGTTTCACATAACTGCAAACACCTACATCATAATGAAAGTGCCCTGGGTTTTTCTAGTTCTTCCATAGACCACAAGACATTTTGTAGCTGCCCAGAGCTCTCAGTGTCTCTGCCTCTCATTTTCTCTCTAAAATCCAGTCAGAATAGTGTTGGGATATGCCTCCAGAGAAACTGAATTTATGACACAGTAAAATAATGAAAATATTTTTTTTAAATTCTGTATTTTTATCTCCTATGATAAATAACTGGAAAAATGACTCTGAGTAAATGTGGCTTCTGTTCAGCACCCTGATGTGCTAGAAAAATTTTTTAGTTTATTCATTTCTCTGCGCTGGTTGTATAACTTGTATACTGTAAATTGCGCTTCTAAAAACAGTGATGTGGATGTGTCTTACTTATAAACTGATTTTTAGTTCCTTGTGATAAATATCAAGGTGTTCTATACTTGGAGTTAAGGTGGTTGTATTCCTAGATATTTTGAGGAAACTCCACACTGATTTCCAAATTTGAAGTTCTTATTTTCTGGCTCACCGACAATGTAGGTGAGTAAGGGTTTACTTTTTCTTCTAATAAATAATGGAGTTGGTAGAATTCTCCTCAGGTTACTAGAGAGGAGCTTCCCTTTTTTTACACCATGAAATCTTCCTCTAACACTGAAGCAGGATATTTCTCCTATTGTCATGACATGTGATGGAATCAGGATCACTTCAGGTGAATGTCCCTCTTTGTTTCTATACAAGACATGAATAGACCACAGGGGTGTTGGAAAATTTGAATTTTTATGTTGAAAAGAATACTGTTCTTCACATTCTACCTAATGTCTATTCATTTCTCAGTGTATTCTCATTTTCTTCAGGGAATCTTTTCTGTAGATCAGATTCCTCTATTAGGTAACAAACCTCTTTTCTAATATCATCTGTCTGAAATTATAATGATCTTTTTACGTGTCTTCTCCATTAGTCTTTAAGCTAAAGAACAAAAGGGATCTCATTTCATCTGCTATATGTGCAGAGTACAGCATATTGTTTCACATATTTTATGCATTCATTGGTTTAGTATATAAATAATGAATGTGAAATATACAGCATTCATATATGTAAATCAGTCACATATTTTACTTATATATATATATATATATATATATATATATATTTATTTATTTATTTATTTCTGACAGATTCTGTTAGCCTGTTAAAAACCCAGAACACAGTTTCTTCACTTCAAAGACTAATAAATCACCAAAAAAGTCACTGTACACAGTGTTTACTACATGTAAAAAAAAATGCACAACTGGAAAATGAGATTCGTGAACTTAAAAAGAGGGTATCAGAGTTTAAGCAAGAAATATACAATTGAAACAACAACTCCATGATTTAAGGTATTATATCCTAGATTGAAAGAATAGGTGAATCCTTTCCTTTATTCCAGTAGAAATAAGAAGGAGAATTTTTTAAACTGCTGACTTATCTTTTAGCACTTTGCAAGGGAGAAAACTTGAAAAAATTATAAAATTCTTACAAATATGATAGTATATTATGAAATGTGATTACTTTTAAAAACTAAGTGCATATTTTTTCTCATCACATTTTTAATGGCTCCATGGAACCCCATCAACTAGAAATCTATTTATTTAAGAAACAGAATTTGGGATTGTTATTTCTTTATATTTTTAAATTTTATTACAATTAATGTTTCAAGAAATATCATTTAGAAAAAAAAATAATTTTCTACTCAGATACCATGGCATCTGCCTATAATTCCAGCAGCTTGGGAAACAGAGACAGGAGGATGAAAAGTTCAAATCAAGCCTCATCAAAATAGCAAACTAGTGATATGCTGTTTCCAAATTTAAAAAAAATGAAAAAGGCCTTGGGATGTAGCTAAGTGATTTAGCTTCTCTGGGTTCAATCCCTGGTACCAAAGATGGGGATGAGAACAAAAGAAAAGAAAAAATAATTTTCTATATTTCTTTTTACTTTGAAAAATTTTCAATATAGAGTTATTTTGTTAAAGTTGGGAAACTTTAAAAAGATTTCAGGATTTTTAAGTTGCTCTCAAGAAGTTTGTATTCCACCAATGAGGCATTTTTCACTGCCCTGAAACATGCTTCTATACATTTACAGTTTTTATTCTGATTTTTAGGATCAAACCCAGGGTTTTGTGTGACTAATATGATCTGCTAGTGCTAAGCTAGACCCTCAGCTACACATTTAACAATGACATTAATTAAAAAGTGAAATGGAAACTGATTATAAATTATTTTATTCAAATTCACTCTCATTAGAAATTAAATTTGTTCAGATTTCTATATTGAAAGGACATAAACTTTTTAAGGTATGCATGACACTAGACTATATGTTGATATAAATTTATTTTTTATGGCTAATATACCATTGTGTGTTTGTGTGTGTGTGTGTGTGTGTTTTATATATATATATATATATATATATATATATATATATATATATATGTATATATATATATATATATATAATATTTTCTTTATCCATTCATCTGTTGAAGGACATTACTCTTCCTTATTGGATTAAATACTAGGTCATTTTTTTTCAAAAGTGGATTTTAATTTATTTGTAAAATACATAATGATCAATGAGGAAATTTGAAAGTTATACCATAAAAGAAACATAAAAAGTGTAATAACATGTATTGGATTTCTTATCCCAGTTTAGGGTTGTAGTAATACAAAAGATATATTTTTTATATCTTTATTTTATTTATATGTGGTGCTAAAGATTGAACCCAGCACCTCACACATGCTAGGCAACCACTGCATCGCTGAGCTACATTCCCAACTTCAAAAGATACATACTGAAAGAAGAATTTCTTAATATGCTGTTACACTGTAAGCAAGTTGTAGGTATACCTGGCATATTATATGAAGATAAATTATATTACTGCTGAATTCATAGGTTTTTACACAAACAATAAGTCTTTAAAACTTACTTAGCTTGAAATTATCTTTTTAATTGGGGAGGGTCTATAATAGTGCAAAAATAATCACCTTTAACTTGTCAATTTACCAAATCCTTTCAAAATTCCTTTTGTGTAGTATCTACTTTCAATTATGTATGTTTTAGACAAGATTAAAGGAGAAACTAAAAATGTTAAACTAGAAAAACTTCAGAGAACATAGAATTTTTATTAGGATACTAAATCAGTATACAAAGATGCAGAAAATAAAAAGAAATTTTTGTTTTCTGGCAAAAATCAATTAAAACATAACCATATTAAACTTCAGATATACCTTAAAAGAAAAAAAGGCAAAGAGAAAAAAATGATGATATGCTACATGAAAAAAATTAGAACCCATTAAAAGAAACAGAATATAACAAAGAGGATCAAGTGAGAAAGCAAGCTAAAATCTCTGTACAATAGATAACAGAATTGGAGACTGCAAGAAATTATTTTAATCAGGTAAATGAACCTTCAGTAAAGTTTCAAGTTTTTACTTTATTTCATCTGCATTATTTATAAGGTCACTTTAACTTATTTTATGTGGTCATGTTTCAATTAATGATGGCAATGTGGTCTGAGAAATGTGCTGTTTGGCAATTTCACCAACATGCAGTCATCATGTGTGTGTACATCCACACACTTCAGACATCTCCCATAATGCCAGAAAGTACAGACTTATAGGACCTCCACTTACATGAAGTCTGCTGTTTCACAAATCTTTGGTATGTGGGGTGTGAACTACTCTTTTGATTTAAAACACATTATTATCTGACTCTAAAATTAAATGATGACTTTTATGACAAAACTAGTTACAGCAAATTTTAGCATCTGGTAGATGTTCAGCATTTGTTTTCTAAATGAAGAAGTTTAGTTAAATAACTAACATAAATACCAATTTAGAGTTTTTTTATGTTAAGATACAGACTAAATAGCTATGCAACTAGTTAAAACATTTTTTAAAAGTGTTTCACAATTACATTTCTGCCTGTATTTAAGAAATGTTTTCATTCATCCAAATTTTTCTGTCATTTGTGCAGTTGAAATGTAAGACACTGACTCATAAACAATAAATTTACCTTTTAGTATTATTTTTTAATCTTGAAGGTACCACTCTTAAATTAAGCTTTTGGACTTTTATCACCTGCTGATATACAGCCAATATCTTGCTGAAATAAATTTGTAGATTTTAACAGGACAAAATAAAACCTACAGACAATTTACATGAGACCAGAATTCGAGAATTTATAATATGAAATTTCAGTAATACATATTTACAAACAAAAAGGGATAGACATATGCAGAAAGAAAATGTTTTCTGAATTATTTTCTTCTGTTTTCAAATGAGTGTGTGTGTGTGTGTGTGTGTGTGTGTGTGTGTGTAACATAGTTAAACAGTAACTCTATTAAATCATGGGAAAGTATAGAGGGATTTAAATCCATAAATTTATAACTAGAATGTACATATTTTAGAGGTGAGGGTGGCATTTTTTGTCCCATTGAATTAAGTAATGTTCTCAATCCAACTCTATTTCTCTGTAGCAATCCCATGATGACTTTTAGAGTAGCCTTATAAAGAGAAAAAAATTTTCATATTTTCCACAGGAATAGATGATTTTTCTATGATATCAAAACTCTTGCTTCTAATAGCAAATTTTTGGTTTGGGGAAGTAACTTCACTCTCTTATTGTGTTAATGTGTCTTACTACACCCACTGTTAAGTAAGGAGGAAAAGTGGGGCCAGTAAATACCCTGATTTTGTATATCATTTTTCTCACTTTTGAGAAGAGAAAAAAAAAACACTTTGCTCCAAGTAATCTCCTACTTCAGCACAAAACACCTTTGGAAACAATGGCATACCATAATATGTTCTTAGAAATAAATTACTTGTAAATATTTGTTCTTAATACATAAGATCCATTTATTTGCCTTATTTTATATTGATTCATCTTTCAAACTTCACTGAGATGAAACAAATGCTACTGTGTAGCAATCTTGGGATTTTCTGAGTAGAGCCTTACACATTTTGCCTTATTTGTCATTTTATTTTGAAACACAGGCCTTCTTTGGCGTTTATCCATTCACAGGACAGAAATAACTGACTTTGTGGATAAGCATTAGAAGCAGAGGCAAAAGACTTGGATAAATCGTGCAACTTGCCTATGTTTTTAGCCTTGCGCTCCTTTTTAGAATTTTGATATATTGTTCATTGATGTACATAATGTGTTTAATGCTGTTCCTACATCTATCAATACATGCAATTTTTATTCACAGCTACAAAATGTTAGAGAACAAAATATTCTAGGAATATTTTTAGGAAAAGACTTTGGGGAACTTTTGTATGTCTTGGTAGATGTAGAGCTAAGGCTTTTACTATGGGCTGGTTGAATACATAAAGTATCAGACGGTGAACATATTTTTCTTAAAGTTAAATGTTCTTTTAATTGCCACTGAAGTCATCCCAAAAGATAGGTCCATAATAAAATATTTGGGGTTTTTAACTGTTTAACGTGTAGATCATATGATCCTAAAAGTGGATCAATGTGAGAAATAGTGAATTTTTATTTTTTATTGACTTTTTAAAGGTATAATTACAGTAGAGTAGGTTTTGTATAGTATATAACTTCTTCTATTCAGGATCCCATTCCTGTGGTTGAAAATGTTGTAGAGTTTTGCTGGTCATGTATTCATATGTGAACATAGGAATGTGATGTCAGATACATTGTACTTTCTTTCCCCTCCCTTCTCAGCCCTTTATTCCCTTCTGTCTAATCCAACAAACTTCTATTCTTTCCTACCCCACATTTAGGTGTGTTATCATCCACATATTAAGGAAAATATTCAGACTTTGGATTTGGAAAACTGGCTTATTTCACTTGACATGATACTCTCCAGTTCCATCGATTTACCAACATATGCCATAATTTCATTCTTCATGGCTGAGTCCGTTGTTTATATATGAAACATTTTCTTTATCCATTCAAATGTTGAAAGTCACCTAGCTTGGTTCCACAGCTTAGCTTTTGTGAAAAGCTGCTATAAATATTTATGTGGCTGTGTCACTATAGTATCATTTGAGTATATACTGAGGAGCAGAATAACTGGGTCAAATGGTCATTCCATTCTATACTGCTTTCCTGGGTGATTGCTTGGTGCAATGTATGAATCTTTTCCCCACATTCCTACCAACATTTATTGTGACTTGCATTCTTTATATTTATCATTTCAACTAGTGTGAGGTGGAATCTCAATATAGTTTTAATTTGCATTTTTCTAATTGCTAAAGATGTTGAACATTTTATTTTCATATATTTGTGAACTGTTTGCACATCTTCTTCTTTGAAGTGCCTGCTCAGATTTTTGTTCATTTATTGATTTGGTTATTTGTTTGTTTGTTTTGTGTGAGGGAGGGTGTTTCTATATGTTATATTTTTGAGTTGTTTATATATTCTGGGAATTAATGCTCTATCTGAGGTGTCAGTAACAAAGATTTTCTCCCACTCTCTAGGCTGTCTACTCACATTCTTGATGGTTCCCTTTGTTGTAAAGATACCATCCCATTTATTGACTCTTTATTGTACTTCTTGTGCTTTAAGGGTCTTTTTGAGGAATTCAGTTCCTGCACGAACATGATGGAGTGCTGGGCCCATCTTGTCTTGTAATAGGCCTAGGATTATTTTTTCTAATGTCTAGGTTCTTAATCAACTTGGTGTTGAGTTTTGCATGGAGTTAGAAATAGGGGTTAAATTTCTCCTACTACTCATGGGTTTTCAGTTTTCCCAGAACTATTAGTTGAAGAACCTATTCTTTTTCCCAATACATGTTTTATAGTGTGTTTGTCTAGTACTAGATAACTGTATATATGTGGGTTTTCTTGGTGACTTCTCTTCTGTTTCTGCAAAGTTAATTTTTTTACATTGGAAAACTAACTAATCACTTAATCTATTCTTTCATTCTGGTGTAATGAAGATTTATTATTCCTTAATATTTTTTTATAATCAGGAATTGAATGAGGGTGCTCAACAACTGAGATGCATTTCCAGCCATTTATTTATTTATTTATTTATGAATGATTTAGGATCTCACTGAATTGCTGAAGATTTGTTTGAACCTGTGATCCTACTGCCTCAGTCTCCAGAGACATTGGAATTAGGGGCATGTGCCTCTGGACCTGTCAGTTCTTACATCCTTTAAATTGTAACTTTCTTTTACTCTCATAGATCCATTTTCTTGAATTCACTTTTGAACTCTTGGGAATTTATATTTCTATAAGCTCAGAAGTTTACATCTAACTTTTATTCAGTGGGCTATCTATTTATTGAAACCCTTTCACCATATAAATGTACAGGTTATTCTTTAATTTCAGTGAAAATATGAAATAACATTATATTAAATGCAAGTAAATATTTCCTTGGTTTTATTTAGGTTTCTACTAGTGATAGGACAGAGAACAAGCTATTGCATCAATATTACAGGAATAAGGATGAAATCTCCATGAAGAGACTGGGAATGGACACAATAAAATATCAGAACCTGGAAAATAAGTGCTTTGAGAATCCTCAAATTTTAACAGAAAAAAATAGCACTCTTTCATGGACACAAGAATTGAATGAGGAAACACGAAAATATTCAAGGACAAAAAAACATTTGGATATTTGGAAATCTCAGAGTACACTGGAGAGTGGAAAAACAAAGCATAGAAATACCAGAAACAGACGTCAAATCCCACCATACCAGACCTGGCACTGATCCACACTATCATGGTGAAAGTCCAACACCAAAAAGAAATCTAGAACTTGCTTTTCAGAAAACAAGAGATGAAGACTTTAGTTCGCAGAAAGAAAATAATATTAATATATCTAACCTAAAAGTTATTTGTGAGATTTCTTCCCAACAGGTTCCAAAGTCTGAAAAAAAATGACCTAGGAAACAAGCCATGTCAGACAAGAGGTACTCTGAGAGTAATTACTTTGGCTACAGAACAGGTAAACAGTCACCTAAAACAAAGACAGTGCCAACTGAAGGGGATGGAACACCGGTATCACAATGAACAAAGAAAAAAAAAATGAACACCTCAGAAAGCAGGAAGCTTCTAAAGAGAAGGTACCTAAACTACAAAGTGAAACTACATTGTGTGAAGACCAATTGCATGACTATCAGAACAAAGGTGACAATAAAAAGATGGAGTTATTAATGTTCAAACCCAAATTATAATATATTTATAACATAATAGTTATAAAAAAACTTCAAGCTCAGAATGAAAGATATCATGCTGGAAAACAAATATTTGGAATTAATCAATAAAACCAATCATTTAAAAGAACAACTGGATCAATATGGAAAGGAGAAAGCAGAAGAAGTAAGTATCAAGCAAGTTAACTGTATAAAGGGTCTTCAAAGGAATATTCAAAGTGATACCTGCTTATGGCTAAAATGTTGAATCTTGATGAATATAAAAGTGTAGATATTAAAACTGTGTTTTCTATATCAAAAGAGTACAACCTGTTTTCCAGCAAATATAATTTAGGCATCATTCACAGCACAACCAATCTGTGTTTGAAGTGCTAAGCCTTCCAATTTCCCTATTCTGATTCTTACACTCTGTGTACATATTTTAAAATATCTATAGTTTCTCATATGCCAACTAAACACAAAAAACTTAGATGGATTTTAATATTTAAAAAGAAAGAAATTTTTTTGAACCTTGGCCATGACAGATCCCTCAATTTAAGAAATTATGTTTCTTATAAAGATTTAAGAGATTGAGTTACAGATTTTTTGTAGATGTATACACTGACATTAGTAATATGGTATCAATAATGTTGAAACAATATCTAATTTTGGTGCTGTTAATTCAACCCAAAGTTTACACATATTCTACCAATGAGCTACATTCTATCACTGAATAACAATTTTAATGTGTTCTCATTGCCATACTTTAAGATCACAATGAAACAGATAATGGAAATGCTCATACCTAGTTTCAATTAAATTAGTTACTTTGACAGTTCATTCCAAATTTCCCAGTTGAACTGAAATGTAGATGCTGTATTTTGTAATAGACTTTCTTTGCTATTTTTATATATATCTAATTGGTAAATTTATTTTTTGTCATTTCAATTCAACTTAAATCTGAAAATAACTGTCCTGATATTTTTTGTTTTCATTCATGTCTTGTCCACCTCTTTAAAAGCATCTATATGTCATTGTAGTAAATTGGGACTAATGTGATGAATTGTAGCAAAACCAAAATTTTTTCATCTGTAATTTATTGCATATATCCATGATAACTTGCTAATAGTTTTCTTCATTTCATGGCCCATTTTCTATTCTGAAATTTATATAGTGTCTTTAAGTAGAAAGGTAATTGTAGCTATCTAAATTTCATTAATTTGTCACTGAACCACCATGTTCAGACTAATGAGGGTGGCAGGGTTTATGTATAGTAGGAGTGGTGTGAGGACCAGTGAGAATTCTAGAAGATATGGACAGGCAGTGAGGTGGAAACCAGGTTACCTAGGGTCTCCTTTATTCTTTGTGAAAGTATATTGGGATTATTGTATCAAAGATTCATGAATGTATATTGGAATTATTTTTTTTAAATATTTATTCTTTAGTTATCGATGGACACAACATCTTTGTTGGTATGTGGTGCTGAGGATCGAACCCTGGCCGCACGCATGCCAGGTGAGCGCGCTACCGCTTGAGCCACATCCCCAGCCCAATATTGGAATTATTTTAGCAAAGTTTAAAGATGTGAGGATGTGGGGTATTAATTTGAGCTTCTAATAAGAGAGGGATAATAACCTCTGCAGAATTCACCACCACAAATGAGACTTTTGTAACCATTTCTCATTGAGAATTCAGTAGGTTGTTAAACATTACAACTTTATCAAGGGCAGTATGTAGAGATACAGGGTTTGACCCTGTTGTCTAAGGAATGTGATAGTTATTAGGCAGGAGTACACAACCTTCCCTAAGGGAATTCAGAAATAAACAGGAGTGTACAAACATGTAAAAAAAAAAAGAGAGAATAAACATGTATGTAATGATATTTTTTCAGAGTAAACATAATTACAAAATGTTATTAATACACTTTTAAAGTGACCTGAGTAACAAAATCATTAACAGAAATATCAGATAGTTGTGAGACTGATAACATGAAATTACCATTTGTATCAGAGTTTTCACTAAAAGATTTATCACATTTTCACATAAATTTAAAAGACAAAGACAAGATCTAATGAAGACACTAAGACAAATGACAAGTATGTCTTAAATTGAACATGTCAACTGTAAATCTACATCTACTTAAGTAATAAAAAGTGTTCTGAGATAGAAATTTCAATGAACAGCTTTCTTTATATTTTAATTATAATTGATTTTATTATATATGGGGATCTTTATACTGCATTTATTTCTTACACTTAAAATTTTATTTTGGAATTTTTGTCTTACAAACTCATGCATCTTTTATTAAAATATCTAGTCTGAGGAAAGCTGAGACTTTTTTCTATAACCCAGAAGCTTTTAATGCTATTTCTACTTTCATGTTACAATATGAAAAATTAAATCAGAGGTACGTTTTAATAGAATGTTTCAGAAAATTTTGTTACTTTTACTTTCATTTTTGTGCATCTATACAGAATCTGCAGGTAATTGATAAATTAATTTTTAAAAAAATGTGTACAAAAAGGTTTTATGCATTTCTCAAAATGCAGGTATATTTTAGGTTATTGTTTAATTATTGAAAAACTTAGGCTGTTTCTTTTTGTTTTATTTTAGATACATTATGAGACCATATAAATATTTGTATTATTTCTGGACTGATATTCCAAACTAGTAAATAAAAAATGTTAGCTAAGTTTTTTTTTAGTTAATCTCTTAACAGGCATTTTTATGATATATGTAATGCACATCCAATTCACCCATTTAACATGTAAAATTCAGTGCCTCTTAGTTCATTAACAGAGTTATATAACCATTTAAACAGTTAATTTTTAGAACATTTTCATGTTTTTAAAAGAAACCTGAAACATTTTAGCCTTCAGTTTTTTAATCCCTACACTTCCAAAGTCCTGGAAAACTACCAATATACTTTTTAGTTATTTATAAATGTAAACAATAGTAATTTACTTATTTATTAATTTTTATTTATACATATATATGTTAGTAGACTGTATTTTCATATTTAAATACATGGAGTATAACTTCACATTATTTTATTTATACATAATGTGGAGTTACACTGGTCACGTATTCATATGTGAACATAGGAAAGTCGTGTCATATTTATTCTACTGTTTTTTCTGTATTCATTCTCACTCCATTCTCTTTTGTCTAATCCAATGAAATTCTATTCTTTTCTTCCACATTCCTTACTGTGTGTTAGCATCCACTTGTGAGAGACAACTTCCAGCCTTTGGATATGGGGGATTGGCTTATTTCACTTAGCATGTTAATCTCCAGTTCTATTCATTTATTGGCAAATGCCATAATTTCATTCTTTCTCCCAGCTGAGTAATATTTCATTGTGTGTATATGACACATTTTTAAAAATCCATTCTTCTATTGAAGGACAGCTCATTTGGTTTAATAGCTTAATTATTGTGATTTGAGCTTCTACAGACATTGTTGTTGCTGCGTCCATTTAGTATGATGATATTAAGGATTTTGTGTGTAAACCAAGGAGTTAGATAAGTGGGTCAAAGGGTGGCTACATTTCAAGATTGCTGAGGACTCTCCATACTTCTTTTCAGAGTTTTTGCACCAATTTGCAGTACCATATCTCTGTCATACTTATGTTGTTCTTTCTGTATTGCCTGTTTTTGTTGACTTTATCTCTTTTACTCAGAGCTCACATAAAAGTAAATTTTTCTTTTCATGCACTTTCTCTGACTTTTCTTTCACCAACAGTATTTGCATGGTGATTATCTTATTGAGCAAAAAATTCACTCAAGGTTAGAGTACTATTTAATGTTCACACCTATTCTAGAATGAATGGAAAATATTACTGACTAATATTTTTTAAACAAAATTATTATTTGATATCAACCAATAATTTTTGTTAGTAGATTGACCTGTCAAGTCTTTTATTCCATTTCAGTGATAAAACATAAAATTAAATTAACATAATCCAATAGTGAATTTATCTGTAGAATGTTCATACTTTTGTTAGTATTTGAAAAAACCTTCTATATAGATTTCCCCAACATTTATTATGCCAGAATTGGAATTTATAGATCTGTAATTCTTGCCCAACCGAAAAGCTAATATATCTTATTATAGAAACTTAATCTACTCATCAAAATGCTGGTATAAATTATGTTTTGTTGCAATTGAATTTATGTAAAATTTGTTGTTTCAGTTTATGTCAAATATTTTAAGTACCTTATTTTCATGTTGTGTTATTTCATACTTATTTTATTCATGCAGATATATGATCTTACTACAAAGATGAACAATGTATCTTCAAAGCATTTACAATATTTACAATTGAAAATAAATATGACTTTTTATGCGGAACTTGTTTTATTTTGGGGGGGGAAGTATACAAGATAAATTTGAAAAAAAAGAGAGAAGTCAAAAGAAGTTGGAAGAAAATGTTATATACTTCCCAAGGCACACACAGAGCACTGGAGTAAAATGAGGCCAAGGAGTATGGTAGGAATGTGACACTGAACAATGAGCAAGATGGAATTTAGAGGAGAAGTAAAAATAAATAATTCTGGTTTTATAGGCTATCTTATTTATCTGCAGTGTGTTTTGATCCAGTTTGTTTTGTAAATTCTATTTTGGACATATACATTACATGTGTATTCTATATCTCTTGAGGAAAGTTGTTGTATATATTTCTAAGAAGAAGAAAACATTTGTTAACCCTTAAAATACCTCAGTTTACATCATTCTTATAGCTAATTCGATCTGAGTAATGATTTTCATCAGATAACTGTTGGATACTTGATAATAGTGGGCATAAATAAAACTATGAGGAGAAAAGAAAAAATGTGATGCAGAAATATAACATACTTTGGTATTGTTAGGTTAAATTTTTCAACTTTTATATTTTGAATTGATTCTATTATTCTTTAAATTGTCATATGATCTAAGTACTAACATAAGAATGATTCATGACTGAGATCACTTTCCAATGGTAGATAGCTAGCCTAGCTTGTGCAAGGGCCTGGGTTCCATTTGCAATAAAAAGGAGGAGGAGGAGGCACAAGGGGGGAGGGGGATAGGGAGGAGAAGGAGGGCAGGGAATGTTAAAGGAAAGGAGGAGAGGAAGAATTTAATTATTAGTTTTTATTTAATGTAATTGAGAGAGAGAGATGAGAGAAGATTTAAGTCTGGCATCTGTTTTCTTCACATTTAAAATTTCTGTCTGAATTTTTTACTCAGAACTAAATGAAAAAAATACATAATAATTGGGTTCTAAGTTTTTTAAAAAATATATTCTTTTTATTTTCTTTAGGCACAATCAGTAGCTGCATAAATTTAAGAGCAGTTAAAAAAGAATAATTTTGCTTCAATAAGAAGTCAGATGGAACTCAGAATTAGAAATCTGGAGTCTGAACTGAAAATTCTAAGAAATACAACTGAAAGAGTATAGGCACTTCTATATAGAAGAATCAAAATTTGAAAAGTATGTCAAAACCTAGAATGAAAGAGAGCAACTTAGTCTGCTTACTTTGTCTATAACTGCATAACTTTGAGACAGGTTCATGAGATCAGTAGCATGCAAAAGTAACTAGATAATATAATTTGTGGAATTAATGTTAGGAAAGTTTATCTTTCACCCACCTTTGCATTTTACATCTGGAAGCAAACTATCAAGCTTTCTTCCCCTACTGTTCTCCTATATGTAGTCTGGTCTATTAGACTTTTAGTTAAGTGTTTTTGAAGTTTTTAAATTCAGATAGTTATATTGTGACAAAACTGCTTCTACGTGGAAACATGAACAAGTTTCACAATTTTGAAAGTTTATAACTTAAACCTTAAGTGTCCAGTGTTGCTATAAACTACACTCTGAGCACATTCTAATTCCTGATATATTAACTGCTTTTTATTTTAATCTTTGATATTATCCTTACATATACATAGAGAAAAAATGTTCTATATAATTTTTTCTCTATACATTGTAATACTTGTGTTGAAGGGAAACATAATCACGGGGATGAAGGGAAGTATAACATGCAAAGTGGTTAAAAATATTCTCGTGGTCAGTGTTCGGGCCTGTAAATGACAGAATAAATGGGAAGGAGTCTCTTGAAGCCCTGGTAACAAATTCATGAGCCAACTTTCTTGGCAGCAGTTTTAATATATCTTGATCCCCAACCCAGCTATCTTATTCTGCACCAGTGGTTGTTGCTTTGAATTGTCTCAGTGCCAAATGCTTAATTTACCTAGGTAATAAGTAGAATGTGCATGAAAATGCTTGAAAAATTCTTCAAGGAATATTCTTGAAGTCCTTGAACTAGTTCACTAAATATGAATCTTTCTAGTTTTAGTAAGATTTTCTAGTTGCATATATTTAAGGAAACTGACACAATAAAATGGCTTTGGTAGTCAGCTAAAATAATGTATACATCATCTGCTATATTTATCTTTAAAATACCAATATTTCCAAAGGCTTCCTCAAGAGTCTTCCAAAGAGAATCTTTCAAAAAGGCAGCATTGTAACCTGCCACACCATACATCTCTGATTTCTTTCTCTCTTTTACCTACATTGCTTTAATTGCAAGTTTGAAGCCCCCTAGAAATATGTACACTGCTTTAGATAAATTAAGAACCCATAATTGCATGCACTACCTCTGTTCTGATTCTTTTCAGTGTTGTGCCCACTTACTTAGAATTTCCACCTACTCTTTTTTTAAAAATATTTTACTTAATTGTAGATGGACATAATTTTTTTTAATATTTTTTTAATTTTTTAAATTGTAGTTGGACGCCATACCTTTATTTATTTTTATGTGGTGCTGAGGATCGAACCCAGGGCCTTGCACGTGCTAGGTGAGCGCTTTACCACTGAGCCACAACCCCAGCCCCTGGACATAATGTTTTTATTTTGTTTATTCATTTTATATTGTGCTGAGAATTGAACCTAGTGCCTAGCACGTGTAGGCAAGTACTCTACCACTGAGCCAAAATCTCTCCACTTACTTTTATGACAACTTTTTAAATTATTCTTTTATTTGATGATAATTTAAAAAATGATTTTATATATAGATAAAATTGAGGTTAATTTTGACATAAGCATAAAATATATTGTGCTCCAATTAAGTTACCAGTACTTCCACTTTATCTCCCCTGCTTTATCCCTGTGTTCTCTTTTTCTGCTCTACTGATCTTACACATATTTGTAGTTTTTAAATGTTTTAAAATTATACATTATTTATACACATGAAGATGAAATTTACTGTGGTATGTTCATATACATACCTAGAAAAAAATTTTCAGATTCATTCTGCTATTCTATACTGAGTGTTGTCCCCAACTGGGTTGGGTTGGGTTAGTTTTAGGGTTAGGGTTATGGTTGCATTATGTAACAGGAGCCCTTCAGTACAACCAGGTGATTTTCTTTATACTAAGACTTCATTTGAACAAGTCAAATATTATTCCAGCAATGATGAGCTATATTTTTAAGAGCTGAAAAAATATTCAACTATTTTGAATCCGTTTGAAGATATTTCTATAATATTTGAAAAATTTTATTCAGGGGTAATATTGTAACAATGAAATATCTGCTTGAAAATGAACAAATTAAAGAGAACATCTTGCTTTCATTGTCTGTCATTGTTGTTTGAATATCCATTTTAATGCACCTTGGTTTAGAGATTCCATGCTATTTCCATTTTTTTTTTGTAAAAGTGATTGAACCCAGGGGCACTCAAACATTGAGCCACATACCCAGGCCTATTTTGTATTTTATTTAGAAATAAAATACAAAACTCAAGAGTCTCACTGAGTTGCTTAGAGGCTCACCATTTCTGAGGCTGCCTTTGAACTCAAGACCCTCTTGTCTCTACTTCTTAAGCCACTGCAATTATAAGAATGTGTCATCACACCCTGCTTCCATGGTGTTTTGATGATCTTCTTAGAACACAGTAAAGTTGTGCATACCTGTGGAAATGTGGCCTCACCCTTATTCTTTTATTTGCCATTTGACCTAAAAAAATCACAGGAGAACAAATCTAAGCTTTAAAAAAACAACACTGAAATTAAATAGTGTGACAGAAATAATTGTATTATATAAATTATAATGTAATTTAATAGCTGATATATATATATATATATATATATATATATATTCAGTTTCTTAGCTTACATGAATACCTTTCTGAAAAAAATGAGAGAATCAGATTTGAAGTGCTTGAGTCATGAAATTGGATGACTATGTACAAAAAGAGCATAAAATTTAGTTGTTATGCATGATGCAAGTATAATTTCTTCTTATTAGTTCTTACCAAAAAAAATGAGATAATTTACCATTTACAAAAGAATGATACATTGTGTGTGAATGTAGACACAATGTAAAGGGAGATTTTGGCGGGCAACTCTTTTTCCATAGTATTTCTGGGAGAAAGTGATGTTTTTTTTTACTTCTTCATAAGCTACTTTATTTAAAAATTAATCTAATACTTCTACATTTCCTTGTCGAACATTAATTTTCTATATCATGCTAGCCTTAATGAGAGAGTTTAAAAAACATTCTTCTATCAAGATACAAAGATATGTCTCCTTAATCACTGCAGAATGCCACAAAAGAGGAAAGGAGAAAAATACTAGAGAGGAAGAGTGATAAATTATTTTATGTGTGTCTGTGAATATTTCATAATAAATTCCACTATTATGTATAATTAAATGCACCAGTAAAAATTTTGTTTAAAATAATTTCCTTGAAAAATAGAACAGAATAAGAGAAAGACAGGAATGGGAATTCTGTCAGTCAAAATAATTTTTTTCACATCAAAATTGTAAAGGAATTGGATGTCACCTTATTGTTATCACAACAACATACTTACCATGTTTAGTAATCTATTTTAGACTCTTTGGAGGGAATTAGTAAGAAAACAGGTTTTATACAAAGAACACTCTACATGGTGATATTTATATTAAGAGTTGGAAGTATTTTCACACATTTCTCATAAAGTACACATCTAAAATGGGCCAAATGCTTAAAAAATGCTGGTCATTTACTTCTGAAAAGAAATCAATTACAATTAAAGAGCTACGTAATCTTTTTCCAAGTCTGAAAATCAAAATCAAAGATCTTAAGTTTGAAACTGCCTTTTTTTTGCTCCTTTCCCACTATGAAACTGTCAGACTATGGGCTGAATTTTTTTTGTGGGAAAAAAAATGGCATCACCCATTTTCTGTTGTTTCTGGCCAAAATGTATGACTGTTACTGACCTAGTAACAGTCATGCATTTAAAATACTCTGTCCTGACTCCATCGTTAGTTTACATGTTGCCCTCAAGAAAAGTATAAAATTTCTTAGTCAAAAATTAAAATACTCAAATCACTTGGATTTTTGTCAGGTTATTAAGCCTGTCTCCTCTCACTTTCTTACTGTCACTTTACTCTAGACTCTAGTGACACTGTTCCACTGTGATTCCATAAGTGTTATTTCTCATCTTGGTGTCTGCATGCACCTCTTACCTCTCTGTCACAATTTCTCCTTTTCCTTCAGATGTTAAGTCACATATAACTTTCACTAAAGGACCTAAAACACTGACACAAATTTGGGACAGAAGTCCCTTCTAAGTGTTCCAGTATTATCCCTGTCATAATGCCAATGACTCTGTATGAAAATTGCCTGCTTGCCTGCTTTTCAAGCTATGGTACATGACTGGTGAGGGGTGTCCATTATCATCTTCATGTTGTCATTCCAGTGCTTGCCAGAATACCCTAGAATATGGTTGTCAAATTTATGCATAAAGGGTGGAAAACCCAAAGCTCTAATACTTGGTCATAATGATAACTGTGTATGAAAATATGGGTATATTGCTTTTCAATTTTTTATTGTGGACCTACATATCTATTTTTTCATTCTTATAAACAATGAAAAGTTCTCAACATCTTCACTGACTCATACTTATAAAATCTTTGAGGCAAAAATATAATTCTTTTTCTCTTCACTTGCTGCAGAATTTGAATCCTGACCATGGGAGATTCTGCCTTAAAATTTACTAATAAGCCAAGAAAAGATGTACTTTTGGAAACATCATAAGGATATACAAAAATTTTAAGAAAAAATATATAAAAGCTAATATTGTGTTTTTAGACTGTTGACATAATATTTAAATTGTTTATGAAATGTATGATTTAAAAATTTATTGAAATGGATGTGTGTATCATATATATGATGAAATATTCAAAATATGAAAATTATTTACATCTATAAGAAAATTTGAAATGCAATTGCAAACCCAGTTTTTACTAAGACATGCTTTCAAACTATCTAAATGCTAGCATTTACACTCAATTCAACAACCAAATTGTCAACACTAATTTGATAGATCTAAATATCACATTAATGATGGATTATTTGTATTATAAAAATATATCACGAAATATGGATCCAGAGAATTAGGCAACATTATTTTGGTATACTGGTTACTATTATATTCACTAGTGGATAAATGTATTAAAATTATTATACTGCCATCAAACATACAATCCTTAATATTTTATAATTTTAATTTGAGGCACTGACTTAAGAATTTTTCCTAATAAGAAACAATATTTGCTTAATTTTTTAATTTCTCTTTGTTTACACAAACTTAAGAAATAATAGTAAATTTACAGGTTCTAATATAAAGTAATTTTGTCTGCTGAAGCATTTTAAATTGAATTGCTAACATATACTATCATTCATGATATTTTTAGTATTTTCTACAAGTCAGAACATGCTAGATAAAGACAATACAATCTTCATTCATGATGAATGAATTTTTCAAATATTAACAAGTAACAGTATACTTGTTAATCATATCAGTTTCATTATAAAGGTTATTTTGTTATCTAGCATGTTCTGACTTGTAGGAAATAATAAAAATATCACGAAATATGGCATATATTAGTAATTTACTTTAAAATGCTTCAGTGGAAAAAAGTAATTTATAGTAGAACCTACAACTTCACGAATATTTTCCAAGATATTATAAAGAGAAAAAAGAAAAAAAAAACATTAAGCAAATGCTGTTTTTCAAATCAATACTCATATATTTTATCATAATGCCTTCAACCACTTAATCCTCAGATTATTTTCATGTTTTTCTAGTAGCCTGATATTGTCCTTTATAAAAATATTTTATTCAGTCATAAAATTATCTTAATTGTTGTATTTTATAGATGCCTTCAGATTTAAATATTTCTTAGTCTTTTCTTAACTTTCATGACCTTGAAACTTTTCAGGGAGAAAGCTCATTAAATGTGCTTAAGATAGATTCTCTGTTTTTTTTTTATGATTGGAACTAGATTACATGTTTTTTGGCAAGAGTATCACAGAATCAATTCTGTGATTTTCTTTTTGAATCACATCATGTGACCTATAATATCATCATTACTGCTGATGTTAAACTTAGTCATTAAGGTGGTATTTGCAGAATTTTACTTTGTAATTATTTTTTGTGGGGAGATAGTTTGAGACTATAAATACCTATGTTAATTATTCACCATAAAATTTATTCATTTATTAAACCTATACAAATTCATGGTTTATTTTATTGAGTATGCTGTTAATTATTAATATTTTAAAAATTTATTTTTCGTTCAGAAATGTTCTATTTTGACAATTTCAGATTTATAGAAGATTTAAAACAGTAGTGAAAAGAATTTCTAAGAAACATTACCCAAATGTTACTATTTTGTTAACTGGTTTTATATCTTCTTTTCCATTTCTAGATAAGTATAGGTACATAAGAGTTTTTTATCTGTGAGCCATTTGCAAGATGCACACAATGTCTTTTTATTCCTAAATATTCACATTTTCTAAAAATGAGAAGTTATCTTCTATAAATATGGTGCAATGATCAAAATAGGAAAACTATATTATAAATATTCTACAAATCTTATTCAAAATTTGACGTTATTTTAACAATTGTCTTTGAAAAAAATAAATCCAGTTTGGGGAAATTTGAATATCAATTATTCACTGTGTCCAGTGGTCGTTTTCTTCTATTTTTTTTTTCAATCTGGGATGGTTTCTGAGTATTTATGGGCTATTCAAGACACCTATTAATTTTTTAATGGTTTATGTCAATAGTCATTCTGTAGATTTTCCTTCAATTTAGAATCATGATGTTTTCTCATGATTGGATTCAGGTTATGCCATTAGAAGAAGACCATCATGTATGCAATGCCTAGTTCTAACACTAGAGCATATTCTGGAAGCACTGAAAGACATGGTAAAAAATTATGATCAGCCTCTAGTAATTTTGGACATATTGTCTAGGATCTAGAGTCAACCTCTACTTAAATGTAAGCAAATATATGGGGCCTCAATCACACAGGCACAAGAAACTATGGAGATATACAGTATCAGTTGGTTCCATCTCTGGTTATTGTTGACTAATTATTTGGTTAAGTAGTATCTGCCAGGTTGGTCCATGGTAAACATAGTATTTATTTACCCTTTATATTTCATAAATATTTTGTGTGGAGATACTTTGGGAGTTTATAAATATATCCTTGGTCTGTAAAATTTCACATACTAGAATTAATATTTCATTGATGATTCCTCCTTGTGTCAAATTATTACTATTGGGATAGCCAAATGATGATTTTTTTCATTGATTCTACATAACCAAAAATAGAAAAACCAACCAAAAGAGGGCAATAAGAAAAAGCTTATCATTTTGGTACTCTCTCACCCCAGACAGATGTAGACAGCAACGGCAATTTCAAGCTGATTACACATCTTTTTGATGCGTCCAATTCATCCTGGAGTACATTTGACTTTCTTGCAAAACAACATGTTTCAAGAACATCATTTATTTTTTTGTTCCAGAGCTAGAATTAGCTGGAAGCTCTATTTTCTGTTAGAGGAGGAATATCTGACCAGTATTTGTTGTGGTTTTCATTATTACCTTTGGGGTTTTCATGTTAAGGACACATATCATATCTATAATATAAAAATATGTATTTTTCTCTTTTTAATACATTTTTAGTTGTCAATGACCCTTTATTTTCTTTATTGATGCACGGTGCTGTGAATAAAGCCCAGTGCCTCACTCATGCTAGGTAAGCCCTCTACCACTGAGGCACAACCCCAGACCAAAATGTGTATATTTTATATAAAAAACACATGAAGAAGGATCTTCTGCATATATTCTGATTTTTTCTGTATATGTTCATTTATAAAAAGATTTATACTGATAAATTACATATGCACATGTAAAGAATATTTATTACAAATTTTTTTTAGAAATTGTCTAAGTACTCTTTAAGCATTCAGTTTTTATATCTGTAAAATAATGTAGTATGTAATCATTTTTGAAAATAAGGTGAGATTTATAGAATATGTATTATTTCAAATACAAAGCATATTTAAAGCTCTAGTTTGTTAACACATCTTAAGTTCATTTTGTTCTAATACTTCTAACAACTTGCCAAATTGCAGAAAGAAGCTGCCTGCCACACTGGCACTTTACCTGGTTACAGAAATTTTATTCATAATTAAATTTTAATTTTCATTAACAGTTGATAAGTACTCAAAATATTTGACTCTCAAATTAACCTGAATGCTGCTGGTGAATTGCACATAGGGTTCCCTGTTCCACAAACCTGCCAATATATTTGGTGATATTAAAATTATATCAGGTAAATATTTCTTCAGAGGGCCACATCATGAAAACTTTAGGCTTTGTGAACCAAATTTTTTCTGTGATAATAGCCTCAAATCTGCAATATATAATAACTGAATGCCTGATGGCATTCCAATAGAACAATATTTTCAGGGTAAGGGGGTGAGGCTCAGTGGTAGAGGACTTGCATAGCAAACACAAAGCCTGAGGACAAATCTCAGCATGGCAAAATAAAACAACAATAGAAACACTTTATTTGCCACACTTTATTTGCATAACCACTGCCCCACTCCCTGCTCCCTCACCATCTTTACCATCTAGGTGCTTGACAGGGAAGTATTCTCTGGGAAGATCATGCTTCTGGTGATGACATACTGTTTCAGATGGGGCTAAAGAGTGATGAACCAGGGAGAGGAGGGGTTCACCCAGCTGAATCTAATCCTCAACCTCAGCCTGGAACTCATACCCATCTCATCAAGTATTCTGATGATCAAGTATTTAAGGCCTAGGAGGGTTCTGAGGCCTGTCTGCACACTTGTCAGGCAAGGGAGTCTGGGTTCTTACTGAAGAGCATTTGCTCATTTCAAACTCACTGTTCAGCCTTCTGGGAGCTACAAATGGCCTTTATCAAACAGTCCAGGTGTGTACTTGCTCACCCCAGTCTCCAAATACACCTCCTTATTTGCCCAGAGTGGCTATTGTCCACAATTATTATTTAATTAGTATTCCATGCAGACCAGACCAGGAGTTGCACTTTCCAGGCCAGAAAAAAAAAAGGTAGTGAGATGTTTTTGACATCTTTCAGCATTGCCATTCTCCCAAAAAGTGAGGAGGTGGAGGCTGGCTCCTCCAACTGGACAAATGGGCAAACACAGTGCTATTTCTGCAAGAAGTCTTGTACCTGAAGACCTGACTGGAAGCTGCAAGAAGCACAAAATATAACCAGAACTTGTTACAGGACTCTGCACATGGGTGTTTTGCTATGTTCAGAGAATCTCAGAACCTGTGGAGACTTACCTATACAACTGGAAGTTAGTGTCCACTCTCTCTCCTTATTTCTCTCATTTCTGCTGCTATAATTCATGACAACAAGGAAGAAAAACAGTTTTTCCTTATCTGCTTCTTCCATGACTTTCTACTCCTTTTCCCCTTCATTTTCTCTATGGGAACCTGTGTTTAACAAGGTTAGTCCACATTATGTCTCCATAGGGGACCCAACAGCTTCAAAATTTGGAACAATTTTTGCCATCAAGAATAGGAACGAACGAGGAGCTAAATTGGTGCTGACAGTGTATCCTGAGATATCTTTTCCACATTTGGGGCCTTGGGCTCACTTAATGGAGAAACCACACTTGAGATAAAAAAACATGGACTCTCTGTGCTTCTGCTTTCTCTTTTCCCTTTTTCTTTAGCTAAGTCACTTCTACCTCTGGACCTAAGGTCATCAGGTATGAAGCAAGGGTGTTGGATTGTGCATTCATTGTCTGGGCTGTCGTAAACAAAGGACTACAGACTGGGTGGCTTACACAAAGAAAATTTATTTTCTCACTGTTCTGGAAGCCAGAAGTCCAAGACCTAGGGGTCAGAAGTGTTGGTTTCTCCTGAGGCCTCTCACCCTTCTTATAGGTACTCTAAGCATCTTCCCTGTGTTCACATAATTTTCCCTTGCAGTGTACCTATGTACTAATCTTTTGTTTTCTTTTTAAACTTTATTTTTTTATTTATTTATCTACTATTTATTTATTTATTTATATGTTGCTGAGGATTGAACCCAGGGTCTTTCACGTGTGAGACAAGTGCTCTACCACTGAGCCATAACATCAGCCCCCTAATCTTTTCTTATACCGATAACTTGTATTGGGCCAATCCTGATGAGCTCATTTTAAATAAATTATCTCTTTAAGGACCCTGTCTCCAAATCATGAGATATTTGGGTCATGACTTCAACATCTGAATGTTAAAGGCATGGAATTCAGTCAATAACAGACCAGATCAGCATTGTCCAAAGCATGGGCTGCTGCTACTGGTGAAGATGACTTCATGTCAAAAGAGAAATCAAACTTAGAGAACTATCCATTTTTCTGAGTAATTGAAGAAGGAAGTGTTCAGCTTGATAGTAATGTGTCTTTAACTTTTTTTTGACACTTACTGGTACAAATGGAAAGCAGGCCGCAGGCACAGACCCTTAGGTGGTAACCATAAATATATGGGTTACCTATTGCTGTGTAACAAATCACCCTCAAACTCTAAGTACTAAAAAATGCACAATTGACATACCACAGTTTCTAGGTTCAGGAACTCAATAATGACTTAGGTGGGTTTTTCTGATTCATGCTGTCTCCTAAGGTTTCTGTCATCTGAAGGCTTCACTTGTACTTGTGCATTCACCTCTAAGGTGGCTCCCAGTTGTGCTGGCAGTTGGCAGGAGCCCTCAGTTCTTTATCTTCCAGGCCTCTGCCCAGCCTGCCTGAGCATCTTCACAGTGTGGTGGCTGACTTCCTTCAGAATGAGCAATAGGAAAAACCAGAGAGCAACATGACAGCAGCATTTCTTATATTTAGCCTTGGAAGCCACTTTCATAAAACCCTATTAGGTTTCTGTGGAATGAGTAAGATACAGCTGAGCTTTATTCACTGTAGAAAGATCTCCACAAAGGCATAATTATCAGGGATCACTGGAAGCATCTCAAGACTGGTACACTAGAAATTTATACATTTTATCTTCTGCATTCTTTTGAGTGGCATGCTGTCTGTGTTATTGTATAACCTGCTTTTCTTTACTCAATAATATGTTTTTGAGATATACATTGGTATAGATCTGATTCCTTCATTAATTTGTGAGTATTTGCCATTTTTCTTTATCCTTTGCCCTATTAATGGTCATTTAGATAGTCTCCAACTTTTGTTCTTATAACAATAAAAATCTTTGTACCTGCCCTAGAATAAATAATGAGAAGAGAAATTGCTGGCTTGTAGAATGTGTGTATCTAATTATGAATTGCCCCTTAGAATAGTCACATGAATTTCACAGCTATTCACAGAGTAGGAATGTTTCCATTTCTCTTTGATATAACCAACTCTCCCTGCAGCCAGGCGTTTTAAATTTTGCCAATATGAAACATAAAAAATATATTTTTATTATTTTTATTTTTGGTTAAAAAACACATCAAATTTCCCAATGTAGCCATCTTTAAAGTTACCAGTTCAGTAGTGTTAACTATGTTCACATTTTAGTGGAACAGATCTCTAGAACTCTTCCTCTTGCAAAACTGAAACCCACATTTATTCAATAGCTCTCCATTTGCCTTCTTCAGCCACTGGATGCTACAATTCTTTTTGTTGTAGAAATTTGACTACTTAAGATACATAAAGATGTGTACATAGTACATATTTGTATTTTTTGCATCTGGCTTTATCTCAGCATAGTGAACTCTATGTACATCTAAATTGTGGTATGTGACAGGATTTCCTCCTTTCCAAGTTTGCATAATATTTCATTGTATGCATATGCCATATTTTTTTTCTTTATTTGTCTATAGATGGAATTTTATGTTGTTTCCATACCTCGGCTATTTTGGAAAATGTTGCTATATACACAGGTGTATAATTTTTTTTTCAATTCTTCCAAACATATATCCCAGAAATAGCATTGATGGGCAACATGGCAGTTCTGTGATTAATTCTTTGATGAACCTTTATGCTGTTTTCAAGTGCACTCACCTTTCTACATTACTACCCAGGGAACAAATTTTCTAATTTCTCCACATTCTCAACAACACTTGTCATTGTTGTGCTAACAGTACCACTCAACAGTTTGATTTTATACCTTACCAAGCACCAGTGGGTTTAGGCATCTATACACAATCCCTCTTGAACAATGGGAAATTATACTTCTGGGAAGTTAAATTCCTTGCCTCAGAGTATAGGGCTCATCAGTGATAGAGCTAAAGTAAATGTCAGGATTATGGCCCACAAAGCTATATGCATCAATATGTCACCCTGCCCTCAAATTTGCAGTGATTCTTTAAGAAAAGAAAGTAGGGGAGAAAGAGCTGCTCCATGCTTCTGAATTCCTGCCTTTTGAACTCCACATGAGTAGAGAATCTGCCAAGCATTGTTGTTTTTGGACATGCAGGCTAAGTGGCTTTTGCCTCCACCTGGAAGGAAGTGGCTTCCATGCTAATATCCCAGATGTGAAATGTGTGACCAGAAGATTAGCTCCATTGTATGGGGCTGGATGCTTTCCACCAGAATTGTTTATGGGATACATTGTTTTTGCAAAGTTATTTGCTCCAGGCCCCCTTGCCATGTAGAGGGTAAGATTTATGGGTAACAAGAAGTGTGGGCAGGAAAGGTTTATGAAAGAACAGATCCTCTGGGAGATTTTCCCTCAAAAAGCAAGATTGTGGTCCTATTTTGTTCTATTTTTGAAACTAGATGTGCCAACAGGGTGTTGAACTTTTCTTTACTCTTGGTTGTGGGTGTCGATATTGTTGTGTTACTGTCTCTATTCCACATGAGCTCACGTCTGCACAT
This sequence comes from Ictidomys tridecemlineatus, assembly GCF_052094955.1. Classification (NCBI taxonomy): domain Eukaryota; kingdom Metazoa; phylum Chordata; class Mammalia; order Rodentia; family Sciuridae; genus Ictidomys; species Ictidomys tridecemlineatus. The sequence goes on along the minus strand of NC_135488.1, from coordinate 24,156,046 downwards.
TTCCATGTGTGTTGCTGAGGTTTTGAGACATTACCTTGGTTTTGTTTTCCCTGGTCTTTCTGCCAGAAATATCATACCCCTAACAGCATATACGTGTACCCATTTGTTCTCAATCTACTAGCAGATGATTTCTGTAGTGCCCAAAGAAAACAATCCCCATTCAGAGGCACTGCTCCTGGTGTGGTCTCAGTGTTGTAGTTCTGTGACAAAGAATGCATTGTGTCTGGCATGTGGCAGGGTTGTCAGCTGCTAACATGTGCTGTCTCTTCATTGTTCTCTCTTTCTATACACCTACCCAGTCAAATAGAAAGACTGTCCCATCACTGGGATTTTCATACTGTTCTCAAACCTCAAGAATTAGGCTGTCTGATAGAGAAGGATCCAGAAAGCCAGAAGAAATATCAGGCTTCTTACCTCCTCTGAGCCTCAGTGTTCTTACCTTCACAATGGCATGAGAATGTCACCCTGGAACCTGATATTCAGGTAGTCAAGCATACTGATAGCTAAAGCACTTAGAACAATGCCGGGTACCTGGAAAACACTTAATAAAATGTTCTTGTTATTTCGTTTGTCTAGACCTTGTGCTAGGGATGCAGGAAAATTAAATGAGATGTAACCTTGTCTCTAAGAACTCAAGGTCAAATGAAAACCACAATGAACCATCTAGTATATGGGGGAAGGGTAGAGAAGAGTGCAAAGTGGGCACTTATACCTGATGAGGGTATCAGGGAGTCCTCTAAGAACTGAAGGTCAAATGAAAACCACAATGAACGATCTAGTATATGGGGGAAGGGTAGAGAAGAGTGCAAAGTGGGCACTTATACCTGACGAGGGTATCAGGGGAGTCCTCTCGCAGAAGGTAATATTCAAACTGAGGCTGAAAAATGACTGCCTTTGCTACTTAGGCAATCCCACCAAAAGCACATCAGAGTCTCGCTGGACATCATTGATGTCTATGACTCCCATAATTATTCATTTATTCATTCAATAGTTAACTAAGTATCCATGAACACCTCCTGGTGATATGATACAACTTGAGCATTAAAATGAAGCTTGTCAATCCTTTTGTAGTCACTGAGTCCCCTCCCTGGTTCCAGCTGGCTCCAGGCACAACTTTGACAGTGTCCATAGGAAGCCAAAAGGATGGAAGTAAAAATGAAAATAGAGGTTCACTGTCTAGCCTGTGACTTTGCCAACCTGCTCCATGGCTCTGCCCCTCATCAGTCCTGTTGACACTGGGAGGTGACCTTGGTTCCCATTGGAAAAATAAAAATACTGAGGCCCAGAGACAGTTGTGTATTTCCATGGTGCCTTCCACTTTGTTTGTCTGGGAGACCTGGAGGAAGGCAGTATCTGCCACGGCAGGACCCATCATAAGCACGCTCTCCCCACAGCTTGAGTGTGTGGAACTAAGCTACTTCTGGAGGTCTGTGACTCCCCCAGTATTCCTCCCAGACTAAACCCTCTGTTGAGAGTAACTATAACTTGAATGGAAATGGTTACTCTGTGACTCATATTCCCTTGGTTCAAGAGGTCTTTTCACCAAAAGACTCCATTGTTTCAGAATTTCTTCCTCTTTTCTAGTTTCACCAAGATGGTGTGGGGCTGTGGAAGAGAATCCAATGCCTCAAGCTACTGCTCTGTAAGCCCTTGCCAGTCTCTGGGAAAGTGACCTCCTTGCCCTCTGTCACTGGTTCAGCAGGCTACAGTTGCAGGTCCTACAGCTGCTGGACTTCTGGACAGTGATGGTCCACCCAGTCCACTCCTGGCACCTCCAAGTTGACCAGCCCTACCTTTCTGGTGCTAATTTTCTGCTAGAAAACTTATTGCTCCACCCATTTTCCCTTTGTCATCTCTGGTCACCTTGTAACTTGCAGTCTCAGAGCCACTTCACTCCTCCCACAGCAACTCCTGTTAGTCTCACTACCACAATCAGTTTCTTTCTGTGTCCCTCTTCAGGACACATGGAACTTTCTAGAAATTTTTGGATGCAAACTGCAAACTCTCATTCTGCCTAATCACACTGTATGCTGATTATATTTTGACATTGTCCCTAGTCAGAATTTCACATAAGAAATGATGCCAAATCTTCTCTGCTTCTGACTTTTCCATTCCCTCTATCTGCAATCTTCTGCTAGGAGTTCTGCCTAGATGAACATCTAAAATCTAACCACTTCCCCACCTGTCTATTCTTCTTCTTCCATACTCCAGGCTCCACTGGGCTGGAGAGAGGCTAGCCTTTGAAGCTGCCAGAGAGGTGACCAAAGAGAAGATGTCAGATGATCAGAGAACATATGGTGGCAGGTATCAGAAAGATTTACCAGTTACCCTGCCCATTGATGTTCTTGATAGGACTAAATGCCATTGTGCATATATATGCTATCTGTTCAAATAAGAATAGACCAGAAGAACAGATGGCTTGGATTCACATATGACCTTCACCAGCAAAAAGCTGTATGACATATGACATTTCATTTAAACTCTAAACCTCAGTATGCTTGGCTGTAAAATAAGAATAACATTAACCCTCACCTCACTGACTCCTGGGGTGAAATAACATGTCTAAGTCCCACTCACACATGTGTTTGGATGCTAGTGACAAAGTTTGAGTGCCAGTTTTGGAGGGATTTGTGTTATTTGGTGCCACCTTGAATAAAAGTGAGTTTTTGTTCTAGTAAGGAAGAAGAAAATAGATGCTGGTTAGGTTCCTAGCAAGTGTCCCTGACCACAGTTGGTAAAGTGGTCTCAGCAGAGTGCCTAGTACAGAGTAAGTACTGGAACTATTAGCTAGTAGCAGTAATACTGATCATGAACTAAGCCAAATGTGGATCTAAAATTTTGAATTGGTGTCAACTTGGTGGCAAGGCTATTATGAAAGAAAGTCAGCGGAGTCCGTGGGAATTTCTGTGGGAATCCCCTTATTATTTCTCTGCCAGATCCCTGTCTACATCACACAGAGTAGGTGCTTAATATTCTGTTGAGTTAATGAATAAGTATATTTCTTGGGTTCAGATGGGTTTCAGCCTCCCCCACTACATTTTTGAATCTCTGTCCCTATAATCTTCACTTGACATCCAAGTGACTTTTTTCAGGCACTTATTGGCTGGGTTCTACCCATCCCATGGTGTGCCAAAGCAAAACAGCGTATTAAATTTCATTTCCAGCACTTCCTGGCCTTGTCTTTATGGACCCTGTCCTTCTATTTGCAATGCTTGTCCCTTCTCAACCTCCAGCAAGTGCTGATCCATCAGCTCCAAGTAAGAGGTGTGAATTTCTACTCACTGTGTGGTCATGTTTCTTAATCAATAGCCTGACTTGTCAGTACCAAGTAAAACAACTTTGATTTGAAGAGAAAGAGGGAGCCAAAGGACATGGGGCTGAAAAAGCAAGCAGAGAAAGAACCCTTTCTCCATACATTAATTAGTTCATTAAGTCAACAAATACTAGCAATTCTTTAAGCAATGACAGGGTGCCATGTGCTGCACTAAGTGCTATATGCAGATTTGCTCATTCAGTCCTCAAAATATTTCAAGGTGCTGTGATGATTCTTATCTTATACATGAGATGAATTAGAGAACATGTAGGTCAGTAGCTGTGGAACTCTATCCTTAGTTAACTCTGTGCCCAGGGGCCAAAGATGTAGCATTGAATAAGTAAGACAGGTCTTCCTCATCCTGCCTAGGGGTGAGATATGCACAAAAGCCAAACAACTGGGGGCAAGAAATGGGAGAGGATGGTTAATGGGTACAGGCTTGCAGGACAGCAACGATCACATCTAATATTTCAGGACATGGTGGGGTAACTATGCTTTACCACATTCAATTGCATATTTCAAAATAGCCACAAGAGAGGACTTGTAATGCTCCCAGTAGAAAGAAATAATAAATGTTTGAGGTGATGGCTATGTCAATTTCCCTGACCTGATCACCATGCATTGTATACATGTATCATAATGTCACATTAGACCCCATAAACATGAACAATTATGTGCCAATTAAAATTTATATACACATATTTATTAAATGCATACACACATATTAAAGGAAGCAACAAAATTCACAGTAATTTCAAATAGTATTTTAGTTACGCATGCTTTTGGAGGCAAGTAGAAGATAACCTGATTATCATGGCTCACACCCTAGGGCTTTGATTTTCTCCCTGGAGCAAAAAATAGGAGGATGCTGGTATTGAATAGGTGGCTCTGACATTTGCATCCTCCCTGGGGTCCTGCAGTGTTCAAACACCTCCCCTTCTGTCCTCATTCCTGTACTTCAGCAGGAGGTAAAGAGGTGGAGACAGTGTCTATATCAGGTAGGGCAAGCAGATTTCTGCATCTCTCATGAGCCACCTCTGCCCAGCTGGCCACAAAAAAAAGGGCAGTTACATTGGAAGTCATGTCCACTACCAACAGTGCCTGATACAGAAAGTACCATGGAAGAAATTTACATGGGGTAATTGGTTAGAGGGATTCAGTGCAAAAGGTAGTCAGGGAAAGTGACATTTGAACCTCTGTGACCAGGAGCCAGCCCTGAAAATACTTGGGACACTTTTCCACATAGAGAACATCACAATGCAAAGATCTTTGTTTGGAAATGATCATGGGGAGATTTCAGGAGACAGAGGCCCAAGGTAGTTGCAGCTCAAGACCAAAAGAGAGCAAACAAAATTAAGGCCAAAAGGGAGAGAGGAGCTAGATGGTGCAGGTCCCACAAAGAGTTGAAAGTTATTTGGTTCTAAGTGTAGTGGGAAGGTGAAAGCTTTTCATCAGAGGACTGACATGATCTGATTCATGTTTTAAAAATAATTACTTGGGCAGAAGAGCTCTTTTGAGAGTGAGGAGGCTTAATAAGAAGATCTAATTCCAGGTTATGTTATAGTTTTTCACAGCTCCTTCCTCTTGGTTAAATTTTTCTTCCTCTTACACACCCCCTGCCTGCTGCTTAATTCAGGGCAGTTCTAAATTAAGCCCCTATTCCTTATTTCTTGCCCATCTGTCTCTCCAGGGCTTTGCACAGGGCAAGACATTTGGGCAATGATTGATCAACATGGCTTGAACTGAACTGGACAGAAGCGAGTACTCTTCTCCAAGATCTGTGAGCTCCTGCATCAACTCACCCTCCATTCACATCTTTTGGCTAGGTTAATGGCTCTCAGCTGGGTAAGTTTGCCTCCAAGGTGATACTTGGTAATATCTGCATGCATATTTGGCTGTCATAACTAGAGAGAGAGTGGGGGAATGCTACTGGCCTCTAGTAGGTATTGGCCAGGGACACTGAAGAATATTCTGCAATATGAAGGACACTCCATGACACAGAATTCTGTGGCCTTAAGTGCTAATAGTGCTGAGGCTGAGAAAATGTGGCTGACTTACATGCCTGCTTTTTTATTTCTCTAGTATTTTCCTTTAAATATTTTACTTTTAAAGTGGAGTTTGAAAAGACACCATAAATTACTCCCCAAAAGTAGAAACTCGTGTCACTTTCTATAAATAGATGATAATTGGAAGATACATACTCAGAAAACTAAAATCTATGCCATTCTAGCTGGATATTGTGATGAGCTCAAGACTCCAAACCTGAAGCTTGCTTTCTCTTTGTTAAAAATAGGCTGTGATCAAGGTCCTAAGGATTAAGAAAGACTGAGGAACTATTCCAGGTTAAATGAAAAATATGTGTAATCTGATTCCTAATTGGTTGTGCATCAGAAAAAAACAATTATTGAAAATGACTTCATTGGGACAACCAGAAGATTTGACTATAGATTGTATGTTGGATAATATCATGGTGTCCACATTACATTCCTGAATTTGGTAACCATATTGTGGTTACACAAAGGAATGTCTCTGGTCTTAGGAAATACTTGAAATATTTAGAACTAAAGATCCTAACATTGGAATCTCAATGCTTTAAAATAGTGTGTGTGTGTAATATGCATGTCCATAAACATATACCTATACACATATAAATACGTAAAGAAAGAGAGGCATGCACACACAAGAGCTTACAAGGTAAATTGGTCAGAAATAATAGCTGTCAAATCTAGTGTATAGAAGATTATTTTGCTGTTCTTGTAACTCTTTCATAGCCTTGAATATTTCTAAAATAAATAAATTACACAAACAAACAGAAACTCTCTTGAATTTACTTCTCCTGGCACAAATCTCAAAAAAAAAATTTTGGAGAACTGGTAGAGCACTTGCTGAGCATGTGTGAGGTACAGAGTTCAATCCTAAGCACCACATAAAAATTAAATTAAAAAAACAAGGTATTGTGTCCATCTACAACTAAAAAATACATAAAATTTATTTTAAAGTTTTTTAGGAGCTCAGGAGGCCTTCAGATGTTAAATGGTTTTTAGTGATTTGAATTATTCATGTTTTATTCCCAAAATTATTATCAAAATTAAAATGTCTTTTAAATAGAAAAAAATAGTATCTGCCCTGTCATTAAGAATATGTAGATAAGACAGCCAAGTTATCTAAGAATCCAAACAGACTTGTTCTTTTTTTGGAGGGGTGGGGCAGGGTGTGCTATGATTGTGACATCACATATCTGCAGAGCTGTCATTTTGCACATTCATGGAAGAATATGTTTGGTTGTATCCTGAGATTGTGATGCTCCTAGCATGTGTTGACTGATAATAAAGAAACACTAGCAGTAAGAGAGAGGTGTTGCAGGTGGACTATGCCCAAGAGACTTTATTATCAGAAAGACTGAAAGAAAATAGATCGGATGCTGATTTTCCTCACTGCAGTTCACTGTGTTCAATTCACCCAGAGGCCTCTGCTGGCTCATCAGCTTGCTGTTTCTCTTCAGTCTCATCAAAGTGCTGTTGTGAGACTCAGTTTCCCCACCTGCGCAATGGAGATAATACAGAGTAAGCTGACTTGGAGTAGGGTCATCCTGCCCTCTGAAGTCTCTAGCTATTACTGATATGAAACTCCACCCCCACCAGCATTCCAAGTGCCTGGGGGAAATTCCAATGCCTCTGCAAAGATGTCATTGAATTCCTAAGACCTTACATTCTTATGATACCTAGGGCTCAATTTCCTTCTGTCTTGGCTGATGTCTTGTTGGTCCTCTGAGTCCTGTGACCTTATATGTAAATCCATTGTCACAAGAAATCAGTCCTTTGCTGGGATTTCCAATACACACACATACACACAAAAAGAAGACATACAGGCTGAAAAATATACACACAGAGATGCACTCTTATGGATGGACTCAAATACATAGAAATAAAGACAAATAAATGTACACACACAGATATGGACTGCCTCACAGAACCAAAAAAAAGACCATAAAAATATAGACAAACATACTTATAGACACTGACATAGTTAGACACACACACACACATACAAATTAATAGACACAGAGACCCATGGACACAGACATCAAGCTTGTATGTGCAGCAGACTTTACAAAGGTCTGGGGATATGGAAGGAGTTTTTAATGCAAACAACTTGTATAAGTTGTGAATGCTAAGAATCTTCCTTCAAAGCTCCCTGAACTTCTGTCCCTTTCCAACTTTTATATTCCCTGCCCTTCCCCAATATTCTCCTCCACTGTTTTTCTTATCAGAACAATTTGTTTCTTTTCAACTCCCTAATTTCAAAGTCTGCTCTGGACTTCTCTTTGCACCTCTCTCTTCTGATGATCTAGCTATGCTGAGAAACACCCTCTGATTTGGTCTCCTGCCCTCACACCAGGTTTTGCCAGGGAAAAAGAGCAGGAGAGAGATTTACTTGCCCACTGATGTGAACTATGTCACATGCCCTCACACAGACCTAACCTAAAATGCTGGTGTGGAGCTCACCTCTCGATTCTATCATTATTAACCAAGGGTTTTGTATTGGTGTTGTTTAAAGTATTTTTTGCCCTCTACAAAATCACAGAATATTTCCGCAGTCCCTTCACCCAGTTTTCTCTCATATTAACTCTTGAAAAGATTAACTAGGCTGGGCACAAGGGTGAATTTCTGTAATCCCAGAAACTCAGGGGGTTGAGGCAAGTGGATATCAAGCTTGAGACTAGCCTCAGCAAGTAAGCAAGGCCCTAAGCAACTTAGCAAGACCTTGTCTCAAATAAATAAATAAATAAAATAAAAAGGGATAGGGTTGACTCTCAGTGGCCAAGAACCCCTGACTTCAATCCCCAATACAAATACATAAATAAATAATTATAGTATAACTATCAAAACAAAGACAAAAACCTGGGTATAAAACTATCAACTAATCTATAGACTTTATTTGAATTTCACAAATTTTCCTTTAAGGTCTTGTTTCTATCTGGGATCTTGTGTTGCATTTAGTCATAATGACTCCTTAGTCTCTTCAAGTCTTTGGCAGTGCCTCAGTCTCTAGTCTTTTATGACCATGATCCTTTTGAAAGATGCTGGTCAGATGTTTCGTACAAGGTCTCTCCTTTTGGGTTTGGTGTTTACTTATGATTTGGCCGGGAGATGCCACAGAAGTGAAAGGTGCTTATGGGATTATTTGGTGGGAAGGGGGATACATCAACATGACTGGTTAGGAATGATATTAATTTCAATCTTGTGATGCTTCTTGGATTTCTTATTATAAACTTACTATTTCTGCCTTTGTGATTAATAAATATCTTGGGAAAGATACCTTGAAAATATCTTTTTTCTCTCTCAATTTTTACTTATTTAGGGGATGTGGCTCAGTGGCCGAATACTGGTGTGTCATGCATGAGGCCCTAGATTAAATTCCCATACTAGAGGAAAAAAATGTTTTTGCTCACTTACATTTTTGGCATTCATTCATAGATCTTACCCATAACACTTATTATTATGGTTTCCTAAAGGTTATTTTATTTTTATTTCACTTATCCTTTCTTTCTTTATAAACTGTAATTATCTTTAAGGAAACAACTCTCTATTCTTTTCTTTCTTATTTTTTTCTATTCATATGGACTTATGGTTATCTATTTAATTCTATGACTTATAGTCCAATACTATATTTAGTTGCTCGAAATGTCCCAACTTTGGCTGTTGGAAACTCTTTCATATTGTTTCCTGTATCTTTTCAATAAGTCCCTATCAAATCAACCAATTTATGCTGCAATCATTACATATATGTTACAAGGAATCCTCCTGATATATGTAATTATAATGTAGCATTTTTTAAAAAAAAATTAAGCCCCTATTTCTTATTAAGTATCTCTTTATTTTCTGCCACCACAAGGTGTTCCAGGATTATTTTACATTTTTCCTGCTCCATTTCTGGGAGCAACAATTTCTTCAAGTCTCTATTATTGGAGAATAGTATTTAGAATCCAGATCTGGGTGGAGATCTGTCCTGCTCATTTTTATGGAACAAGAGTTCTAAGTCCTCTTAGTGTTCAGAATTTGGAACTATGTTTTTTCTATAAATGCATGTATACACATACATCTCTTTTTCTTTGTTTTCTTTTTCCTTTCATTAAAAAGCTTTAGTTTATAATGATACTACTAATTTCAATTCTTTTTTTTTAAAGAGAGAGTGAGAGAGGAGAGAGAGAGAGATAGAGAATTTTTAATATTTATTTTTTAGTTCTTGGCGGACACAACATCTTTGTTGGTATGTGGTGCTGAGGATCGAACCCGGGCCGCACGCATGCCAGGCGAGCGCGCTACCGCTTGAGCCACATCCCCAGCCCTAATTTCAATTCTTTACCACAGTGTTCATCCTAATGCCATCTTTTTTTTTTTTTTTTTTTTTTGTACTTGGATTGAACTCGGGGACATTCTACCACTTGGCTACCTCTCTAGCCTTTTTTATTTTATTTTGGGACAGGGTCTCACTAAATTTCTTAGATTGGTCTAAAACTTTCAATCCTGCTGCCTCAGCTTCCTGAGTAGTTGGAATCACAGGCCTGACCTACTGCACCCATCTAATGTCCTCTTTTCTTACTTGTAACTGTGGAATTTGTTCTTCCTTTTCTATTTTACATTGAAAGGCTGTTGCTTACATATTGCTAAATTGTAAAAAATGTTCCTCGGTCATGCCTCCCCAACTTTTTTTTCCCCTAGAAATGGCTGACACAAGAATACAAGATAGGTTGTTATATATTGCTGTCAGAAGCTACACAAAAGAGAAGCCAGCTGATTTCATGGTCCTTCTTCATGCAAAAAGCACTAATCATACCCTTTATGCTTTATCAGTAGTGGGCTACAGGAGGGTCAGTCCAGGCTGTGGAATGTAAGCTCATTGTTCCAGCAAAATGAGTCAGATGAGATGGGAATGAACATTTATTTAAGCCATTGTGTGTCAACATGGTTCTGAAAAAAAAAAAAAAAGCTTTTTCTCACTCCATCCATCTGGGAAAAATAAAAATTCCCAATCTGAGGCCTTCTCACTTTGGTCATTGGCCTTCCTGGAGGCAACTTGCCTCTTGGGCCACCTCTTAATCTGTTCATTGATTTCTGGTCTCTCCTCATACCAACAATGCCAACATACCTGCTGTTTTCTTTTCTTCCTACAAATGGGGCTCTCCTTTATTTTCCACATGCCCTCTGGGTGTTCATCTCAGTGTGGGGTCTCAGCAAACACCACTCAAAGCTTGGGTCTTCAGAATCTTTTCAATCAGAAAATTCAAGATTCCATTTTTTCTTTATTCTGTAGCTTAAGCTTTGGTTTCCCTCAAAGATTTCCTGTTCTGATGACATTTGGGTTGTGGGGAAAGGATCTGTTTTCTTGTCCTTTTATAATAGCCCAGACTCATTAAACAGGCAATCTCAACTGGAAATGCTCACCAAAACCCTAATTTTGCCTACTGTGCTTCAGATATGTAAAAGATGAGGAGGGAAGGGGGACAAGATTAGATCACTCTGAGGGCATTATTCCCAACTAAAATCCCCATTATTAGATTTCCTTCTAGTAAGAAAAAAAATAAGCTTTGTGCAGGTTTTATTCCTTTGAGAGTTATCAATGATTCCAGAAGCCCACAGGCCTGTTTGACTGCCACCCTGATCCTCCTATAGGGAGACATAAGGGCCACCTCCACAGTGGCCTGGGCTGACCATAAATGATTTGGAAACACCCATAATGAAAAGAATGTCAGTGAAAGTGGGAGGCTAAAGAGAACCTATGTTTCCTTAGCCATATCCAGAAAGCCTGAATGGAACTGCCTGGCAGCCACAGACTTCCCAATGGTACACTGGACAGATTCCTGGAGGTACCAGGGAGATAATTTATGATTGGGACACCTAACCATTATAAGACTGTGAATAATACATTTTGAGGATTCTGAGAATACTATGCATTCTAGGAAGGAATGTTTAGCACAGTCACTTAGACATGGTTGGAAGTATGAGTGATAATATTAATGATGACATCTATGGGAGTATGCTGAGTAGAGATAATAGCAGTGTTGTAATAAGAAGATACTCATAACAACCAAGGTGGTTGGGATTTAGTTCATGTCTCCCTTATGAACCAGGCAAGGCACTCAAGTTTACATCTTAATAAATTCTCACAACCATGAGGCAGTTACTCCCATTAGTCTACTTTACTTCTGACAACTGAGATTCACAGTGGTCACAAAATTACCAGAAAACAAAGGCATTTTATAAATATTTCACTGTGTGGTCTTGTTCAAAAGATTTGTCTTGTGGGTTGTAGGAATGTGATTTAGCTGAATTAAGCATTCATGGGGTCATGGCTGGCGCTTTAGCACAGTGTCCCTAATGCTAGTTACATGACTCAGAGAAAAGAAACTGAGACCCAACTGCAACCTAATAATGGAGATGCTCAGTCAGCCAGTAAAAGAATTGCTGTTGGGGGCAGTCATAGCACCAAGGATGGGGCCAGCCAACCAAGTATTCAATAACCTGGCTGGGGTTCAGAAACAAGGTGGTGAAGATTGAGGGAAGGCATGCCAGAGAGACAGGACAGCTGGAGCCAAAGCACTGCAGTGTGCAGTAAGTGGCATGGTATGGGCCTGCAGTGACAGGCAGTTTAATGCGGTCACAATACGTGGTTAAAGGTAAAGGGGGAAACAAGAAAGAAATCTGGAAGAGAAGCAGGGACCGTAAATGAATCAGCCAAGGCCTTGGGCCCTAGATAGATAAAAGCCTGTATCTGGAGTCCAATTTAGCCCTGTGCTAACTATTTTGAATCTGGACCACATCTTTAGAGCTTTTCTAAGCTTTGTTTTACATAACGGAAAAGCATAGTGACAGATAATAGTCTCCATGTTAAGCTGACAGGTTGGGTACCTGGTCTGTGGTCACAGGGTTGATGAATGGATTTGCCAGGAAGCATATCTACTTTCTATTACATGTAAAACTTTATTTTTCATCAATTGCTTATATATTCTTACTTACTTTTGCATATTTCAGGTCATTTTCCCTGTTAGTAGTGTAATTTTTATGGCTCTGGGCTTGTCCTCCCAGTCTAGGTATCCCTCAAGGGTAGACACCATATTTTAATCTACCATCACAAGATGTAGCCATGCAGGAATCTCAACCTTGCTAGACCATTAGAATTGGTTGGGCATACCAGACAGCTGCACAGGTCTGTTCCCCATCTCAGATGTATTAAACTAGGACCTTCAGGAATGTGGCTTGAGCTTATACTCTTGACCAGCTGGGCAGAAAAATGTTTGAATCAATGAGTTAACAATCATACTGTATGTACAATTGTCCCTTGGTATCCTTGAGGGACTGGTTTCAGGACCTCTCCTGGATTTCCAAATCTATGGATGTTCTACACTTTATACAAAGTGGATATTTGTATAACCTATACATATTTTTTGGTACATTTTGAATCACCTCTAAATTACTTATAAACATAGTACAATGTAAATTATATGAAAATAGTTGTTATACTGTATTATTTAGGAAATAATGACAAGAAGAAATTTCTATACATGTTCAGTATAAATGCAGTTTTTAAAATATTTTTATTTACATATGGACACAATACCTTTTTTTATTTGTTTGTTGTGTCTATTTTTTTAAATGTGAGACTGAGAATCAAACCCAGTTCCTCACATATGCTAGGCAAGTGCTCTACAACTGAGCCATCACCACATCCCATAAATGCAGTTTTTTTAAAATTATTTTTGTAGTTGTCAATGAACAGCATGCCTTTATTTTGTTTGTTTATTTTATGCAGTTTAAGGGTCAAACCTTGTGCCTCACACATGCTAGGCAAACACTCTGCCACTGAGCTATAGCCCCAGCCCTCAAAGCAGTTTTTTTTAAAGAAAGTTTTTGATCCTAAACTGGTGGAACTATGGATATAGGAGGCCAGCTGAATCAGTCAGGATAGACTACAGCAGGCTATGATAGTTATTAACCCCCATATTTCAATGGCTTAAAATCAAAAAGATCTGTGTTTTGCTCACATTATGCAACAATGATAGTTTGGTTTGTTTGATAGTTTTCTCAATGGAGAAAACACCATCACGGGCATTATTGTTTGTCCTATCAGAAAGACATATCTCAGGCTCCTCTCTCACTAGCATTAAATGCTCCATCCAGAAATGGCACAAACTCCTTCCATGTACACTCTTTGGTCAGGACTAGTCACGTGACCAGGAAGTCAATCCTGCAGGTGCCCAGAAGGTGGAGAGCCGGAAGTCATTGGTGAGCAGTGCAAATGACTACTAGACTCTACAAAATTGGCACCACCATCTTTATTTCACAGCAATACTTAAGAGGTGAGTTCAAAGCCAAATAGAAAATATGAAGTGGAATTTGAGATTTTTTTGTTTTTTTGGTTAGGCTCAGGGCCCTATTTTTTTGTTTTGCCTTTTAAAAAAAAATTAATGAGGCTAGATGGTATATGGCATTAAACTTGGTGGTTAAAAGCCTGGAATCTGGATGGTATCCAGACCTTCAGCTCTGCCACTTACCAGATGTGTGAGCTGGGCAAGTAAAAAACCATTTATACCCATCAAAGAGGCAATCAAAAGATGAGAGAGGCCAAGGAAAGAGGTTCTTTCTCAAATTGAGTGCTTAGAACCAGACAGCACTTACCTGAGTAGGACTGATGAGGAGAGGGCTACTTTAGAAGATAGCATATAAATTTGGGTGGCTCCAGGTGGCAGGGACGATGCATGTTTATCCCCCAACAATTGCTGTTTTCCTGCCTGACCCAGTGTGAATGTTTGGGCTGTAAGAAACAGAGAAGCCAAGTGGAGTTGGTTTAACCACATGAATAAGCTAAGTAAAGGAGATGTACAGGCTTCCTGCATATTCTCTGTCTCTGTCTCTCTCTCTCTCTCTATTTATCTATCTATCTAACTTCATTTTGCAGTATGGGGATTGAACCATGATCTTGAATGTGCACTTTACTACTAAGCTACATCTCCAGACCTTTTGGAAAGCATTTAAATTGAGATATGGTCTCACTAAGTTGCATCGGCTAACTTTAAACTTGCCATCCTCCTAGCTCAGCCTTCCAAGTAGCTGGGATTACAGGCATGTTCCACCTCATCTGCCTGGGGCTCTCTCTTAAAGCAGATAAATTTTCTATTACCATTGTCTCTAGCAAGCTTCCCCAAAATATCCTGGGCTCTAATGGCTTATGAGAGGCCAGTGTTCTTGGGTAGAAATACTAGCTGCTTTAAGTAGAAAGGTTAGTGCACTAGAGGATGTTAGGCATCCCATGAATCATTGGTAGGTGCTGCAGTCTTGGCTGGGCACAGAATCAGGAGCCACTCACAGCTTTGTAGATTAAAACAGCAATTATTTATTCCCAAACTCACACTGGCCTCTACACACGTTCTGGAGAAATCCCAGTTCTGCCGCCACCCAATTCACCTACTCCACGAGGCTTTTTTCCAAATACTTTCTGAATCTCAGGAGAACTCAATGGGAGCTCAAGCAGCAGGAATGCCCTATTCCCAGCAGCAATAATCTTCAACCTCCAACTTCCCTAAAACCCATATTGTCTTAAACTGGGAACGCCCTAAACTTGTCTTAACCTGGGAACGCCCTAAACCCAAGGAGCGGGATACTTCCTCAAACTGCAGGATACACCCTAAATCTGGATCCACCCTCGTCCTTGAGCAGGGTCACCTTACATGCAATGTCTACAGCGAAATTCCAAGGCAAGTCCATTTAACATGGGGTATGCTGGCAAGGAAATTTTGATGCGTCATTCCTACTTGGCAATGGCCCTCAGCAGGTAGGGCTGGAGAAAAGAACTTGAGGCTAAGCTTCAAAGAAAAATGCCCCAAACCACATGGAGGCTTGGCCAGATAAACTAAGGATGGCTTCTCCCTTGCTTCCCTGGAGTGCCATGTGCCAGGATTCTTTGCTTGCTTCAACTCCTGCTGCTGTCAGCCCAATGCTGCTTATCCTAACTGATACAGAATTATCAGACTAAATGTGTTAGAGAGTGGACAGCACTTGTAGCTGTGCTAGGCACCTTGTAGCTGCCCCTTTGATGTGATTTTGCCTCCTGACCCACTCTTTCAGCTGGTGGATTGGGTTGGGTTCATATGTAGAAGGGGACTCATATGCTCTGGCTCATATAGCAGAATTATTTCCTGGAGAGTGAACTATCTTGGAGGGTGAGTGGGCCTGTATTTTCTAACAGAAAAAACTATCATGTAAGGAAGACTCCAACAAAGGGGTAAATTGAACCTTAAAGGCTCATGATTTTACAGAACCTGACCCAATAGAAGTAGACTATGCTGCTTGTGGAACAGGATCAAACTCAGACTTAGGTTCAAATTATGACTAACTATGAACACTTATGCAAGTTTCTTCATCTCCAGGACTGGAAGAATATATACCTTCAATAAATTTTAGCTCCTCTTCTTTAGAAACAATTATTACGATTTCCCCTGGGAAGAAATGCCATGTGTCTTCTCCCTAAAATCATGTATATTCTATCTCCTCTATGCCATTCCATCATACTTTGTATCAGCAAAATGTTATCCAAGGAGACTACAGAATTCAATAAAGTCTCATCATTTTCTGTATCCTGCACAAAGAATATCACAGGGAGGCCTTAGGAAATTCATGCAATGAAGCTGAAACATTTTATTGATAACAATTTTATCAAGATCGGGGGATTTTAGCAGATGACCTCCTAAGCGTGTCTCTGTTTACTTTGGTGAACATTGGGGCCAGGGATGGGGTGGGGAGTGAAGACTGGGGCTAAGAGGCAGTGCCCTTGGTGCAAGCAGGGACAGGGCCTGGAAAGAAGGTTTCAAGAATGGCTAGTACTGACCCTCAGGCGCGGTGGGCGGTGTAAAGGGGAGGGGCCAAGCTAGTTCCAGGCTGGGTTTGCACAGTGGTGAGGGCGGAGTAGTGAGGGGAGAACCAAAGTCTCGCGAGATCTCACAGCGCTGGCGTTAGTGGTTGCAGAGGAGATGGCAGGAGAGGTGAGCAGTGGGCCGTGGGCAGAGGTGGTGGTGGTGGCGGCGGCGACTATTGGGAGCTGAAGAGGGTGAAAGCGGCAGAGATCCATCCCCTGGCAAGGAGAGCGGGGCGGGTGGGTGGCCAGCTCTTTTGAGGCAGTCCAGCAGGGCCTGGGGCTGAAGCGGCGCCGCCTGGTCGGCGCCATACCTGAAGGTGCAGGGTGGGGCAGCTGGGCCTTGGGTCAGTTCCCCCTGGCCAGTCAGGTCTCGCGCTTGGTGGGATCCCGAACCCACCTCAGTCTCCCAGGGTGGTGGGTTTGGCACTGCTGGCCATGGCTGGCTCACTTTGCTGTTTGCCAGGCACTTAACTTGTTTACTTCCATGCTAGGGCTGCACAGAGAGGTGCAGCGCCCTGCCCAAAGTTGCACTGCTTAGATGTGGTGGGATCGGGCTCCCAATACTTGCACAGGCCTGTGCCCCTTTCTTGCCTCCGGTCCTTCTCCAAGCAGTGCTTGCAGCTGGTTTCCTGGGGTCCTGGTGGGGCTGCAGATGGTGTGTCAGACCCACTCTGAAATTAGATGCAGCATGGTATGTAAATTCATTGGGAAAGGTTTTTTTCAAGCCTTTTGTTCAATTCCTGGAAGGTTTTCCACCCCAAATCTGTCATTTGGTCCTGTGTGAGAGAGAAGAGGTGGGCATAGAGTGACCTTTGAACACTAGGTGTGGGGTCACTAGCCCAAGGCTTGCCTCAGGCAAAAGAAAGTTTGATTTCCATTGAAGCACGTGATTCTAGCCTGGAACAGTTGGTTGTCAACCACAGAAACAAGGCCCTTGTGTTTGGTGTTCAGCATTTGTAGAGCCCACTTCACTACTGAGCAGTGAGGTTCCTAAATCAGAGAACCTACCTACACACATAAGTGAAAGTGGGTATGATCCTTTAACTTACATGTAAAAGAGAAATAAGGGAAGAACAATGTATGATATGCAGTGCTGTCTCACTAATAACCAGAACTTTTAGCTGTGGTGGAAGACAGCATGCTTTTGAGTGCTTGCACCTGCTGCTAAGAAGAAGTTTGAGTTAGTTAAAAAAAAAAAAAAAAGTATTAGGATCTAGTTCAAACAAGAAAATCAAAGAGGGAGATGAAGATGGAAACTAGGGAGAAAACACTTTGTGCTGGGATAACTTTATTTAAGCTAATAAAAAGAAAACGCTAGATTGAAGTAGGGATGACATGTAAAGGTCAATTACAGGGTGCCTCAGTCTACCCGCAGGTCATACTATGGCCCTTCCATGGATCCCTTTACCTACTATGTCACAGGACATCCTTTGTGTCTTTTGCTTTGAGGTACTACTACTTGAAAGAACAGTAATGTGTTCCTTCAGTTGCTAGTAATAACAGTAAAGTATTAACAAGATTGAAATTGTTGGATTCATTAAGGTGAGATTTATCTGCTATCTCATACTGTTAGCATATATACTACTCTATGCATACTCATTATTAAATTTATGTTGCGTTAATGTGTAGTGTAAATAAATGAGAACTAATTTTCAAACAGTTTTCTTATTCTGCTGAATCATCCCTTACTACTTTGTCTTACATAATTAGAGGCAAGTTGTGGGGTTTCCTATAAAAGCTTTAAATATTATGTCTTTTTTTAAATTTTTTTTTTATTTTTAAATTTTATGTTTTAAAGAAATGCTCACTTAATGTGGGATTGATTAAACCATTTTAAGATCAAAATTCTTGTGACCATGATGAATCTTGATGATACAGATCCATCCCACCCAAGCATTGTGTGAAGCCTAGATCCTGGCTCCCAAATACTAAATGCACCAAGGTGTCCCCCAAATTCTTTGATAACTAAAAATTTTTCTTAAGGACATTTCTGACTCTTTGAGAATACTATTATGAACATATCCATTATCTACTTAATTTTAACAAGAAAGGGGTGACAAACAACTTATTTCTTTTTTTTTTTTTTTTTTTTTTTTTTTTTTTTTTTTTTTTTTTTTTTAAAGAGAGAGTGAGAGAGAGGGGGGCACAGAGAGAGAGAGAGAGAATTTTAACATTTATTTATTTTTTCTTAATTCTCGGCGGACACAACATCATTGTTGGTATGTGGTGCTGCTGGGGATCGAACCCGGGCCGCACGCATGCTAGGCGAGCGCGTTACCGCTTGAGCCACATCCCCAGCCCCCAAACAACTTATTTCTAGAAATTTTTTTATTCTGAAGTGTCTGACATATAACATAGACAATGGTCTTGGTTAGTGACACTTTTGTCAATTATTCTAGAATCTTGGGAGGCAAAGTTGTTTCCTGTCACAAAATCTTGTCTGTGTTTGATGGGAATTCAAATTAGAAATGTTGACAACACTAGAATCATTTTAGAAGTTTGATGTTAGAAAAGAGTTGGGCAGTGATAGCAGTGTGTATGATAGCAAGTCTGAGTTGCATAGAATATACATTCATGTCATCACTTAGATGCTGGGTTACTTACAGGGATTGGATTGAACCCATAGGCGCTCTACCACTGAGTTATAACCCTTTTTTCCTTCTTGAAATGGGATCTTCTGAAGCTGTTGAAGCAGTCTCAAACTTGGGATCCTACTGCTTTCCTAATTTCTTACTCCTTCAAATAGCTTTTTTAAAACAGATTATCATATCCTTTAACTTGAATGAAGGGGGGAAAAGCATATTTTTTGTGATAACCACACCAAGATTGCTTTTCAGCATCTAATTTCAGAGGAAAAAGTCTATATAAAAATCTATTTAAAGCTTGTTTTTAAGTCTTATCTATAGGTGTCTCTTTCTCTTCTTTGTGTAAGTATTCTTTTTAACGTTTAAAAAACTTAAATGTTAAAAAAAACTTTTTAATGTTTTTTTGTTAAAAGTTAAAATGACACAACCATGCTTGGGAAAATCTGATTTCCAACTGCTTTGCCCCTCCCCCTCTTCACCCCTCTTTCTTGGATAACCTCCTTTAATTTATTTTCCATAGATGTCAATTGTTTCCTTTTATAGTTGGAGAAATACCAGTGTACTATATTCTTTTTATATAAACTGTAGCATAAAATGTAACTAATTCTGTCCCATGGCTTTTTCTTTATATGCTCTTGAGATCTTTTCCTATTAGTATTTATTTAGAAAGAATATAATCTTTGTTTATAGAAAAAACTTTAAAAAAAAAAAAACAGCTGTGTTTAAACAGCATCTATTAAGTGCCTTGTTTACTTAACCAGCCACTCTTGTGGGTATTTGGATCTTCTCTAGGTTTATCACAGACCATACTGTGGTGAAACAGCTTGTATATATATATATATATATATATATATATATATATATATCATTTTACATATGCAGGTACATCTGTGGGATGCATTCCTAGAAGTGGGATCACTGTGCCAGTGGGCAGGACATTTATGGCTTTGTTAAATACTTCTTTTCCTAAGTGTTGCATCATTTTAAACTCCCAAAAGTACAGTTGCTCCTCCTTATCTTTGGAGGATTGGTTTGAGGATCCCTTTGTGGATACTGAGATTCAAGGATGCTTGAGTCTATTATATAAAAAGCATAGTATTTTCATATAACCTATGCACATCTGCATACTTTTAAATCATTTTTAGATTGCTAAAAGACCTAATACAATATTAATGCCATGCAAATAGTTATTACACTGTATTATTTAGGGACTAATGGCAAGGAAAAAAGTTAGTATGTGTTCTGCATGATAATTTTTAAAATTTTTTAAATCCAGTCTGAATACCACAGATACAGGAGGGCAGATTGAAGTGTATGAGAGAGTTCCTGTTTTTCTGGGGCCTTTCCAATGTACTGTGCCTTTACAACCCTTGAATTTGTTAACAGTTTGATGGATGAGAATTATCAATATAGAGTTGTTTTAATGTACATTGCTATCATTATTAATGAGGTTGAGCTCCTATACTTAAAAACTAGTTTTACTTCTTTTCCTGTAAACTCTCTATTCATGTGTTTTTTCACATTTTTGTTTCAAATTGCTTTTTTCCCCTTATCAATTTCTAGAAATTTATAAATTGTAGAGATTAGCCCTGTGTGATATGAATTGTAGTTTTTCCCCAAATTTTCACTTATTTTTTATTTACCTTCACATATTTTGATATACAGAAGTCTTACATTTTTTTCTTTGAATTCTACAGTTTATATTGCTTACTATTGTTTTTAAAGGTGATTAACAGATCTGTTTGTTTACTTTCACTTTTCCTTTTCATCATATTTAATAATTCTGTTCAGGATAATGTCTCTTTAACATCATTACCAGAATTCCCATCTCCATCCCAGTGCCGGTGAAGACTAAGAAAACCAAACTACAGCTTCTATGATAGCTACCACAGTAAACTGTATAAACTGATGCATCAATGAATATAACTCAACAAGTAATGCTCAATCAAGGATTTGATTTACTTTGTGAGGAAATGGACATATTGATAGACTCTTCCACTCTGAACTGCCTGCAGAACCTGACTGGACTATTTATCAGTTGCATGCATTGTGATCTATCGTCTGGTGCAGTGAATGGTGGTAATGCTGGCATATTTTTGCTGATGGTGTCACCAGTGATGCAATTTCCTTGCCAGCGCACCCCATGTTAATTGTGGTAATGCTGACATCTTTGCTGATGGTGTCACCAGTGATGCAATTTTTCCAAAGGAGCCGTCAATTGGCTTGGTGTCGTGGCATTTCTGTATCTTCCTCCCTTCTACTAGTGATGGTCTAAAATTTGGGGGCCAACAGAGGTGAGGCAAGAACCTCACCCCCCCACTGGCACCAAGGTTAAATTTGGGGGCCAACAGAGGTGAGGCAAGAACCTCACCCCCCCACTGGTGCTTAGGCCTATCCACAAGCATGGCTGAATGCTGGACCGGTAGTCAGCGACGGGTTGATCTGATTGCAGTGGATTCAACCTAAGACAGGGGACTGACGCCTAGAGGTCAGTTCATCCGATGACGGGTAAGAACCATATGTTGAATTGGACAACCTACCAGGCACGGTCCTAAGCCGCATTGCTTGTTGTTTAATTAATCAGAAGGGGGGAGATGCTGAGGGCCATTACCAAGTAGGAATGACAGCATCGAAATTTCCTTGCCAAGCGTACCCCATGCTGCTTAGAGGACATTTGATGGAACATTGCATGCATGCTTTAATAAGGTGACCTTGCTCAAGGACCAAGGCGGATCTGGGTTTAGAGCTGATCAGGTTTGAGGAAGTAACCGGCTCCTTGAGTTTAAGGCGTTGCCAGTTTAAGATAATGGGTTTTAGGGAAGTTGGCGGTTGAAGATTATTGCTGGGATTAGGGTGTTCCTGCTGCTTGTTCCAGTTGAGTTCTCGTGAGATTAAAATGGGATTTGGAGAGAGCCTCGTGGAGTAGGTTGTTGGTGCGGGAGACGGCAGAACGCGTTTGCCCCTGGACCTGTGTGGAGGTGGTGTGAGAGCGGGAATAAAGAATTGCTGTTTGAACCTACAAAGCTGTGAGTGCCTCGTGATTCTGGTGCCAAGCCGAGACATTGGCCTTGGCATTTTGGTGGTCCGTACGGGGATGTCTGAAGCTTGGGGGTAAGTGAATTTTCTCGCTCCTGAAGGAGAGCAAAAAAATGGGTGACCATTTCAAAAAACAACGTGTTCTTGTTTTGATTTATTTTGTTTTTATTTCAAGTTGCCTGTTCCTAGAACTTTCTCAGGCAAACTGGGGAAAATGGTTGACTCAAGGTTTTAATTTGTTCGCCTCTGAGGAAGAGAAATTGTTAGAGGAAGGAGGCACCCCAGTAAGACCAAGAACAGCTAGGGCATATGTTGATACAATACAAAAATGTAGCCCATGGCTTTTTAAAGACAGGTTATTAAGTATATCAATGGGACCATCATGGTATCCTGTAGAAGGATTTTTCTTCAACAAGAAAGAGATGGCTAGTTCTGTTTACTATACTTGTCTAAGATCTTGGTTTTTACAGACATCTGATTAATTTACAAAGCTAAAGTGTTAAAATATCAACCACTAAATATGAAATCAAGTACTCTTTACTTATTAAGTTCCATAAGGTAATAAATTTAAGCATTATGTGTGTTTTCATAAATTGGTAAATGGAAGGAAGTTTAATATTGCTTTGGTCTGTGTCTTTGCTGAAACAAGGTTACTAAGAGTTAAGATTCTATCATGTGTAATTTATATACAGAGAGTATAAGAAGTTTCAGTTGGGTTTCAATTACAGTATAATAGTACCTTAGAAAACATAAAAGTATTTCATCTTATTAAAGTGGAGTAATTTTATAAGGGTTGTTTCAGAATGTGAATTTATAAAAAGTGTTAATGGTTAAAAAAGGGATATAAAAAGGTTCAAGATGTGGAAATATATTTTAATATAAAAGGTTAAAGGTTAAATAAATGTTTCTAGATGAGATAATCTCTGTGTGGTAAATTAAAAAGTTGTAAATGCCATTTAAAAAGATTTTGAGGAAACTAGACTTACTTTATAAGCTTGAGAAAGGAAGAAAGAAGAAAAAGGTATTTGTACATGGCAGATTGAGACAAAGCTTCTCAATGGAGTAAAAAAAAAGCCTTTGGTTGAAGGGCAGCCATGTAAACTAATATTAAGTGATTTATACAGAATCTAAGCCTCGTTTAAAAGAGTGAAGCTGTAGGTGGTGAAAAAGTACATTTAAAAGTACAGTATAGATGATATATGAAATGCTTTAAAAAGTTAAATTGAAGGTTGTTGAGATACCTTCATGGCGGAAAAAAGATTGCTTTACTCATTAAACCAAAAAGAGGGAGATGAGATAATCTTTGTGTGGTAAAGTAAAAAGTTGTAAAATGTCTAAATAAGTTGCAAAAGGCTTTAAAAGGTTAAATTGAAGGTGATCAAGATGCCTTCATGACAGAGAAAAAAATATAACCCATGAAAATAGGAAGATAATAAGATAAAAGATTTAGATAAAGAAGATTAAAAATTTGAAGTGGAAAACTTCAAAAACAGAAGTACAGAAAGGTAAAAAAAAAGAGAGAAGATGTAGAAAGATAAAAAAGATATAGGAAGATAAAAAAGATGTAGAAAGACAAGAATTTTAAACCCACAAAATAGGAAACAAAAGAAAACTAGGAGAGAAAAAAGCTACTAAGGGTAAATATAAAAACCTTAGTAGAAAACTAGAAGATAGAAATAAGATAGAAAAGGTTGAAAATGTCAAGTAAAGGTATTTCAGATAGAAAATGCAAAAGGCTAAGACAACTATGGTTTAAAACCACATCAGAAAAATTAAAAGTACTAAGGTAATTCTAAAAACTAAGGCAGAATGCTTTTGAAAGACTTAAATTTAAAAGGATCTTAAAGGGGTATATATCCCCCAAAGATAAACTTAAAATAACCCTTTTTTACTCAAAACTTTTAAAATTTGGGTTCATCAGGAAAGACATATGTATCCAAAAAATGTACATAAGCCTAAGGTACTTTGGAAAGATATTCTAACAGGACAATGGAAAGGTCCCGACCCAGTTATTGCCTGGAGCCGGGGTTCCGTTTGTGTGTTCCCACAGGGAGAACAGCAGCCGATTTGGATTCCAGAGAGGTTAACCAAAACAATTTCTACAGAAAAAGAAGATGATTTGACTGAAATCCATAACAGCTGATATCCAGAGCTCCAGCTTGGCTATTCTTACATCTGCGACAGTGATTAACCACGGTGCCTTTTTTCAATATCTATTTTATTATTGCTTTTTCCCACATCATAAAGTTCTATTTTATTTTTTGAGCTCATACAAACCTAGGTTAATGTTTTTCTGATCAGTTTTGTTTTTTGACTGTTTTTAATTTTTTGACTGTGGAGTTTTTAAACATTGCAATGGAGATTTTACCTAGGTAAAGCTACAAGGCCGTTATTATTGTCTTATGTGTTGTATGTTATGTCTGCACTGTTTTGTGTTGCATGTCAGTATGTGTGTATGTCCATATTTTTATATGAGGAGCGCTCATGAAAAAATGGATCCGAATTTTTTTTTTATTCACGTGATTTAAGTGGTTTAATCTAATTAGGTAAACAGCTGTTAATGATTGTTTTCAAGGGTGGTTAATAGATCTGTTTGCTTACTATTGTTTTTAAAGGTGATTAACAGATCTGTTTGTTTACTTTCACTTTTCCTTTTCATCATATTTAATAATTCTGTTCAGGATAATGTCTCTTTAACATCATTACCAGAATTCCCATCTCCATCCCAGTGCCGGTGAAGACTAAGAAAACCAAACTACAGCTTCTATGATAGCTACCACAGTAAACTGTATAAACTGATGCATCAATGAATATAACTCAACAAGTAATGCTCAATCAAGGATTTGATTTACTTTGTGAGGAAATGGACATATTGATAGACTCTTCCACTCTGAACTGCCTGCAGAACCTGACTGGACTATTTATCAGTTGCATGCATTGTGATCTATCGTCTGGTGCAGTGAATGGTGGTAATGCTGGCATATTTTTGCTGATGGTGTCACCAGTGATGCAATTTCCTTGCCAGCGCACCCCATGTTAATTGTGGTAATGCTGACATCTTTGCTGATGGTGTCACCAGTGATGCAATTTTTCCAAAGGAGCCGTCAATTGGCTTGGTGTCGTGGCATTTCTGTATCTTCCTCCCTTCTACTAGTGATGGTCTAAAATTTGGGGGCCAACAGAGGTGAGGCAAGAACCTCACCCCCCCACTGGCACCAAGGTTAAATTTGGGGGCCAACAGAGGTGAGGCAAGAACCTCACCCCCCCACTGGTGCTTAGGCCTATCCACAAGCATGGCTGAATGCTGGACCGGTAGTCAGCGACGGGTTGATCTGATTGCAGTGGATTCAACCTAAGACAGGGGACTGACGCCTAGAGGTCAGTTCATCCGATGACGGGTAAGAACCATATGTTGAATTGGACAACCTACCAGGCACGGTCCTAAGCCGCATTGCTTGTTGTTTAATTAATCAGAAGGGGGGAGATGCTGAGGGCCATTACCAAGTAGGAATGACAGCATCGAAATTTCCTTGCCAAGCGTACCCCATGCTGCTTAGAGGACATTTGATGGAACATTGCATGCATGCTTTAATAAGGTGACCTTGCTCAAGGACCAAGGCGGATCTGGGTTTAGAGCTGATCAGGTTTGAGGAAGTAACCGGCTCCTTGAGTTTAAGGCGTTGCCAGTTTAAGATAATGGGTTTTAGGGAAGTTGGCGGTTGAAGATTATTGCTGGGATTAGGGTGTTCCTGCTGCTTGTTCCAGTTGAGTTCTCGTGAGATTAAAATGGGATTTGGAGAGAGCCTCGTGGAGTAGGTTGTTGGTGCGGGAGACGGCAGAACGCGTTTGCCCCTGGACCTGTGTGGAGGTGGTGTGAGAGCGGGAATAAAGAATTGCTGTTTGAACCTACAAAGCTGTGAGTGCCTCGTGATTCTGGTGCCAAGCCGAGACATTGGCCTTGGCAATTATGGTATCTTGATATTTTTTTAAAATTTTTCTTTATTTCTATGTGGTGCTGAGGATTGAACCCAGTTCCTCACAAGTGCTAGGCAAGCACTCTACCACTTAGCTACAGCTCCAGTCCAGGTATCTGGAATTTAAGTCCCTGAAAGGCCTCCAAGATTTTTAGAATTTGCCCATGGTTTCTTTGAGTACTTTTATGGTATCACTTTTATATTTAAATGTTCAAACTAGGATTATTTCTGGTGTTGAGAATGATGCATAGGTTCAACTTTATCTTTTTCTGTGAGTCTGGTATTTTCACCTGTTGATTTTAGAGCCCTTCTTTGAATACTTTTATGGTATTGTTAACTTTTGGATGTACTGCGGTGTCTCTGGGGTTTGTATTCTATTAGTCTTTTTCTTCATACACCAGCATCACATTATTGGTTTTTTAAAAGTTTTAACATCTTTTAAAACTAGTTTCCCCTTGTTGCTTTTCATATTCCTGGGAATTCTTGCTTGCTTATTTTTCCATAAGTACTTTTGAACTATTTTGTCTAGTCCCAGAAAAACAAAAATCTAAAATAAATAAACATCAGATTAAATGTATACATCTAAAATCTATTTAACTTCTCCAAACTTTTTTTTTCAAGTGCTAAGAAAGAATGTAAGACAGAAAAATAATTAAATATTTTCACTGTGATAAGTGTTTTATGATTTTACATCTTAAAAATTTTTTAATTATTATTATTATTTATTCTGCTTCTTTAAGTTGTAAAAGGGATATTTTTTAGGAGTGTTTCAGTTCATAGAACCTGTGGGTGGTAAGGTGGATGCCAATAATGTGAGCTGTCTGATAATGATGTTTGTCTTTCTCTATCTGTTTGACTCTAATATTTTAATTTCTATTATCTTGTCATTCTAAAGTGTGGTTCTGAGAAGGAGATTCTATATTACATCTAGCAATATTCAATGAATTTTTTCCTCTTAAATTGGAGGTTGAAAAGACTTGAAGTAATTCTGGTGATATAGATGCACTTCTTTATCTTAAAAGTTTGTTATGATTTTTTTATTATAATAATTAAAAAAAATTCTACCCATAAAAAAAAACATAATAACAATAGTAAGCCCTCAATTCCTTCACAAAGAAATGGCCACCATTAACTCATGTTTGGAAACTTATTGATGGATATGAAAGTATACAGAAGACTTTAAATAAATAGCAGTATAAAAGACTCAATAAATAGCATTTTCTCTCTATATGAAGCTATGTGGTCATTTTTAATATGTTTTATATATCTCTAATTGTGAGTTGAAACTGATGTGCATAATCATGGATGATCAATTAACTGGCTGCCTAGTTTTATTTTTTTAATTATTTTTTTTTATTTGTCAGTAGATCTTTATTTATATATGCAGTGCTGAGAATCAAACCCTGTTCTACACAGGTGCCAGGCCAGTGCTCTACCACTGAGCTACAACCCCAGCCCTTTGCTGCCTAGTTTTCTATCATTTAGAGGCATCATACTTTATCTATCTACTCCTTTGATAACCATTTACATTGTTACTTGTTTTTCTTTCTTGTGAATAATGGTATGTTGATGATAGTATACTTATTCATTTATCTTCTTAGAGGTATAACTGCCAGGTCAAACATTATATATGTTTTAAATATTGATAACTATGGCTAAGCTGTTAACTGTAAAAACTATCCCCTTCAATGACCATTGGAATCTTATTTTCAAAACCCTTGCTCATACCAAGTTATGTTAATCTTTTTAATCTTTGCTAATCTAATAGTTAAAAAAAGTACATTTTTGAGATAACATGTTTTTATTTGGTATTGGGGATTTAACCCAGGGGCACCTCACCAGTAAATTAGATTCCCAGAAACTTTTATTTATATTTTATTTCATTATTTTGAGACAGGGCCTCGCTAAGTTGCTGAGGCTGTCCTTAAACTTGTGATCCTCCTGCCTCAGTCTCCTGAGTTTCTGGGATAACAGGTATGTTCCACTGTATTCAACTATTGAAGGAAACCTTGTGTTATTCAAAGATTTCTTTCATTCAGTATTCTTATTAACAGAGAATTCTCTCCTTATTTACATACTTGTGACTCTTATGTGTCAGATATTCTTAGGCATAAATGTGATGCAAATATTTAAATATATTGAGTTGTTTTTTTGTCTTTTGCATTGATTTTAAATCAATATTAATATTTGAAAACTTGAGGTTTGGGATGTGGCTCAAGTGGTAGTGTGCTAGCCTTGCATATATGAGGCACTGGGTTCAATCCTCAGCACCAAATTAAATTAAAATAAAGATATTGTGTTCCACATAAAAAGTAAATGTTAAAAAAAATTGAAAACTTGATCAACCATCTATAATTGTTTTGAATACAGAATCTTTTCCTCTGCAAAAAGCAGTACTTTTGTGTTTTATTCACTGAAGAGAAGCCTAAAGTAACTTTCAAAATAATTTTTTTAACAATTTTCAAACATGGATACCAATGGCTGAATAGCATACAGAATATTATTTCCATAATTGGTTGATAATATAGTGTTTTTGAGTCATGTAAACTATGTGATTGTGTGTTCATGTGTAAACCTATGTGTATTAAACCTATATGTATTTCTTCTGTCTAAAAGATTTTATCACAACCTGATGTAAATATGATTTTTAATTTTATATTTGCTTTAGATTTTATTTCAATCAAATAAGAGTTACATATAAGGATGGCCTCACATGAAGCAGATTCACAACTTTGTCATTGACCTACTGTTTATTCTTTGGCTTAATAAAAAAAACATTAAACTGTGTTCTATATATAAAGTACATCTTGATTGCCTTTCCTGAGGGGGCTTTTGTTTTCACTTCAATTAACATTTTCTACAGAGTACCCCAAGGTTGGGACCATATGGTCCAACTGGTGATTTATTCACCAGATTTTATTCAGCACTGAGTACCTACCTCGTGGGCATCCACAGACACCCAAATCATTATTTACTTATTTGTTTAATTTTTTGGTACTGGGGATTTAATCTAGGGGCACTTTACCACAGAAACACATCTCCAGCCCTTTTGTTTATTAATTTTTTATTTTGAGATAGGGCGTTGCTAAATTGCTTAGGGCCTCACTAGGTTCCTAAGGCTGGCCATGAACTTAGGATCCTCCTGCCTAAGCCTCAATCTCCCAGTGGTTGATATGTATTTATTATTAGGTTAAAGATGTGAAAGTCAATACTTATACATTTTAATTTAGAGAAGACTAACATAGTTTCATTTAATTTAGATGTGAATAACTCTAGGGCACTTGCTACTATTTCATTTGATGGTACTATTTTTCAAAATTTGATTTGTACTACATTCTAGTTAATTTTTAAATCACATAAGCCATGTATTTTAAATCTTTTTTCTTTCTCATTATGGGCAGAGTAAGTATTTAAACTAGGTATACTGCTGGACATTGTTTAAGATCTGTTTATGTTTCCCAGTATAGGCATGGCAATATTTTTCACAATATGTTGTTTGAAAATAAGGATAAAGTAAATGCCCACCCCACAAATAAAGTAAATATAATTGTATAGTTTACATTTTTTTTAAAATAAAAGCAGAGAATTAGATTGCCAGTATTTGAGTAGAATGAATAAGTCTTTGTCTGGGACCTGTCTGTGAAGTTTTTCTGACTCCTAAACCAGTTTTTCACAGCCAAAGTAAACAGAGAGATGAAAAAATTAATGATATAATAGATTTAACCAGTGTTTTATTCTGTATTTTGTAAAGTTTATTTATATTGGAATACAGGATTCTAAAGAATAAATGTAACTCGTTTTAATTAGTATTATTGCAGAAGTAATTTTTCATTTGAAAATCTTAAAATAAAATAATCCTCTAGCAATTTTTATTTACACTTTAATTTGTCTAGCAATTGCTTCTTTTTTTAATATTCATTTTTTACTTTTAGTTGGACATATACCTTTATTTTATTGATTTATATGTGATGCTGAGTATTGAACCCATAGCCCTGCATGTGCCAGGCAAGCACTGTACCACAGAGCCATAACACTAACCCCTAGCCATTACTTTTTTTTTTTTTAAAGAAGGAGAAAGAGGGAGAGAGAGAGAGAACTTTAATATTTATTTTTCAGTATTTGGCCGACACAGCATCTTTGTCTGTATGTGGTGCTGAGGATCGCGCTACCGCTTGAGCGCGCTACCACTTGAGCCACATCCCCAGCCCCTAGCCATTATTTCTTAAGACATAGTCCAAAATTAAATCAAGGCAGACTTGAAATTATTGAGTCTTCATTATTGGGCAAGATTAATGAGGTTTTTCTGAGGTTTTCCTTCTGGGATCTTATTGTGGCTAATGATGTAATCTTATTTGTTTTCTAAAATCTTGAAGTTTGAGGTTCTTGAATCTCTTTTCCGTAGCAGTAGAGGAATTTGTTTATACAGTGCCTTTAATTATACTGTTGAGTTTATTTCTTTATTTTGTGCCCTAATGCCTACTAAAAATATTCCTGAAAAGTGAGGTATTAAATAGAAGTTGTAATTAAAATGAAGGCTTTATACTTTATTTCTCCTGTCAGCTGCATTTGTTAAAGTTTTTATACTACATTTAAATAGATATTAAGACTTTATTACAGTGCTTGAATTGTGGCTCAGTGGTAGAGTGCCTTCCTGGCATGTGTGAAGCACTGGGTTTGATCCTCAGCACAAAAATCAATCAATCAATCAATCAATCAATCTATTATGTTCTTCTACAACTATCAAAAAAAGACTTCATTACATATAACATGGGTTGAATTTTGTGCATTTGAAACAGTTTCTTCCTATATGAGGCATAAATCTTAATTTAGACTGGCATAGTAAGTGATCATTTTATTGAAAAGTTGTGTAGACAAGAGAAGTTCAGTCTTCCTGTGAAGAATTTGAGACTTTGTACTCTTTGAGATAAAACAGCTTTGCAATCAAGGTGGTAGTACTGAGCTGCAGTGGGAGGAGAGATGCCAAGTGCTGGTGTACAGTGTAGATAAGAGCCACTCAAGGTTCCTTCTGTGGACTTTGCAACTGACCAAATCTCCCCAAGGGGCACTGTTAACTCAGTCTTATGAGTGGAGTTTTAGAAAGAGGAGGGAATAACAGTAGCTTTGGGGCACAAGGTCTATGATGATTTCAGAGCTTAGTGAAACTTCCAAAGTTCTGAACATCCTATTCCCCTGAGAAATTTCCTCCCTCCTAACCCTGAAAGTTTTGTCCAGTGTGTGGCATAATGCAAATTTGTGGGGAGTTAGGCAGAGCAAGTCTATTACTACAGAGTCTAGATGCTGTCTTTAATTGGACATCCAGCATGGGAATATGGCTGAAAACCACTATCCCCCACCCCCACACCTTATCTATAGCAGTGCAATTAGAATTTCATACAAGCTTTTTCCTTCTTTGGTTTGTTTAGAGAGGACACAAAGGTGCAGATTGTGTTTGTGTACGTTAAACCCCCTGTGTTTTGTTTTAGATATATTTCAGTCTGTTCTAATATAACAATTTTCGTCAGTCTGAACATTCTAGAAGCCATCACTCAAACATTAATTGCTGTCAATGAGATAGGATATCTTCTCAAATTTTTTCTTGGTGGTTGAAACCATCCCACTTCTTTTTTCTTTTACCTTAAAAACAGATTACTGACACTTGGAAATTATAAACATATTGCGTCAATCTTTATGGAAAGATTACCAACTGCACTGCAAAATAGGCATTTCTTTCTAATAGAGTGTTTCTCTCCATGTTTTTCTGTTTCTCAGTTCAGTACTTTTAAATACCTTTTAGGTGAATGAGTGCTTTGTGTCATGCTCTAATTTAATATTTTTAGAGACTTTATTGATAGCTTTTCAAAAACCTATGTTGGAGGGGAATGGAGGAGAAAGATTATTCATTCAGTATTAAATCTTCATAGATCTTTAGATGTTTACAAGGTAGAAGGATGGCCAATATTAATTACCCCTACTCTGGTATAAGTTCTGAAATAAGTATTTGCTGTGAAGAGTTGTGAACAGTGAGGATTTTTGTGGTGGGCTTGGATTGAGCATTGCACTGTGCTCTTTGTGTGCATTATTACTTCATTTTTTCTCAAAACAATAAGGACTCAGTAAAATTGTGAAATTTGTCCTTGGGCATGTAGCTAGCAGGTTTTAAAAAAAACAAAAACAAACAAACAAATAAAATCACTTGAATTCAGATTTCTCTATCTAAGTTCCAGTGCTTTCTTATGCCTACAGAGAAGGGTAATGCATACAGAGAAGCGTATTGGTATAATCTTAGAAAATTGTATTGGACTTCAGAGGCTGCAACAGGAAGATCAATAGTATAAGGCCAGCTTCAGCAACTTAGTGAGACCATGTATTAAAATAAAAAGGTCTGGGGGTTTAGCCCCTTTATAGTACATCCATGTGTCATTCAATCCTCAGTTCCACTAAAAAAGAAAAAAAAAAAGAAAGTTGTTCAACTGTTTCCATTGTTGTTGGAAGTTATTTCAGATCACTCCTGTAAACTCTCACAAAAGATGTTTATAAAACACTTGGAACAATATATATTGTACTAAGAAAATATGCTGTGATCTACTCTAGAGATACAAATCAGGGAACTTAATAAATCAGGTCTTATCTATGAATGGAAAGAACTGAAAGTTCACCTTAAAAGTAAGAATTCAGTTGATGTGAAGATTGTGGATTCTGAGTAGCAGAAGTTAATGTAGTTCCATTTCTTATTCAAAAATAAAATGATTACAAATTTCATATTTTGGCATCTTGAAATCTGACTCCTGATTCCTATCTCTTAATAGTTATTGGAATACCAGTCTAGAATGGAATTCAACTTTGATATTTTTATTCTTTAATTTTGAGATGACTGTGCTTCCAATTCTGTCTTCACTCCATATTTAGTAAAGCCAAATTATTTTTAGCTTAGGTATGCCATAATTTTTATTATTAAATTTAATAAAAACATAATTGTGTTTATGTAAATTAGTAATATTACTCTCCTACTTGAGAGAGGCTGTTTGTTTCTTTTAAAAAATTAAGGCAAAAATACAGTTATATTAACTTAGAGGCTAAATATTTTTGTCCTACCACCATACCATATAACACAATATCATAGTCAGTTGCATATTTGTTTGTCCCTTGGTGTATGTGAAAAATTGGCTTCAGAACCCTCCTTGGACACCAAAATCTTCAGATGCTAAACTCTCTTATATAAATGATGTAATATTTGCATGTAAATTATACCCATTGTTCCATGTACTCTCTATCGTCTCTAGATTATTTACAATATCTAATATAGTATAAATATGGTGTAAATAATTGTGATGTTGTATTACTTAGGGAATAATGACCCTCCAAAAAGTTTGTACATGTTCAGAACAAAAGCATGTTTTTTCCCAAATATTTTTTATCTGCAGTTCGTCAAATCCATGCATGTAGAACCCTGGAATATTGAAGACCAATTTTTAAAATATTTATTTATTTTTTTAGTTGTAGTTGGACACAATATCTTTATTTATTTTATGAGGTGCTGAGGATTGACCCCAGGGCCTCTCATGTGCTAGGTGAGTGCTCTAATGCTGAGCCACAACCCCAGCCCACCAATGTGTTTTTAACAATTATGTTTATTGTCTCAAATCTTCCTATTCCCTGCAGTATATGTGAGCCTTTTAAAAAAATTTACTTAATTTTTTTTTGCCAAAAAACTTTTAGATGCAGCAGTGTCTTTTAGCAAGTTGTAATAGACATTTCTAAGAATTCAAATTAAGTTATAGCATCTCAGCTTTTTAAATTACTGTAAGATACAGTGGTTTCCTTCAAATTTAAATGCTACAGGAGGGCAGTAATTGACAGTGGAGGTGTCAAGAGGAACCACAATTTGGCTCTTAGCTTCAATGGAAATCAAGCTGTATTGTTATTTTACAATATTAATTACAATCAGTATCAGAGATGAGATGTAATGTTTCATAATTTTTAATTATAAGTGGTTAAATGTCTTTTCTTTTTTTCCCCCAATTTACCTAAAGCAAACCATTTTCATTTGTAAAACTCCAAAAAAATAAATAAATAGAAGATGCAATAACTGAATACTATGGTTGTCTTCTTCATCTTTTGTTTAGCATATTGCTTCTCAGTGAAGATAAGAATACTTGGATATTGTGCTTGCAGAACTCATTGTCTAGATTCCATGGTTACTGAACACTCAGGATTAGTAGTGTTTAATGTAGATATGAATTTGGGTATGATGTGTTTGAAAGACATGTAGAGAAATCATGTCAGTCAAAATTCATTAAAAGCTCATTGTTTAGCAAAATTTTACCATTGAGAACAGAAAACATGACAGTTTTGAAGAATCTGAACAAATTTAGAAGAAGAGTAAATTTTTAAGGAAATCTGAAGTACATACCATCCACAGTTACCACTAACAAATGATTTTTATAGATTTTTGGGTACCTGGCATGAGTTCCTGGGTTCTTTTTTTAAATTATTCATTAGTTGTAATCAGTTATACATGACAGAAGAAAATGCTTCAATTCATTGTACACAAATGGAGGAGATGTTGGGTTCTTTTAGATAAACAACCTGAAAGGGTAGTATCATTGCAAGGGAAAAAGATAGTGTAAGGTTTTCAAATGGCTGCCCTTGCTATGTTGTAAAAGGTCTTGTATATTATGGCAGAGCTATGGATGGTTGTATTTGTGGTGAATAATTAAGCTTGTATTTTCTATAAAATATAGTAATTTCCATTCTTGGTCCAGTTAGCTGAGTTCAGTAATGAAGAATATGCTGTTACAGAATATTATTTTTGATACCAACTGTTAGAGAATTTACTTAAAACTTTCTATTTGTTATTGATATTTAAAAAAATAATAATTTGGGGTCTGTCTTTTCATATCCTTTTATATTTCTAAGCCAGAATGACTACTTAGAGCTGGCAGACTCCATACTTGCTGTGTGTGGAAGTAATTTTTAATCTTTGTTCTGAGTTCACTTAAGGTATGAGAGATACTTTTCATTTTGGAATTCTAAGCTGTTAGTATACAGTACTTCAGTCATGTTATTGAAATTTATTATTTTAACCTTTAATTAGAAGAGTCATTGTTCTTCGCTGTCTGTCGTCTGCTTCCATTGCTATTCTTTCATTATGTGATTTAAGTGTTGCTAAACCTTACAAATTATTCCAAAAGAGGCGTGGAATAACTTTGTAATTTGGTACTATCCATTCTGCAAAAAATCCAGCCCTTTTAACCATAACATACAGAGAGCACATGTGCAGTAAACATTTATTTGAATTAATGAATTGCTTTAGGGCTGCTTTCAAACACAGTGTTTTCAGTATTCAGTGACTGAGCCTTCAGTACTGATAGTTTAGCTAAACATTCAGAGTTCATTTGAAGCCAGTAAACAGACAACTGTGCAATCCAGGGAGATCAATTTGTTAACTTTTCTATTCAATAGTAATTTAGGTTTATTTAGAGAGAGAGAGAGAGAGAGAGAGAGAGAGAGAGAGAGAGAGAGAGAGAAAAAGAAGAAGAAGAAGAAGAAGAAGAAGAAGAAGAAGAAGAAGAAGAAGAAGAAGAAGAAGAGGAGAAGAGAAGAGAAGAGAGAGAGAGAATTTTTTAATTTTTGTTTTTTAGGTTTTGGTGAATACAACATCTTTATTTCATTTTTATTATGGTCCTGAGGATCAAAGCCAGCACCGCACCCATGCTAGGTGAGCACATTACCACTTGAGCCACATCCATAATCCAGTAATTTACTTTTACAGTCGTGTTTATATAGAGTAAATGTCAAAAAAAAGGTGTATTTGAAGCAGTTACATGAGTAAGTTTGCTACAGTGAAAATTTTCGGTATGCTAACGGAAAAGGGACAATGTAAAATTGATATTATATAATTCAGGTAGCTCTTTTTAAAGACAGTTTTATTGAGGTATAATTGACATCCAATAACCTTCATGTTTAAAGTGTATGATTTAATCATTTTTGACACATATTCACACCCAAGAAACCATCATAACAATAAGGAGAATAAAAAAATCTATCACCACCCCAAATTTCTATGTTTTTCTCTCCTCATGGTCCTCCGTCCCTTTCTCCAAGCAACCACCAACCTACTGATCTGCTGTCACTATAGGTTAGTTTACTTATTCTAGTGTTTTATGTAAATGAATTTATATCACATGTACTCTTTTTTTTTTGGCTCTTTTACTCATTGTAGTTATTTTGAGATTTGTCTCTGTTTCTGATTATACCAGTTGTTTATTCCTTTGAGTGCTCAAAGTATTCCATTGTATGGATATATCTGTTCAACATTGACAGCCATTTGGGTGTTTTCAGCTTTTGGCTCTTAGAACTAAATATATCTGAACAACTATATTACAGATCTTTGTATGGATTTATGCTCGCTTTTCTTTTTGGAAAATACCCAGAAGTGATATAAGTAGACTATGTGGTAGGGTATTTTTAATTTTTAAAACTGCAAAACTGTTTTCCAAGTTGTCGTTTCCTTTTACATTCCTACCAGCAGTGAATGAAGAATCAGTTGCCCCAAGTCTTTATCTTAAATACTTACTGTGGTAGTCTTTTTAAATTTTATTCCTCTAATAGATACATAGTATTACCTCATTGTGATTTTTAAAATATTTTTTTAGTTGCAGATGTACACAATACCTTAATTTTTTAAATTTATTTTTATGCAGTCCTGAAGATTGAACCGATTGCCTCATATGTGCAAGGCAAGTGCTGTGCCACTGAGTCACAACCCCAGCCCCTCATTGTGATATTAATTTGTATTTTCCTTTTGGATGATGATGATGTTGAACATATTTTTATGTGCTTATTTGCCATTTTTTGGTATAGTATCAAATCTTGTATGCTATTATTTATTGGGGTATTTGGTTTTCTTATTTATTAAGTTTTAAAAGTTTTTTTTATATTCTGGATACAAATTCTTTATCAGATTTATGATATTTTGTCCCAGGCTGACATGTTTTACATTCCCCTAGCAGTGTCTTTCAAAGAACAGATGTTCTTAATTTTGATGAAACTCAGTTTAGTAATTGTTCTTTAATGCACTTTTGGTATCATATCTAAGAACTCTTTGCCTAACCCCAAGTCACAGAAGTTAGCTCCTATTTCCTTGAGTAGATTTATTGATTTAGGTTTTACACTTAGGAATATGACCCATTTTGAGTTAATTTCTGTATGTGGTGCAAGGCGGAGGTAAAAATTCATCAGTTATTGTATATGGGTTTTTAGTTTTCCAGCAACATTTGTTAAAAATGAACATTGTCTCTTTGCTGAATTGCCTTTGTACCATTGCCAAAAGAAGTTTTCTGTGTACATGGATCTATTTTAGCCTCTATTTTGTACCATGATCTACTTGTTTATCTTTATATCAGTACCACATTGTCTGAATTACTTTATCTTTGTAATAGTGTTTGTCTTATGATTTTTTTTTTGCAAAGTTCTTTGGACTGTTCTGGATTTTTTGCATATGCATTGGAAGTTTATAATCAGCTTACCTGTTTATACAAAACAGCCTGCTGGGATTCTGAGATATTGGATCTATGAATCAACTTGGAGAGAATTGACTTCTTAACATCATTGAGTCTTCCAACAAATGAACATGTTATTTCTTCCCATTTGTTTAGAATTTCTTTAATTTCTCTCAGCAATCTTTTAAAGTAGAAGTCTTGCATATCTCTTTCAAATTTGTCTTAAATATTTGACATTTTTGGTATTATTATAGTATGTTTAAAAAATTCAATATACAATTTTTCATTATCAACAGAACAATTCAGTTCCGTATCTAGCTCTTGTATCATGCAGCTTTGCCAAACTCACCTTCTAGCAGTAGTTTTTTTGGGGGTATATTTCATTGGATTTTCCTATATAGATGAGCTCATCATTTAAAAATATAGCTTGAATTCTTCCTTTCTCACTTGACTGTCAGTTTTTTTTTCTTGCCTTATTAAAGTAAGCAGAATCTCTGGTATATTGTTGGATAGAAATGATGGGAGTGGTCATCCTTATCTTGTTCCTTATATTAAAAGAAAAACATTCAATCTTTTTAAAATTATGTGTGCTGTTAAATATAGGTTTATTTTGTGGATTCTTTTTATCAGAATGAGACTGTTGTATTCCTAAGGTTTTTATTGTTGTTGTTTTTGAACTAAGAATGGGTATTGGATTCTTATTATTTGTTTGCTAATATAATGATGTGCAATATGTTTTGAATGGCAAACCAGCTTTGAAATATTAGCATGAATCTCATTTAGTCATGAGGTATTATTCATTTTATATATTATTGTATTTAATTCATTTAAATTTTGCTTGGGTACTGGATGTGGTGGCATACACTTATAACCCCAGCTACTCTGAGGCAGGAGGTTCACAAGTTCAAGGCTATGATGGGTAACTAAGTGAGACCCTGTATCAAAATAAAAAGGACTGAGAATGTGACATTAGCCTAGCCACATTAGAGCATTATCTTAGCATGTGTGAAGCCCTGGGTTCTATTCCTTTTTACAACCCCCCACTCTCCCCACAATTTTGTATAGGATTTTGCACCTGTGTTCATGAGAGGTATCACAACCTCTTGTAATGTCATTGTCTAGCTTTGATAGCAGGTTAATGCTGGCCTCAGAATAAGTTAGGAAGTATTTCCTCCTTTTCAGTTTTTTTATAGAATTGGTAATTTTTTTTTTTCCTACATGTTTGTTGGAATTTTCCAGTGAAGCTATCTGGATCTGAAAAAAAATTTAAGGGAAGATTTTCATGCTAAAAAATCTTTTTTTTTTTTTTTTTACTTTTTTTATATTGGTTGTTTAAAACATTACAAAGCTCATGACATATCATCTTCTATACATTTGATTCAAGTGGGTTATGAACTCCCATTTTTTACCCCAAATACAAGTTGCAGAATCACATCTGTTACACATCTACATTTTTACATAATACCATATTAATGACTGTTGTATTCTGCTAACTTTCCTATCCCCTACTATCCCCCCTCCCCTTCCCTCTCATTTTCCCTCTCTATCCCATCTGCTGTTGTTTAATTCTCTCCCTTGTTTGTTTTTTTTTTTTAAATACAAATTCTCTTAAATATAAACCTGTGACTACTCTATTGAAGTTTTCATTGTAGGCGAGTTTGATGGTATCTTTCTAGAAATTTGTTGTTTTTATTTAGGTTGATGGATTTATTGGCATATGTGCTTTTCATATCTCTACAAACTATGGTGATATCATCTTTTCTTTCCTGATATTAGTAATATGTATATTTTCTCTTTTTTCCCTCATTTAGCCCAACTGGAGGTTTCCACTTTTTTTCTGTCTTCTCAAAGAACCAGTGTTTTATTTATTTATTTTTTTATTTTTTATTTATTTTGTGTGTGTGTGCTTGGGATCAAGCCAGGGCCTTAAAACATGGTAAGTACACACCGAACTACTGAGTTATACCCCAGCCCAAGAACCAGCATTTAATTAGTTTATTTTTCTCTATTTTCTCTACTTTTTTCTGTTGTTTATTTATTGATCTTTTTGATCTTTCTTCATTACTTATTTTTCTCATTTACTCTCTGCATGTGATTTAATTATTTCTTTTACCGTATTTAAAAATTTTTATACATAAAATATGCTTCTTTGAAGATTGTGATTTAAATTATTTCCTCCCTGAGACATAATGATATCGAGGCACAGAGAGTTTGCTGTAGCTCATTGGTAGAGTGTTTCCCTCACATATGAGGCACGAGGTTTGATCCTTAGCACCACATAAAAATAAATAAATAAAGATTAAAAAAAAAGGGGGAACTAGCAAAAACTAATGTTTGGGGTACCTTACTTTGTTAAAATCTGTGAAATAATTTCTGAGAGCAAATCCTAAGTGTTTTTTTTTTTTTTGTTACTTTCTTGTGCTTTTTTGCAGTGGTAGGGATTGAACTCAGGGATGCTCTGCCACTGAACTACATCCCCAGTTTTTTTATTTTGGGGCAGGGTCTCAATTGCTGGAGTTTGCCTTGAACTTATCATTCTACTGTCTCTGTCTCTTGTGCAGCTGGGATTATAGGCACCTGTGTGCCCAGTATTCTGGTGTTAGTTTTGTTTTAGATGGACACAATACCTTTAATTTATTTACTTATTTTTATGTGGTGCTGAGGATCTACAGGAGAAGAACATGACCTTCTGAGGACTGGAATGTAAATAAATTTTTTTTTATTTCAAAGGGGTTTCCTGAAATTAGTGCTTATAAATTCAATTAGAAATGGTGAACATGAGCCTAATTAACCTAAAGTTGTCATGGCAGAGGATACTTGAGAGTTTTATGTTATCCTACTGTCAGTTCAAAGTCAAGAAGTGTACCTGGTCAAGATTCTTTTTGATCTTTTTTTAGATCTTCAAAAAGACTGAAGTTCAAGAGAGACATGCTATTATCTTTTTAGAGAGAACACACTTTCTTCTGTCAGAGTGTCACCCTATTCGTCATTCACATCACTTCTAATAAACTCATTGCCTGCCACTCTGATAACTTTGGAAACTTATACCTTGATTAAAAAAAAAAAGTCTGCATTTGAAGGGGGTGGTCTTCATTCCATCTCAGTTTTTCTGAGTGTCCCAGCCCTGTATCACTAAAAGATCCTTGCCAGCTGAAGGGCTATCAGAGACTCTCTGGAGTGCCTTCACTTCATAGTTTATACTGCTCTCTAGAGGGAAAAGATGCAGGGAATGATATTCACTAGGCCCTCCAAAAGAATTTAGACATGGTGGCTGTTCAAACCTTTTGTTAAGCAGTTATGAAACCCACAAATCGGACAATATAGGAGGTTAGAATGAGGACACATCACACCAGAAATTCTTAAAGGAGGAATTTCAAATTAGATATTGTGATAAGTGTCTGTACCTGGGAAGACAAAGAGCAGAGAAAAATTGTTCTTAGTTTTAAAATTGTCAAGTTACACTTGTCTGCTTTTTTCTCATGTGAAATCCTCACAAAGAGAAACCAAAATCTTTAATCTGACATCCAGTTCTTGGAGAATACTGCATTTATTTGAAATGTACAATAGAAAAAAAGAAACAGTTGATAAGGCAAAGAGGGAATGCTGGCATTAAATATGTGAACAGAGCTGAGTGCAATGGTGCACTCCTGTAATCCCAGTATCTTGGAAGGCTGAAGCAGGAGGATAATGAGTTCAATTTTAGCTTCAGCGAAGATGAGATGTTAAGCAACTCAGTGAGAATCTTTCTCAAAATAAAATACAAAATAGGGATTGAGATTTGGCTCAGGGGTCCAGTGAGTGAATACATTTTAGAATGACTTGTTATCCAATGACAGATAAATAATCCACTCACTATTGACTGGATGCCACAATTCAATCACAAGATACCAGCTAGTTTCTATGTGGAAAATACCTGATATCTTATAGGCAGTGTGGTGTAGATGTTCTTGCACCTCCTGTCTGGCAGGGTCACAGTGTGGGGGATTCTGTGGCAGGACTGCACCACAATGGGTAATGTTTAGTGTTTTGTTTATGATACTCATGAGATAGATAATAGGGCATACAACAGTCAATACATGTTGCCTGATATTGCAGGAAAATTCCCAGAATGAGATTAAGGATACAAATAAGATATGTCCTGAGATGTATTTTAGTATCTCTGACAATACAAACAATAGTATTATTTCTTAAGATATTCACAGGAAAAAGATTGCAAATCAAGGTTCCTGAGAAAAGCTTAACAATTTACACTTAGCTCCTCATTCTAAAGCCACAACCTGTCCAACATACATTCCTTTTACTAAAAGAGCCTTCTTTGCCCTACACAGGAATTCATGATGAAAATAGGAAACACATAGTTAATAGTAATAGCAAATGAGTTGAAGTGCAGAGCCTGCTGTTTAATTAAAAATTATAAGGAGATAAGAATTCATAATTTGATGAAGGACCAAAGAAACTCTTTCAAAAAGCAGTTAAATAGGTCATGTGAAGAAAGAAAATTAGTTTGGAAAAACAGAATAATGTAAAATTTTATATAGATATATTTTAAAGTCAGTTCAGAGTAGTAGGCTTTTAAGTCATAGGCTTTCACTCTTGTAAGTGTGTATTATTAGGACTTTAGTTTAGAAGCAAAAAAGCTTACCAATAATCATAGGTATGCTTTAAAGTTAAAAGTTAATAATAGGTCATGATACAGGTAGTCAAGTTGCATAGTCTAGTACTTAGTGATTGAAGTGAAAATGTAAAAGCTTTATCGTGGTTTGCAAAAGTTACAGGAACATATTTTTAAAAATGTGTTCAATATCTTATGAAGTTAATATATGTCAGAAAAGATTGCAACTCTTGAAAATTATGTAAATGAAAAAAGTTTTGGGCTTTGTTGCTATTTTAACTAAATGAGTAAATACCTGTAAAAAAGGTATAAAAATAAAGTCCCCTCTATGGGCATCAGATCCTTCTGAAGGCTGCTTGTAACTTGCAACCCGTCATCCTGTCATCTCTTCTTTTGCTGAGGCCACATATCCTTCAGTACCCAATGACATTCATACTTCAGGACCCCTGGATTCCTTCTAGGGCTGGACACTGGCAATAATAATTAATTTTTTTTTCATTTAAATTTGAAGTTGACTCTGTTGATGGGCTGTATTAAATTATAGAAAAAAGTCTATATAGACATAATGCCTGTGATTTGTGCTAATATTCTCATAGTACGCCATAC
Organism: Ictidomys tridecemlineatus; assembly: GCF_052094955.1. Taxonomy (NCBI): domain Eukaryota; kingdom Metazoa; phylum Chordata; class Mammalia; order Rodentia; family Sciuridae; genus Ictidomys; species Ictidomys tridecemlineatus. Next base: position 24,113,510 of record NC_135488.1, on the reverse strand, counting down.
CAAAGAAAAAACAGACATCATAATTCTATTATTGTGCTCAAGGCACAATTGCAAATAATTTATTTTTTAATTTCTTATACTCTAGGTTCTGGAATACTGAGAGATCTAGAGACCTGGCACTGTTCACTTCTTGTTTATTTTATTAAACTAGAAACTTTAAAATTTTATTTTTGCTCCATTTTTTGTAGAGGAGTAGGACAATGTTGCCTCAGGGAATGACTTATGAGTGGAAGTCTCAAGCTCTTTTCTCATAAGGCCAGAGAACAAAAATATTAAATAAAATTTTAAAGTAATTGTGATACTTAATTTTTATATAAATGCACTTCTGTCTGGGCTAGATCTAAATATTGGGAGGAAATTCTGCCATGAAATAATTTTATTCTGAGGCATTTAATGCAATTCACAGCAAAAAAAAAATAAAAACAAAAAATAAAATAAATAAAAATATTCCAAAGCTGTGGAGAATGCCTGTAATATTGTAATATCAGTTACTTGAAAAGCCATCAGAGGAGAATTAGAGACTCTTCCCCAGGACTCTGTGTTACTATTAATCCTTCAATCTATTCATCTGTGGTCCTGGGACATTGTAGTGAATAATACCCATGGATCTGATCTCCAGTATTTTTTTTTTCTACTGACAATTGAACTCAGGGGCACATGACCACTGAGACGACATTCACAGCCCTATTTCTATTTTATTTAAACACATCATCTCAGTGAGGTTCTTAGTGCCTTGCCATTGCTGAGGCTTGCTTTGAACTCACTGTTCTCCTGCCTCAGCCTCTCCAGTTACTTGGATTATAGGCATGCACCCCTGCATGTGGTAGATCTCCAGAGTTTGATCAACAAAAACAGAGCAGACAAAATCCTGTCTTTGTGTCCTTATTTGATTCTGATCTGGATGAAATTTACTATTACTCAAACAGTAGGCCTACTGAATTAAACAGACAGTGTAGATACATAAATCAAATCAGGTTAAATCTAGGAAGCCAATTTTGAGTGAATCTGGAAAGTTGGAGACTATCCCCTGAGGGATATTGTTAGGAAACTGCCCCTGCTCCAACCTGTTGCCAAGGTAACCTGTCCCAGGAATTTCCCCTCCCTACAGAGAGCTATAAGATTGTTAATATGTTCTTGTACTCCATCCTGCCCTCCCCCCTTAAACCCACCTATTTCTCAACTTTAGGCCATCCCACCAAGCATTTTTGGGTCTAGACATGTACTCAGGAAGGAGAAAGATAAGGGGGCAAAGGCAGGAGAATAAAGGAAGCCTAGGACATATAAAAAGGGCAGAACACTTTGCTTCTTGGAATACCCTGATACCAGCTATGTCCCACTTCTCCCTTGTGGGAGAAGTCTATGTTACTCTTTTGTAAATAAACCCTGCTTTGTATGCTTGCCTCAACATGCTTCTCTAATGTTCAAACTTCAACATGTGGAAAAATAAGACTTGTCACCAGTTACCAGTGGTGTAACTACCAGCCTCAATTTTGGAGGAAGTTCCTGAAGCCCTTTCCAACCTGTCTCTTGGGTGAGAACTGTCCCAATCAAGACACAGCCAGTGATGAGGGAGCAGACTTCCACAGTATTCTATTCTTTTTGTTATTGGAATCTGCCATTCATTGAATTCATTTCTATGCTTCCAGGTTTCTGTGCTACACTGGAGCTTAAAAAAAATATAAGGGGAACACCAAGCATCCTGAAATCCAGGAAATGGTAAGTGTGTGTTCTTATTTTGAGACTGGGTAGGGAGGCTGTTTGAAGCCAGTGGGATTTGCAATAGTGGCTGGAAACTCATAATTGTCTCCAGAGTCTGGTGGGTAGAAGGTCTCTCTTTGGCAGCTTAGCCTTTAGTTTTCTCTGACTAGTATAGTGGAGCTTAGATCAGTATTTGAGACCTCAAGTCTTTTGTTCCATAATTGTATGGTATTTTCAGGGCCTTCCTGAATTCCTATGTGGGCATCTGTGTGCCATTATCTCAGCATGTCCCCAGAATATGTGGTGAAGACTGAGATAATCATCAGAAGAGGACCCCAACTTCATTAGTTGTGTTACTGTGTGAGAGAAGCTCTGGCTTTTTTAGAGACCCCTTTTCTTGTTCCTTTTAAGTGTTTATTTTTGTTGTATATATGTTTATTTATTTTATACCAGGAATTATTCCAAGGGGTGTTTATCTACTGACCCACATTCTCAACTTTTTTCTATATATTTATGTAGAGACAAGGTCTCTCTGAGTTCATTAGAACCTCACTAACTTGCTCAAGCTGGTTTTGAACTTCTGAGCTTTTGAAATGTAGACTAAGAAGTAACTCAAATCCTGAATGGCTATCTGATAGTTTAGCAATTATAGGTCTGAGATTAAATCCCAAATTTCCAGCTCTCTTTACATTCTCAAAGGCGGGTTTCTTGCTCAACTTGATTGAGAAAAAATAAAATAGATGGTAAAATGATAAGGCAGCTGTATAAAGGAAATCTTATTTAACCACACCTGAAGGTTAATGGATAGATATGTTAATGAGCACCATTAAGGCCTATTCAAATTAAAAGAACACTTGAGATTCACTTGTGGGTATACCTTCAACCAAATTTTTTGTCCTTGGGGTGAACCCAATTGGAAGTCACTGGAAGGAGGATGGGATATCAAAAGGACAAATTTCAGCCTAGTTGGTAATAAAAATGCCTTTTTAAATACTCATTTTAAATAGATTTTATCCAATGCTTTGCCAAAAACCATATTTAAACTTCGAACCTGACACACAAAAAATGGGTTCTTCTGCTATCATGCCCTCTCCCACATTTTGGGAGTTGTATTGCTTCTTGCTAAAATAAATCCTATTTTTTTTTACTATTACCTTCACTGAGTGTCCATAGATTTTATTCTTCAAAACTTGTGAGACAAGATCCCAGAGAAAATTGGTTAAATGGGAAATTTAGTTTCATCTCAAAACTTCAGTATCAACATAATTATTTTTTCCCATGTTTTGTTTTAAAGGGATGCTTTATTTATATTTTTTTTTCTCCAAGAACTGCATGGCAATTTTAAAAGATTTTGCTTTGTCCTTGTGAGACTTTCACATAAGAAGAAAGCAGGGAAAAATTAGATGACATTAAAAATGATGATATTTTTCTTAATAAAATAATATAGTCAATGTGTCCCAGTCGCCAGGGGCAAAATTGAAACATATGCAGTCAAGGAGAGAAATAAAAAATATTCAAATTCTTCTACCCCTTTCAATGCTTTCTTTACTCAAATTGTTCAATGTATTTATACTCTATAGGTTCTTACTCAAGAAAATAACAATCCTGAATGCTTGGCCCTGCAGTAGCCATAATCCATTCACAGCAACAACAACAACAAAAAATAGGTTGATTAATTTACTACTAACAAACCTAGATTAATTCTAAACACTGCAGAATTCACTTAATCATGACAGGCTAGTGACAGACTGTGTACTAAGATTAAATGTCAGAACAAAATTTTTAAACCTTAGGCTTTTAGTCCGGCAGATGCACACTCACTCAGACCATGGTGACCAGATCCAGAACCAAGGCAGGCTTCTTCTTGCTTGGATTGGACAGCATGTTAAGGAGAGAACCTTCGCAGAAGTTGTGGCTTTCACCAAAATTCAGATGAAGTGGTAGAGTTTGAAAGATGAGAAAATCATGCAGAGGATCAGAAGAACAATGACAAGTTATGGGATATCAGGTCCTCATCAGGATCTTTAGCTTGAGTGCATCCTAGTTTCTGCTGGCTAAATCCCTGTTCATTAGCTCTATTATTTATACTAAATTTGGGGGCTTTTAACCTCTCTTTCAATTCTTATTAGCTATCATGGGATTTCTCCATGACATCCTTTACCCTGGGGTCAGAAACTTCTGGTCTTGTGGTCTCCACTCTGATTTTCTTGTCTTTCTCTCTTATTAGGCAAGTATAGCCTACCAGATATTTCACTCTGTTTATCAGGTTAAGGGGAAGTAACTTTTTTTTTTTTTAGGCCATACTGTAGGACTCTTTGGGTGTGCCTGGAGTGACTGCATGTTTCAAACTGGAGTTTTTAAAATGGAGTTGTTTAAGCTCAGTGCTAAATCCATCCTCACAGTCCCAATTAAAGACTTTTTAAAAATGTAATGGGACCTTAATTGATGTTTTTCCCTCCATATATGTAAGACCACTTTATTAAAATGACTTGTAGAAGCATTCCAAACATTTCCAGCTAACATCTTTGTCCTAGTGTGGAGGAAGATAAAGATGGGACTGGACTTGATTTAAACTATAAGGAAGTTTAATCACAAGGGCTAGAGTACATAGTGAATCTGAACATCAAAAGCCATGTGAGGAACCTGGTACATTTAAAAAAAAATAGTTATCAATGTACTTTTATTTTACTTATTGATATGTGGATTTGAGGATCGAACCCAGTGACTCAACATGCTAGGCAAGCTCTCTGTTACTGAGCTGAAACCCCAGTCCTAACCTGATACATTTTTAATAACCTGTTTTACATAGACATTAACCAGTAGCCTTAATACTTTTTCAATATATGTTTGTATTGAATTAATAACCCAGAAATCAGTAAAGCAAAGAATCTAATTTTATCTCCAACTGTGGTTTCAGATATCACAGTGTGTGAGTTAAGATTCCCTTTTAAAGAATTTAACTCTATGTTGTGTTCTCTTTCCAACCTCCCATATTTGCCAAGACCTTAGTTTTAGAACAGTTTGACATAAGGTGTCAACAGATATCAATGTCTCTTAGCCTATTTAGAAAATATCATTATCTGAGTCTTGTCTTCTAGAGATCAGTTTGAACTATAAGTGTGTAGCATCTAAGGGGAGTAGTTCAGTGCTGTGAAGTTGGAAAAAATCTTTTGATGTTCCTTTCATCTAAAAGGATGTTTTTTTTTTTGGGGGGGGTGCATACCAGGAATTAAACTCAGAGATTAAACCTCTTCTCTAGCCCTATTTTACATTTTCTTTGAAAAGAGTTGCTTAGTGCCTTACCATTTCTGAGGCTGCTTTGAACTCTCCATCCTCTGCCTCAAACTCCCAAACCCCTGGGATTAAAGGCATTTCCCACCATGCCTGGCTGGTATTTTATTTTTTTTATTAGATTCTGTGAATAAAGCTACAATAAAAATGGAATTGCAGTTATTTTTTTGAGAAAAATTTTCCAATTCATTTAGATATATTCCTAGAAATATTATTACTGGATTATATGGCATTTTTTAGCCAAATTTTATTATTATTATTATTATTATTATTATTATTATTATTATTTGAGTCACTATAGATTAACCCATAGGCACTTTGTCACTGTGCTATACACCAACCTGTTTCCCTTTTTTGAGACAGCATCTCACTCATTTGGTTACAACCTTGCCAAATTGCTGAGACTGGTCTTAAACTTGAGATGCTCCCTTGTTATACTCCTGAGCCACTGGAGTATAGGCATATGCAGCCTTGCTTTGCTACCCAAAATTATTATTAGTGGATTATATGTGATTTTTATCTTGAGCTTTTGAAGAAGCTTAACACTTTTTTCAAAAAATATTTTTATTAATTTTCACTAATATTTTTACATGTATATGTACACTGGCATAATTGTAATCTTTCAGAAATTGTTCACCTTAGTTGGTTTTGCACTGGGAGATAAACCCAGGAGTACAAACCACAGAGCCACATCCCCAGTCCTTTTTATGTTTTATTTTGAGACAATGTCTAACTAAGTTACTTAGAGGCTCGCTAAGATGCTGAGAGTGTCTTTCAAATCACAATTATAAACCTCTGGATTACAGGCCTCTGCCAACACACCTGGCTCTCAGATTTTACCTAAAGACATTTTAAGAGCCTTGCAGAGGGCACAGAATATTGATTGAATTCTTACATTAAATTCCTGAGGCAAGTTTATGTGAAGTAGCCAGTGTAGGAGTGTTCTGTAAAGATTTATTTGAATAAACAGATTTGTGTTTTCTGATTTCTAATATTGGTTATCATAGTCCATAAAGGTGAGAGAAATACAATGTAATTTATTGGTTTTCAATCTGTGTAGATTTGCACATTCTCAGTCTCTTTTGCTTCCAGAGCTTAGAAGTTCAGGACATAGTAACTTGCCAAAGGCCAATGTCTCGGCTTGCCACCAGAATCACGAGGCACTCACAGCTTTGTAGGTTCAAACAGCAGTTCTTTATTCCAGCTCTCACACTGCCTCCACACAGGTCCAGGGGCAATCACATTCTGCAGTATCCTGCACAATTCACCTACTCCATGAGGCTCTCTCCAAATCCCATTTTAATCTCACGAGAACTCAACAGGAACAAGCAACAGGAACACCCTAATCTCAGCAATAATCTTCAATCTCCAACTTCCCTAAAACCCATTATCTTAAACTGGCAACGCCTTAAACTCAAGGAGCCAGTTACTTCCTCAAACCTGATCAGCTCTAAACCTGGATCTGCCTTGGTCCTTGAGCAAGATCATCTTATTACAGCATGCATGCAATGTCCCATCGAATGTTCTCTAAGCAGCATGGGGTACTCTTGGCAAGGAAATTTCGATGCGTCATTCCTACTTGGTAATGGCCCTCAGCAGTAACTTGAACAAAAGATGTTTAAGTGGAGAAATTTAGTATACAAGCAAACTCCTCCTAGAATCAATTGGTAGTTCTGACTTTATTACTGGAGTTAGCAGGGTTGGGGCTGGGCTCATGAACTGCTAGAATTTTACTCAGTGTACCAGGGGGTTCATTGTATTTCCTCCTATTATATCCACAATAAAATCTAGGGAGAATATCATCTGACAGCCACAGCAATTGGGAAAATATGTTGGCAAATGTTTTCTTGAGATAAACAACAACTTTGATATTTGGCCTTGATCCCAGCTGATAAAACACTGCAGAGGCTTTCATTGCCTCTAGAAATCACCATACATTCTGTGGCTTAGACACTTCTGTTTAACTATTTCCCACTTCTGTTTACTCTGGGTGATATTGGCCATTGGGGATTTGTTCTCAAATGTGGTAATTTGCTCAAGACTGGGCTAATACTCAGTGTACCCCAGATTTTCATTCTGATTGAAGGTAAATATTTTTTAAATTGCTGAATGTATTTCAGTCTCTCTATTCATTTATAACTTTGTCAAAGAGACACTCAGAACATGAGTAGCTTTTTATTAATTATATTTTTAGATGGAGGAAAACTCTAGAATTTTTATATTCTGCCTTATTTTTAACATCATCCCCCATTAACATATGCCTTTTATTGTTTCTAAGTTTGGAACCAAGTACCTTGCACATTCTGCACACACACACACACTCTACTTGTAAATTGTGCTACTAGTCCCAAATTCCAACTTCATATTGGATAATTTTACCATTCATGTCTAATATTATTTTTCACATTGATAGTTTTTATTTAGGCCTTCCTATTGCTCTTAACAATGCCAAAAAAATGACATATTTGTGGATTCAGATTTGGATAATTTATGATTCATTTATTTGTATTATTGCCATACAGTTTCATAGTACACATTAATGTCACAAAACAACAGCAACATTATTTGGTCTTAAAAATAGAAGGTTTTTGGCTATTTTACATATTTTTTTCTACATAAATTTCAAAAAAAACAATTTATGCATAGTAAAATTTTAATGGGAAAATATTATACATTAAACTGAGATAAATGGTTTTCTTTGTAATTATGAGTTTTATTTACACACATGGTGTATACAATGGAGCATTTTATGTCCTCTGTAAATTTTTGTTTTGTGATAAATTGCACATATTTTCCTTGAAAGCCTCTCCCTATATAATGTGTTACACAGATATCACCTTTATATAATACTTATGCAATATTTTGTTCTGTCAATTAAGCTGAATAAAATTATATTGTGGGGACAAATGATACAAGTCATGGAACATAACAGGAAACAGTTTTCTTTGGCTGCAGCCAGGTTCAGAGGGCATAGCTTTTGGTATAATCAATCAAACCCCTGAACCCCAAGTTTCGGTAGCTTCAAAGTTTCATACCCAGCATATAAGTGGAGTGGTCAGAAGCTAACAGTCTGCAGAAGTTCACATAGAAGCAGTTTTTTTTTTCTTTCACTTTTCTCAGCAAGTTAACTCTTTAAGGATTGCACCTGAGAAGGGGAGAGATTCTTCTTTCTTTCCTCCTCCTGCCTGCTATTACTAGGGAGCCCAATTGGTAACTTCTCTTATCTTAGAAATGTAAACAGCTGTGTGAAGCCCCAGCTCCAGGCCAAGAGGCCTTGTTTACATGTTTTTTTTTTTTTTTTACAAACTACTCTACTGAATACGTTTGTGAGAAACTAGTAAGTTGGTGTACAGTGCCTGGAGTGCTGATTTCCTCCCAGGTATTGGTCAATTAAAACAGGGCAACATTGAAATTGGAAATTTATCTACTTTGAACTCTTTTGTAGAGACTCTTTTTGTGACAGTCCAAAAATCAGCCAAGTTGAAGTTTTCTGGAGAAGCCAAGTTAAAAATTTCTGTGGAAAAAACAGGAGCTACTTCTATGAAAGTAAAAATGTGTCTGATCCCAAAAAAGCAGTTTTTTCAAAGTATAGTATTTATTTCATTTTGAATGTACTTCATCTTTGCACCTATTTTTCTGGTTTCAACAGCATGGATGAACATATTTGTAGCCTTATGCTATCATATAACTACATATTATCAAGATCAGAAACACAATATTTTATATAGGCTTTGCTACTGTTTGAGGAGTATCATGTGTATGAAATAAACACTTTACACAAAAAATAATAGCAATTTATATTCTTTCTCTAATTCAAGAGAATTTGTTTTTTGCCCTCATTAATACTGTGTAATTTTTTTGGCATCAGATGTTAGTTTGCATTTTTATAATTTGTTAAGATGTTAAGAGGTTTTAATTTTTGAACATTTCTCCTACCATAAGTACCCTTATTTATTTATTTTCATGTGGTGCTGAGGATGGAACCAAGGGCCTCACATGTGCCAGGTGAATGATCTGCCACTGATGCAGAACTCCAGCCCATCTTTGTACCACTTAACAAAAAAAAGTTTATTTCTTAATGTTGCCAAATTTATAATTTTTTAACATATTTATGTAACTTTCTGAAAATAAATAACTGCTCTGTTTTGTGGTTCTTTAGATTTAAACCAAAGTTGCCATTACACTCATCAACATCCCCAGACATTTTTTTAAAATCTCTTTATTTTTATTTTTATTTTATTTTCTTTATTTTCTTTTTTTTATTGGTTGTTCAAAACATTACAAAGCTCTTGACAGATCATATTTCATACATTAGATTCAAGTGGGTTATGAACTCCCATTTTTACCTCAAATACAGATTGCAGAATCACATAGGTTACACATCCACATTTTTATATAATGCCATATTAGTAACTGTTGTATTCTGCTACCTTTCCAATCCTCTACTATCCCCCCTCCTCTCCCCTCACATCTTCTCTCTCTACCCCATCTACTGTAATTTATTTCTCTCCTTATTTTTTTCCATTCCCCTCACAATCTCTTATATGTAATTTTGTATAACCATGAGAGTCTCCTTCCATTTCCATGCAATTTCCCTTTTCTCTCCCTTTCCCTCTCATCTCATGTCCCTGTTTAATGGTAATCTTTTCCTCCTGCTCTTCCTCCCTGCTCTGATCTTAGTTGCTCTCATTATATTAAAGAAGACATTTGGCATTTGTTTTTAGGGATTGGCTTGCTTCACTTAGCATAATCTGCTCTAATGCCATCCATTTTCCTGCAAATTCCATGATTTTGTCATTTTTTAGTGCTGTGTAATGCTCCATTGTGTATAAATGCCACATTTTTTAATCCATTCATCTATTGAAGGTCATCTGGGTTGGTTCCACAGTCTAGCTATTGTTAATTGTGCTGCTATGAACATGGATGTGGCAGTATCCCTGTAGTACGCTCTTTTAAGGTCTTCAGGGAATAGTCTGAGAAGGGCAATAGCTGGGTCAAATGGTGGTTCCATTCCCAGCTTTTCCAGGAATCTCCATACTGCTTTCCAAATTGGCCGCACCAATTTGCAGTCCCACCAGCAATGTAGAAGAGTACCCTTTTCCCCACATCCTCGCCAGCACTTGTTGTTGTTGGACTTCCTAATGGCTGCCAATATTACTGGAGTGAGATGGTATCTTAGGGTGGTTTTGATTTGCATTTCTCTGACTGCTAGAGATGGTGAGCATTTTTTTATGTACTTGTAGATTGATTGTATGTTCTCCTCTGAAAAGTGTATGTTCAGTTCCTTGGCCCATTTGTTGATTGGGTTATTTGTTATCTTATTGTTTATTTATTTGTTTTTTTTCTCAGCAAGAGAAACAATAAAAGAGGTAAATAGGGAGCCTACATCATGGGAACAACTTTTTACTCCTCACACTTCAGATAGAGCCCTAATATCCAGAGTATACAAAGAACTCAAAAAATTAAAATCTATTTATATAGAGACAGGTTGTTGGCAAGTGGCCAAGCTAACCTTGAAATTTTAACCTTTCTGCCTTAGTCTTCCAAATAGATGGCATTATAGGCAAGTACTATGACATTTTCAATATAAATCCCTTTTATTCATGCTGGGGATTGAATGCAGGGGCAACTGACAAATGAGTCATTCCTAGGATTATTTTAAATATTATATAATGACAGAGTCTCACTGAGCTTTTTAGTGACTCTTTTTGTTGTGGCTGAAATTGAACTCACAATCCTCCTGCCTCAGTCTTTAGAGTGTTGGGATTGCAGGCATGCTGAGGGCCATTGCCAAGTAGGAATGACACATCGAAATTTCCTTGCCAGCGTACCCCATGTTAAATGGACTTGCCTTGGAATTTCGCTGTTGACATCGCATGTGTGTTTGAGAAAGGTTACCCTGGTCAAGGACGAGGGTGGATCCAGATTTAGGGTGGATCCTGCAGTTCAAGGAAGTAACCCTCTCCTTGGGTTTAAGGTGTTCCCGGTTTAAGATAAGTTTAGGGCGTTCCTGGTTTAAGACAATGTGGGTTTTAGGGAAGTTGGATTTTGAAGATTATTGCTGCTTGGAATAGGTCATTCCTGCTGCTTGAGTTCCCATTGAGTTCTCTGGAGATTCAAAAAGTATTTGAAAAAAGCCTCTTGGAGTAGGTGAATTGGGTGGCAGCAGAACTTGGATTTCCCGAAAACGTGTGTAGAGGCCGGTGTGAGTTCGGGAATAAAGAATTACTATTTGAATCTACAAGGTGTGTGGTGGCTTGTGATTTTGTGCCCAGCCCAGACTGCGGCACAGGCATGTGCCACCACACCTAGCATAAATTCCTTGTTATAGTAACTTTTGACAGATATATATGGATTATTGAATCTAGGGGTTGTATACCCTTAAGCCACAGCCACATACCCAGGCCATTCAATATTTTATTTTGAGACAGAAACTTCCTCTTGGTGGTCATGGCCTTCCTGTGTTGATGAGGCTTTCTTTGAACTTTTGATTCTTCAGCTTCCACCTCCGAAGTCATTGAGATTATTTGTGTAATACCATCCACAGATATATTTTATTTTTATATTGAATAATATAATACTTCTGAAAATGAGTTTCTTCTGGTTTAAAAAAGCATATAATGGTTTTCTCAAAAACAATTTCTTGTCCCAATGATTTTTTGGAAAGAATTTCATATTTCTATTTCTGCAATGCACTGCAAACTTTCTCGAAATTTCAAGTTTTTTGTTGTTTGTTTTGTTTTGTTTCATTTTCTTTTTCTTAATAAAGGTTCTGTGTTATTTACACACATCTATTTATTCATTTTATTATAAGGTATTTAATCATTTCTATAAGTTCATATTGTACAACAATGTGTGATAAAATCCATCTTGTTCAGTGATGTACTTCAAGTAAATATAATATGTAGCCTGAACATTTGGCAATACAAAATTCTAGATGTCAGTATTCTCTTTGACATAAAAAATAAATAAGATAAATTAAAATAAAAGTTAAAATTTTAGAGTTCATTTCTTGCAATGTATACCTATTATTAAATGAGGCATATTTTGTACAGGTACATTTATATACAATTAATATTTTATTGCTACATCTCAAATTAATCATATCTCTTTCAATTTAATTTTTCTTTTGGAAGCACCCACACATGTCACTCTATACAGATGTACATTTTTTGTGGTGTGAAAATTTTGCTTCTGCTTAGTATCTTCTGCCCTTTACTCTCCTTTTTATGAAATTGTCTTTTCAAAATTATTCATTTTCATGAATTTTAGATATTTTATTTTAACTAGTGAAGTCTGTAGATTTTCTTTTTATCCTCAGCTTTAGGTGCATTCCACTATATAAAGTTTTAATGTTGTGTAATTGAACTCTAATATTCTGTAAAATTTACCCCCAATTCTGAGCACTCTGCACTATTGATGTCTGAATGGAAAAAATCTCAAAATTATTCATGCACAAAGCAGGAAATGGATGGAGGAGAATGAAAGACTGCTGGATGCTAAGTATGTACGTGACATTATTTTTTTTTTAAGTATTGGTGGAGGGGCTGGGTTTTTGGCTCAGCTCTAGATTTTTTACCTAGCACATAAGAGGCCCTGTGTTTGATCATCAGCACCACATAAAAATAAATAAATAAAATAAAGATATTGTGTCCAACTACAACTGAAAATAAACTCATTAAAATTGTGGAATATATGAGGGTAGGGAGAAATAGATCAATTAAAAAAAAAACTTGAGCAGCAGAAGGGTTTATATGCAACAAGTCTACAATAGCATTATGAGGTTACAGGGGTAGTGTTCTTGGAAGCAGAAATAAAATTTGGGGAGAAAGAAAAAGGTAACTGTTGCACTATTCTCAAGTGAGAGAGCCAGGTGAATTGGTTCTGTTTTTAACTCTTCCCATCTAGAAGTAGAATTGACAGTTCATAAGGTATTCCTCAGTAAGTAGTAGAATACCATATCAAAGTACCTTCAAACTTTTTCAAGGCTACAAGCTCTCTTTTACAATTTCAGTCACATTACATCTTTGTACTTTTTAGTTATTTATTCATTCATTCAATTATTTATTTGTTTTTTTATTTACTCACTTTTTCTTGTCATTATTTTTACATTCCTAGTGATTATATAATGACATAAATATCCTGAATGTTAACTTATCTAATATTGGTTTATGTGTTTATGTATATACTTATTATTTGAACAATTTCCCCTTTGCCAAGCCTGATTTATATTAAATCTTAATCTTGTTTTATAAATACTTGATAAAAACACATTATTTTAAACAGCTTAAGGATCTAGCTCATGAGCATAATTCCAATCACAAACTAAAGTGGGCATCTGGGTCAATTAAAAGCTGTATCAAATCTCCTCTTTGTTCCTATTTACACCTAATATAGTACTCCTGTCTCACTTATATATATTTGAGAACCTACTAATTTCTGAATTCAGCATTTAATAAATGTAGATGAATTTTCATCAACAATCCCACTATTGTTAAAGGGTTTTGGGGAGTTTCTTAGAGCCTCTCTAAGTTGCTGAGGATGGCTGCCTTTGAACTAGTGATCTTTCACCCACAGCCTCAGAAGACTCCAGAATTACAGGCATGCACCACTGCATAGAGCTTTTGATATTCTCTTTAAAAAATCAGTCACAACACTAATAATTGAAATTGCATTTACATCACTCTTTTCTAATGTAGTAATATATTATTATCTAAAATATTTTTTGAAACAAATTTATAAGATGACTACTATTTTATTCCCAGAGTTTATTCTGTTACCTCTTTAGGATTGATAAATTGTCTTCCTTCTCTTCTTTCTTCTTCTTAGATATGTGTTTCTATTGTTATCAAATGGGTCTATGATAAGTGTGTTGAAAAATATGATTCTAAGCCTATCACAAATCCCCACATTTCAATAGTACTGAGAGCAGAAAAAGAACAATATTCATAACTAATGAATCACTTTCAGTGGAAGCATAGTACCAGTGTCCAACGTGGAATGCAATCAAGATGCTTCAGTGGTAAGGTGGTGTCAGAACCACCACCCTAGGGATTTGGGGACTGCTAAAGCACCATGTCCATATCAGAATCTTTTACTCACCTTTTAAATACAGTTACTGCTGCTTGCATAAAAAATAAAACACTATGTATAAGAAAGGTGAATGAGAATTAAATCCTCTGGAGGCACCGAGGTTGATCTTTAACTCTAGTTGATAATTAGTAAAATAAGAAAGACCTTGCAATAGCCCCATCTTTCCCAACTACATGGAATAGAACATTTAGATGTACTGAACTGAAATGACAAAAATTCATTTCATGGAGGTGGTATCAAAGAAATTTTAATGGCAGAATCCTGGAAATGTGGGATAAAAATATAAACATACATATACAGTTAAACAGAGAAAAAGGTAAGTGATAAGCTCATAAATGCAGGGGTAAATTTAGTGTACATGAGTTGTATGTACAAGGTCATGATAACGCCTAAAAGATGAAGAAAGTAGTAATTGAGGTGATACAGAACTCTATAATTGTGAGGAATAATAATAAAATTTAATAAAAATAGATTCTGTTATATCCCTTTGGGTATGCCTCTTTCTTCTGCTGTTCATCTGAATTTGATTCTATCAAATAAGGTTAGCTGGGTAAAGTGCTTTCTGAGTTTTTGTGTTTTTTTTTTTGTTTTGTTTTTTAGGATTTTGTCAGCTATGTCTTGTTTTTTTTTTTTTTTTTTTTTTTTTGAGTGAGAGAGAATCTTAATATTTATTTTTTAGTTTTCAGCAGACACAACATCTTTGTTTGTATGTGATGGTGAGGATAGAACCCGGGCCACACGCATACCAGGCAAGCGCGCTACCACTTTAGTCCCATCCCCAGCCCTCAGCTATGTCTTGTAATGCCCAGTCCTGAACTTACTTTTGTTGCTCTTTTACAACTATTCTCATCTGCAGAGGCACAAACCCACTTCACTCATTTTGTTCAACGAACTGACTTTTTTCTATCTTTGCAAACAATGTTTGGAATAATCAGTCTGTTGGAGTGTCTTTCATATCATATAATATGGTTCTCAGACCCTGTGGGAATTGAGGGTATTTATCTGCTATGTTACTATCATCTTCCCTGTGAGAAGGCTTATCTATCTCTTTGTGATTTGAGTATTTCACCAACTCAGAAAAGAAGTATTTGTGGTCACAAGCTAAAGAACACTAGAAGCTACAAGATTTGAGAAAATGCAAGGAATAATTTTCTCTTACACTTTTATAGGAAGTATGGCTATTTCATCACTTTGATAAAAATTTATATACTCAAAGTTATTCACACTGTGAAAGTCTTGTATTTCAATAATCCATAATTGTAAGAAATAATTTCTGGTTATTTCTTTCTAATAAGTGACTTAATTTTTTTATCCATATTAAAAATCAGAAATTACTGAAAATTAAATCTATACATTCAAATTTACATCATGATAATGTGATCAGAATTAAGTAGGAATTCAGAGAACATTGAACAAAGATGCTATAAAACATGATTGAAACTTCCCTGCCTTTTTTAAGTGTCAGAAACAGGTTGTTGAAGCAGCTTTAAATTTCTGAATAGTATGTAAGTTTATTTGTGATTCATTTTTCAGTACTAGTTTCCAGGGCTGGGGATATAGCTCAGTTGGTAGAGTGCTTGCCTTTCATGCACAAGGCCCTCCGTTCAACCCCTAGCACACACACACACACAAAAAAAAAAAAAGAGAAAGAAATACCATTTTATTTATGATGTAACTTATTGGTGTTCTCTGCTAAACTATTCTCTTAGTGTTAGATACTCACATGTTCTCTTTGCTTTTAGTTACTTCTGATAACTTCTGCCTTAACTATTATTTTCTTATGAACCTAATAGGGGTACATTTTATTATTTGGAACTAGAAAAACTG